>NC_045787.1:99617035-99920160 GCF_009873245.2 Balaenoptera musculus
CCAATGCAGGGGACACAGGTTCGAGCCCTGGTCTGGGAAGATCCCACATGCCGCGGAGCAACTAGGCCCGTGAGCCACAATTACTGAGCCTGCATGTCTGGAGCCTGTGCTCCGCAACAAGAGAGGCTGCGACAGTGAGAGGCCCACGCACCGCGATGAAGAGTGGTCCCCACTTGCCACAACTAGAGAAAGCCTTTGCACAGAAACGAAGACCCAACACAGCCATAAATAAAATAAATAAATAAATAAATATTTTAAAAAAGATACGTCTTTCATGATGGTACTCCAACTTAATTTCTGAGCAGCTCTGCCATAACACTTTTGTAAGAGAATGGAGATATATCTTAAATATTCAATGTTTATTTCATGTTGACTAGATATTGAGACTAAATGTGATGTCTGAAGAAAATTTTTTTTAAAGAAAACTGGCTGTCGTAAGTATGTGCTCTCTGTTTTGGCATTTTCCTTGGAGACTGAGTAAAGTTTCTAATTGCTTAATTACCTGTTAGGATGACTGGCCATTGTTTATTGAATTGACATCCTGCTGGGCTGGTATGGAGCCCAAGTTCTATTTGAGTTACAAGTTAGGGACTATTTTTTCGTGATTTTGAGCTTAGTGCATAATAATTGCTAGAACTAAACACTTACCCTATGTCTGCCAAACTATTAACAGAATAGATATAAAGGAGGAAATGGTCTGAGAACAAGTGCCAATGGGTTTTAGAATAATACTGAAAGCCAATGAAATGCTGTGGAGATGTACTGAAGCAAAATGTCAATTTTGGGAACTGGATGCTCGAAAAATAGGACTAGATTTATGCAGCATTGTATTGGGGGTTATCTATGAGCTTGATTTATAATCTTTTCTCAACAGACTCTCAATTTCTTGGAATTTTTCTCAATTTTTGGTAATAGTTCCTGAAAGGAAAAAAAAAAAAAAGATTATAGCAGACATGTGCTTATAATGTCTCTACTCCTCTTCCAAATGCTTCATGTCCTCAGAACATGGCTTCCACTGAGAGATTTGAAATCAGTTTCTGGATTTACTGATACAGGCTACTTGCTACTAGGAATTTCAGAAATTCATGGGAGGTGTCTCACCAGGAACCCAAGAAATGGAATTTTAGGTGTGGCTAGCAAATGACTTAAAACTGCTTTAGTAGACTTCCCTGGAGACAGAAAAACACTGTGTATAGGTCTAGTGGACTCAAAGCCACACAGTTTTTTCCTTTCTGTAGTGGACTTCCTCACTGCTCTAGAATGAGTGTATGGCAGGATGGAGTTTTTTGGAATTCGTATGTCAAGTTCATAGCTATGAGTGGGTATAAACTCTGCTTTTGCATTCCTACAGAAAACCACTAAAATGAGTCATCCTCTAGGGGGCAGTAGAGCATGGTACAGGCTCAGAATTGTCTGGATCAAGTTCCTGAGGGAATGATTGATCATGAAGAACGATTAGTCTTAGACTTGAGAAAACCTTAAATAGGCTTTACCTTTATTATAGTGCCCCAGAATCCCCTCAAATTTTTGTGGCTAGTGAAGCTAAACAGTACTGAGGTAGACCAATTGATGAATGCAGCTGCCCTGAAGGAGAATCACAGATGAATGAACCTAAACCCCAGATGTGCAGAAGACTTGAAGAGGAAGGGACAGGGCAAGACTGACTGAGCCTCTTGAAGTGCAATGCTCTACAGTGAGACTTCTGACCCTGAGGAGCCCCTGTCTTGCCAAAGGAGTTCCAGTTTGGGGAGTGCCCCTCCTTATTTAACTCCAGTATGATTTTTCAGCTATCTAACTCCCTTCATTTTATAGTATCCAGGATGGGAAGAAATTTTTTCTAGACGACTTCTGATTTCTCAAAACTTTGGTTATTCAGCTTGGTCCCATACTGCCTCAGTTATGTTGCTACAGTTCATCTAATAGTCAATTGCCTGTGTAATAGAAAGAATTCTGTGAAATTACCTTCATCCTCATGTTATGAAAACAAGGACCCCAGGAGGGTGGGTAGGCATTAAAATCCTAATGCTGATGCATTTCCTTTCCAATTTTCTAGGAGAAACTTAGACAGACACAGGTATGGTACACTTTCCAGAGTGCCTGATGGGAAGCCTGTCTGACCCAAGTGAAGAAGGAGAAAAGCATGTTGGAGTGTGATGAGTGGTGGTGGTGAGTTGTACAAACACATATGGCATTCTCCTCTTGATCGTGGGTGCATAAATATCTGATGGGAGAAAGGGTAACAGAGAAATAGAATTACTTTGAAAGTATCCATAGCCTCCCTCACCACTTTGTTTTCTTCCAAGAAGAAAAAAATATTACTGATTGGATCTCATTTTCTATGCAGAATTTTAGTGATGGGATAATTCTTATGAGAAAAGCAATCAAAGCACAGGGTGAGAATAAGTTTGACAGAGGGCTGCATGCAGCAGGGAAAGTCTCTGTAGGCAGCTAGAGCTATTGGTAAGGGACTGATAGGAGGGTCCCTCCTCTGGAAGGAGGAAAATGAGAGAGAAAGGGTGGCAGTGGGAGAACCATGTTAAGTGACTGAGTTGAATATTGAAAAGTGATGAGGAACAAGAAAACTATCCAAAAAAATAAAAAAGTTAAGTCATGTGGCTTGTATTAAAAACACGCCATCCGTTTTCAGGCATTTTTCCCCCACCAAGAGACTTCGCAAAGATTCCAATTGCTTTTATTTACTATTTGAGAATAGGCCATTTGGGGACAGGGATTCAATTATATTTAGGTTACATTAAAAAGTATATTGACTTGGAATATTATTATATATTTATTAGCCTAAGTTACTTCTTTTAGCTCTTTCTTCACTTTATATTTTGATGATACACTTTCTTAAGTAGCAATAAATCTGAAAAATATTTTTTAAATCAACAACAACAAAAAAGTTCTAGCTGGGTATTACCAGGCTTCCTGCCAAGTACAGTAATTGTTACTTGTGGAATTTTCTTAGAATGGCCAAGGCATTTGACTCAATAACTATAACTCTGGAATGAGTAGCTGGGTGGAGACATTAGTCTGTTGGAATGTTGGTGGGTTAGTTCAAGCACATATGCTGGAAGAAGAGATTTATCGATGGATTCACGCAGGAAATCCAAGAAATACATGGTCTATGTTTTCTTCAAATCAAACACTGAATTTCATTAACCTGTGCTGTTGGTTCCCCTTTTCTCTTAACAGATTGTTTGTTTCTTTTTTTCCTACTCTTCTTGCCTTTTGTGCTTTTTATACCATACTAATAATCCATTTATTAAATGATACTCTTTTTTGGATATATAAGTACAAAGGCCACAGTTAGGTCATGTTAAGAAGGGTGGGTTCAATTATTTAAGAGCACACATTGACTGGAAATAACCACAAAGTATGAGGAACTAGGGCAAAATAGGAACCAGAGGACAACTATACCACTTCTCAGCCAAGCAACACAGAACGCTCAGTTCCCAGCCACGATGTCCAGATCTGGATTTTGACATCCTTCTTTCACTGAATTTGAGTTGAAACTGAATTTCCTTGTTGTTCTATCCAAGTTGGCAATGTGTGGAGCAAATTTATAGAAACTTAGGATATAAATGTAAGCAAATAAATTGCAAATGGTACACCCTAAGTGCAACAGTTAATTCAAAAACATTCATCTGTGAATGGGCTGGTTTATCTGCAAAGTATTAGTTAGGATGTGCCCAGTGCAGAGAACAATTAAGGAACAGTTTTGAATTTTGAATGGTTTTTTCATCGCTGCACATTTATTAGGTCCTGAAAGTGATTACACTACCTTTAGTTTCCTCCCCCTTTCTATTTCAGTTTGTTGAACATATCTGTACACAATTCATTTTTGCTTTTAAACTTCCAGCCATTAACATAAACAATTAAATAGTATAAAGTTGTTCTCCTCTTTGATTTGTCCATATGTTAAAAACACTAAACCATGAGATGTGGTTGTACAGATCTCATCTGAGAATTTGCAAATATGTGGCTCCATTTGCAATGGGTCTGCTGCTGTATAGGGATGTCGATGTGCCTCAGGGCTCTCATCCATTGTTTTTCCCTTGCACATGTCACTTTAATATTCATTATTTTAGGAAATTACTGTACCTAATCAGCATATAATTTGCCTTTCTTGTCAATTAATGTAAATAAAAAGATCATTGTATTTTCTAAGAAACAGATAAAAAAAGCTACTCAAGGAGATAATATTCCTCTGTTATACCTATATAACAGGAAATGTTTCCCTACCCCTTGCACTGAGACATATGAAACTTTACCCCAGAACTTCTTTAAATAAATGTAAACATTGTTTAAAGGGATGTTTATAGAACCTTTCAGTTCACAAATCCCTAGAAGTTAATTTGCTTTGCTTAGAATTCAGCCCTTGACCACATAGAGAAGGAAGTTCGAGAAGTAGTACAGTCCCAACTCACTGGAAGTCAGCGGGGAAAAACATTGTGCTTAAGCTGATTTTAGACTCAGAATGTAGCTCATTAACATTTTGTAAATATGACACTTCCAAGAACCACATTTATTACAAATCCAAGAATAAGTGAGGTCATCTGTTTCAAGCTTGTTAGAATTTTGCTTTGGGACTTTATGGGGGATGTGGCCCCTCTTGTGTGACTTCCTGAACTGCAGGAGTGAGAAAGCTAAAATCTACACCTCTCAGAGTCTGCTGAAGCTAGGGCTGAAGGATAAGTTTCTGCAGTCAGATGGGATGCCCAAAATTCGAAACTTACTTAAGGCATAAGTTTCCCTTCTTCAGTTTCTGCTGATTTTGCTGGTAAGCATGATTGCGCAGAAATTAGGATTCCCTGCTTCAGATGAAGGCCCCAGGTCTATTCAGTAGCTTTGCAGGGCCAGGTTATAGTACAGAGCCTAGGAGGTGCAGAATGGTTCTAGAGCTAACAGCTACACCTTCCAGATCCCTGGATTGCACAGTTAAGGTAAGTGTTCCCAGAGGAAAAGTTCCAGGGACAGCTTCCAGATTTCCAGCTTCCCTAAATGTGGTCAAGGTAGCAGCTGCCTTAGTGGGCCAGAATCATTCTGAAATTATTTCTAGAGTCCAATTCTCCGCCTCTGTAAATGATTTTATAAGTATCTAATTCCCTGATTTAAATTACTTCCGGCTTAAAATAGAGTGTTTTCTGTTATCTGTGACTGAATTCTGATTGATAATAGTGTTTGAGGTAGTAGGTTAGGTATCTAACCTACTTGGGTTTGAAGGAAGTGAGGATTGACCTACCATTAAACAATGGAACAATAATAATCTGTGGAAGCTAGTGGTGAAATAGGTAAATTATCACCTGTATTCACCTGGCTTGAGGTGTCTAGAGGAAACATGACTTTGATAACTGAGTGATAAGGTGACACAGTATGAAGACATGACGGGTAGGGGTAAACTGGCTGCTGCATACTGCGTTAGAGAGATTAAAAAGAGAAATGAAAAACTCAGGGCTTTAAATTATCCACTCAATGTGGTTAGAGAACTAGGAAATTTTTAGCTTTAAAAAAATCTTCTTTCTTGTGGCTGCTGGTTGCCGGAAACCAGAGTCTGACCCTACGGCTTGTTAAATTACAACATGGCTTGAATTCAAAGACTTGCCAGGTTTCTTATGTGAAAATGCATATCTTGGGAAAAAGTAAGATTCTGGAATTTGGAGAGGTGATCCTTGGAAGAATTTGGAAAATTCTGTTTACCCCAAAACTAAACCCATTGACCTTCCAATGACAGCAAATGTAGCCCCTTCTATCCTGCGTTCTAGTCTTTCCTTGCTTTAAAAAGCTGTGGTGACTTTTGTTGAAGTTGTCACCTAACCAGGGGATACTAATTTGCCTCATGTTCCATTCTACTTAAAGCAGTCCTTCTGGACCTATAAGTAGAATCTGATCCCACAGGGACCCAATTTCAAAGCCACACATGAAAGGAAAATACGTTGCACTTCAAAACACTGCAAAATTTTGCCAAAAGAAGTAAAGAAATGTGCTGATTCTCACAAGATTTATAGATCTTACTGTGTAGCTCATTGCACAGAAGCAGCCGGCCTCATACAAGAATGAAATGGCTTATTGAAGACAACAATTATGATGGTAGGTAGAAGTCGGGTCCTTGTGAATTGGGGTCCACAGAGAACATGAAATCTTGTCTCAACCAGTGACCAATGTATATATGGGTCTGGGAAGAAAGAGGTGCAATTGGGAATATCACTGTTCATGGTATGCTGATGACAGTCTTCCCAAATTGTTGCTTCTACCTTACTATGACTAGGAATGCAAAGCTCTCATTGGCCAGGTCTAAGTTCCATGTCAACCCTCAGTATCAAGCATCGGGTCCACTCAAAACAAATGGTTTGAGAAGTGGGCAGATGGTAGTTCTCCAAACGAATAATATGATTGCCAGAAGAAGGGAAGGGAATTCTGGGTAGCAAAACAACTGTCATGCCACCTAGGTAGCCATTGCCCCATGTATCCCTTATACCATCATAATGACTGAAAATCTACTACAAGCAAATAATTACTGTTGTTTAAAATTTTCCCTTTTAAAAATGGCAGAGACTTCCCTGGTGGCACAGTGGTTAAGAATCTGCCTGCCAATGCAGGGGACACGGGTTCGGTCCCTGGTCCGGGAAGATCCCACATGCTGCGGAGCAACTAAGCCCGCATGCCACAACTACTGAGCCTGCGCTCTAGAGCCCACGAGCCACAACTACTGAGCCCACATGCCACAACTACTGAAGCCCGTGTGCCTAGAGCCCGAGCTCCACAACAAGAGAAGCCACTGCGATGAGAAGCCCGTGCAGCGCAACGAAAAGTAGCCCCTGCTCGCCGCAGCTAGAGAAAGCCCGCACGCAGCGGCGAAGACCGAACACAGCCAAAATAATTAATTAATTAATTTTAGAAAAAAAAAAAAAAAAAAAAAAAAAAACCGGCAAACACTTTCTACTTAGTGGATTATCCTCATTGTAAAGATGAGAGATTAAGTAATCTGTCTAGAGTGGTAGAAATGGGACTTCATACAAAGCTGTTTGACCACAAAGCCCCTACTCTTAAAGAAAACAAAGTAAGCAAATCACACATATGCTATAAAATTTAAAAAGTGCAGTTAAGGAATATATAGTAAAAAATAAATTGCCCCTTCACCCCTGCCCCTCAGATACCAGTTTACCTGGAGTGTCTGTCACCAATTTCTTATTTAATCCCCTATGTATATGTACATACATATACAAGCATACACAAATATTTATCCTAAAAACACAAAAAGATAGCACCATAAGATTATTTTATGCTTTTTAAAAAATATATCCATCTGACTGTCTTGGTGACAATTACATATTAGTAAAGCAGTATGGCCTTGTTGATTTTGCTAATATCTACACAGTGTTTATTGTCTATATAGAGCTTTATTTGTGTAACTAGCCTTACTTATACATCTTTAAGTTCTTTCCAAGCTTTTGCTATTATTAAAAAATGCTGCAATGAATATCTTTGTACAGATAGCTTTTTTCTCATATTTAAATATATTTGCAGGATATAGTCCTAAAAAGAGACTTTTTGAATAAAAGGGTATGTGTGTTTTTAATTTGTTAGTCACTGCCAAATTGCCTTCCAAAAGGATGATTTCAGTTTTTACTCCCATCAGCAGTATTTGAAAGCACCTATTTTCCTGTACTATCCTGCTCAACTCAGGGTACTATCAAACATTTTGATCTTTATCAATCTGATAAAGGGTAATGGTTATTTTTCTTATAGGTTTAATTTGCTTTTCTTTTACTATGGGTGATTTTGAACATCTTTTCTTAAGTCTAAAAGTAATTTGTATTTCCAGTCATGTTAAGCGTTCATATCCTTTATCTCCTGGGTTGTTAGTCCTTTCACTTTGATTTATGGTAGTTAACTGTAGATTAATGAAATAAACTTTATTTTGCTCTGTTACCAATATTACCCTCATTTGTTCACAGTACTGTTACTCTAGGCAGAATCTTATTTTCACTTCACTTATGGTTTCTATTGCTGTATTTTAAAATATGGTAGTCTTTTTGGTGTAAAGAGTGAGATTGGGATCCCATTTTCCTTTCCTTTCTAGATAAAAAAACCTTCCCATTTCTGCAACTTATGCAATGTTGCTTTCTTGAGACGATAACAGCTTAACAGTTCTGTCTGCCTTGTGTCCCTCGCGGTCCAGTAATTTATCAGTGCCTTTCAAGCTGCTTCCTCAGAGTTGAGCTTTATTTTCTTTTATTATTAATTTATTATTTCTATTGAGACATAAATGTTGATTTGATATGTTGTATAAGTTAAACTTCCACAATGTCACATGTCATTTGTATCCTGCAGAAAGTGTGAAGCTCAGCCAAGAGGGGAAGTCATTTCCAATGTCACACAGGCAGAAAGTGCAGAAGCTGGGGTTGGATCAGCTCTACTGTGCTGACTACAGAAAGGGTGAAGACTGGAGGTAGTGGTTGGAGCTACCGAAATCACAGGCCTCAGAGGTGAGCAGGCGGGGATGGAAGGAGCATGTGAGGACAGAGGGAGCGCTGCCGCTCAGGTGCCTGGGAGCCTGGGCTGGGTCCTCGGAGGGCACATCTCCCCACAGCCACCCCCCGGGCAACCCCCGTATAGAGGACAGAGCTGGGGTGGGTCCAGCAGACAAAGTGTGGTGGATTCCTTCCCTTAAGGCACTGGGGTAGTCATCTGAATAGAACAAGTGGGCTGACTGGTCAGAGGGAATGCAAGTTCCCGCCATGCCCCCCAGCTAGGCAGCCCCTGGGCCAGCTCCCCGCTGAAAGAGCAGGACTTGATCCAGGTCCACAAGGAGGGAGGGAGACGTTTAGGGAAGGCTGGCCCTTGCCTCTGCTCAACAGACTAGCACTCTGACTGCACAGCAGCCCCATACAGTCTTCAACACATGCATCAGGCTGGGGTCTTTGGCTACAACCCACGGGAGAGGGACAGAACCAGAGGCAGGGGTTAGTCTGAGATGGCTTGGAGCTCCCAGAAATCTATCTTCTGGGTATTTTCCCCAAGGCTCAGCTGGTCTTGAGCACTCCTGCCAAGGAATGGCTCAGGCAACCAGGGACCACGTGGAAAACCTTGCCTGTTGTTTTGATGCTGATGGCTCTCAGGAAGACGGCAGCTATTCAAAAGGATTGTACACACCTCTGAGATTTTATGTGCCTGACCTTTTAAAAATAAGCCCTAGATTTTCTAAAGCCTGTTATATCACCTAGCTTGAACTTGGTAAAGTGTGTGAAACTGATTTAAAAAAATTGTGTGGGCCTCTGGGTGTAAGCACATGAATAGATTTCTGAGGGAATCTACTTAAACCTTCTGAAATCTGTATTTTTTCAGATAACTGTATATTGTTGTTTCAAGAACTTGACTATTAGATTATTAAGTATTGTATCCAACAGCAAGATTTTTACCTTGGTTTAAAATGAAATAAATAAGTAGACAAAGTGCCTTAATATTGATTGAAAACAAGATCTCTTAGAAAATGTATGTAGTACTGTGTACTCGGCCTAGTCATATAGGTATACTTTTTATAGTAAGAATTCATAGTACTTTCTGGATTCTTACCAGATGCAATAAAAAATTAATTCACTTTGTAATGCCTTTCTGCCCAAAATTGAAAAAATAGAAAGTCAAGAAAGTAGTTACTGTTGCTATTAACAGAAAATGACATTTGTGTTTCAATTTGGTAAAATAATTTATGCAATTAAGAAGAAGTGAGGCATGGTGGAGACAGCAAGGGTTAGGAGTCAGATACAGCTGGTACCAATTCTGCCTCTGCCACTAATGGCTCTGTATTCAGGGACAGTTACTTAACATCTCTGAGCTCCCTTAGTTTTTTCTTTTGTAAATGGGGATAATAAAAACTATCTTAGAAGATAGTTGAGAGGATGATGGCACAAAACAGTCGCTCAGTAATGTTATTGTTTATTATTATTAGTGACATGGAAAGTGAATTGTCAACCAAGAGCAAAATGTACTTCCTTTGAATCAGAAAGAATTAGGTTCCCAAACTAAAGCTGGTTATAGTAACTAAATGTAAATTAAACCATAATCTCTTTGGATTATTGACATTTCTTTATATCTAATAGGACAGAAACAGTTTGGAATTTGTAGGTGACTTCATAGCAAAAACTCAATGCCTCGTGGGTGGAAATATTACTCCCAAATTTGGAAACATTAGGTGTCCACAAGCAAGTCTCTCAGCTACTCTCTGCCACAGTGTTATTATTTCTAAAATACTTACGACGAGGAGCCACTTTCAGGCTAAAATTAAAAGACAAAATGGCTTTGTTTTGGAAAAACCGATTCATCGATATTTTTTTCCCATTGCTATAAAAAGTATTTGAAAATGAATCAAAACAAAGTAGTAAAAAATCTTGGTATGTATTTTTTCCTTGGATACTGAGGTACTCATTCAAGTCCTCTTGGAAAAAATTATTTTGTGCTCTGGTCAAGGTGGCCTACTTTCTTCTTGTGTTTAAGGACTTTGAAATTAGAAGTTATCTGTATTTTCCCAGGGAGTGTTCACTTTGGGAAGAAAGAAAATTATATGCCTGAAGAACATGGTTGGCCAATTTATTGTTGTTTGTCTATGGTAGGCCTAAAAGGAAATACATAGAATTCAAGGGTTTTTTTTTTTTCCCTAGGAAATGCAGTGTCTCATTTTGTTTTATGATAGCATAGTATTCTTTCCCTTGTTTTAGTGTGTTCAAAGGTGAATTCTTTGAGCTCACAATCTGAACAAAACCACGTATATATATATATATATAAGAAATGGAGGAAAGAGAGCATATCAGAAGTCTTTCCTTACAGGAAGGTTTCAGTAAGTGTGTTTTCCCTCTTCTGAAAGATTGCTCAAACACATTTTAATTCCTCTAAAGTGCTCATTTTGAGAAATTGTCTACCAAAATAAATTCTTCCCTCTGAAATTTTTTCATATTCATATGGACTTGTTCCTGTGCTCTCTATGGAAAAATGAGTATCTCAGCCACCTGGGATATTATATAGTTGAGGACAGTCATCAAGAAGAATGTGTAATTGCAATTATCCTTAGCTCCAAAGGAGTTTGCAATGGACACATAAAATAAATTGATTTGTACAAATGGTAGAGCCAAAGAGGACGCTTTAGAACCAGGTGTTGGCAGAATTATTTCATTCATTTGTGCTAAGTGCCCTCTCCTGGTCACTGTGAGTAACGTGCAGGAGCTTATTCTTTTTCTAGATCTGCTTTGCTATGAAACATGGTATGCACAACTATACATGTACTCCATGCTGGGCTTCCTATATGAGGAAAGAAATCTGGAGAAAAGTGACTCTCAACCTTACAAAAATTAGCGTCTTATTTCCCTCCCTCACCCTAGTACCTTTGACCATCAAGCGATATTTAATTAGCCTTGTATGGGAGGGTAATACTTTTGTTTGTTACCTAGTGTGCTCTTCTCTTTTTCTCATGACTTCACCATCAATCCAAGGGAATTCTGCATATGACCTGTTTGTACATGACAAGAGTGATGTGTGGAACAGGAAGGCAGCCTAGAACTTGAGCAGGTGAGGAAATGAACATCCTCCCCTTCCCCCATGCTCACTCATACAACAGCAGCATTTGTGTAAGCCCTAGGAGCAACAGAACTCAGGGAAAGGGAGCAGCCCATTGTAACTGAGTGTTAAACCTAAATATCTGTGAAATCACTGAATTTTACTTTAAGTTTTTGGCATCAGGCAGAATGGGGGGTGGTCTCAGCATGAGAAATTATGTGAAATTTATTACTGAAAAATTTTATCTTCTATACCTGTTTAAAAATTGTGATGGAACGAGGGACACTTCTGCCTAATGACTTCAACAGAAAAACACAATTTTTGATCAGAGTGATTAGCATATCAGAGTTGGGAGTGACTGCATATGTCATCTAACCTAGGTTCTAGTCTAAGATATAATTAGACTTTCGATCTGAGGTAAGTGTATTTCCCCAGACAAAGAATAGGCTTGCTTACTGTTTGTTAAAAAAGCAGTAGATTCCTCAAGGTCAGTGTACTTTAGCTGTGATGCAAACCCACTGTGTGCATCAAATCCAAATCGACCTGAGCATATTGGTTCATGTTGATGGGACTTGGGGACAGGAGAACCAGTGTAAATATGCAGATACTCATACTCTTTGCTGTGCCATGAGTAATGGAGTTCTGTGTTCCCAATCAAAGTCTGGTGTCTTCAGCCAGCACCCATGAAACAGTAACAGGCTAATATCTTACTCTGTAAGTAGAGCAAAATCAAATCCCAGACCTGACAGTAGCCTCCCACCCAGCTGAAAATATTTTTTTGCTGTAGCATTCTATAATTAATATTCTTACCTTCTTTATATGTTAGAAATGAGAGCAGTTCCAAAAGCTAATTCATTTATCTTATTCATCTATCCCACTGTGATAATAAACTATTTATAGAAATCAAATTTTAAAACACTCAGAATATGTTATTGGCAGAAAAGCAGACACATAAATCAATGGAACAGAACAGAGAGCCCAGAAATAAACCTACAAACTTAAGATGAATTTATCTACAACAAAGGAGGTAAGAATATACAATGGCGAAAAGACAGTCTTTTCAATACGTGCTGCTGGGAAAACTGGACAGCTACATGTAAAAGAATGAAATTAGAACATTTTCTCACACCATATACGAAAATAAGTTCAAAATGGATTAAAGATATAAATGTAAGACCAGAAACCATAAAACTCCTAGAAGAGAAAATAGGCAGAACACTCTTCGACATAAATCATAGCAATATTTTTTTGAATCGGTCTCCTAAGGAAAAAGAAACAAAAGCAAAAATAAATAAATGGGACCTAATTAAACTTAAAATCTTTCCCACAGCAAAGGAAATCATTGACAAAATAAACAGACAACCTACTGAATGGGAGAAAATATTTGCCAATGATATGACTGATAACAGGTTAATATCCAAAATATATAAACAATTTATACAACTCGATATCAAAAAATGAATAACTCGATTAAAAATGGGCAGAAAACCTGGATAGACATTTTTCCAAAGAAAATATAAGATGGCTAACAGGCACATGAAAAGATGCTCAACATCACTAATCATCAGAGAAATGCAGATCAAAACCACAGTGAGATATCACCTCACACCTGTAAGAATGGTCATCATCAAAAAGGCTACAAATGACTTAAGTGTTGGCAAGGATGTGGAGGAAAGGGAACCCTGATGCACTGTTGTTGGGAATGTAAATTGGTGCAGCCACTATGGACAACAATATAGAGGTTCCTCAAGAAACTAAAAATAGAACTACCATATGATTCGGTAATTTCATTTCTTGGTATATATCCAAAGAAAGTGAAAACACTAATTCAAAAAGATACATGTACCCCAATGTTCATAGCAGCCTTATTTACAATTGCCAAGATATGGAAGCAACCTAATTATATATCAACAGATGAATGGATAAAGAGGTGAGATATATATATATATATACACACACACACACATATACACAATGGAATATTACTCAGCCATAAAAAGAATGAAATTCTGCCATTTGCAACAACATAGATGGACCTAGAGAGTGTTATACTCAGTGAAATAAGTCAGACAAAGAAAGACAAATACTGTATGTTATCACTTATATGTGGAATCTGAAAAAAATTAATATAACAAAACAGAAACATTGTTTTGTTAACAATGTTTACAAAACAAACAAACTAGTGGGTACCAGTGGGGAGAGGAGAGGGTAAAGGGGCAAAATAGGGGTAGGGAATTAAGAGATACAAACTACTATGTATAAAATAAATAAGCAACAAGGATGTATTGTACAGCACAGGGAAATATAGCCATTATTTTGTAATAATTTTAAATAGAGTATAATCTATAAATATACTGTATCACTATGTTGTATACTTGAAACTAATATAATATTGTAAATCAACTATACTTCAATATGAAAGATAAAATAAATAAAATTAAAATAATCAGAATGTAAAAATATGTTACTCTTATAAATAGTATATTTCTTCTTAGAAAGCAAAACTTTAGCAAAATTTTAATGAGGCATACTGTACACCTGGCTCCCCTAAACAGGAAAATAGCTAAAATCCAGCACAGATTTGATAATTCTCTGTTTCCCTCACCAAAATTTTAAAGAGGGAATACACACATTCAGTCACCACAGATAACCCTAGAGCCTACCACACTGTTCCTGGTACATAGAAGGTGTTCAGTTAACATTTTTAAATGAATAAATAGCAATACTCTAAATTTTGTTAACTCTGTAATGATGAGCCCAAGATAATGTCTCTAATTACCATAAAAATGACCATTATGAGTAAGTTACAAACGATGGCTGGAATGGTTATGTTAAAGGACTCATTCCTTTAAGATTGATTTTATATTAATTGGATACATACTCTTCCAATGATCTTTGTTTTCCATTTTAAAAAGTGAATTAGAAACATAAGTATAATAATGCCTAAAGTAATAAACAGAAAATGGAAGAGAAAAAAGCTTTCTATTATGGAAAATTTCAAACATATATAAAAGTAGAGAGAATAGTATAATGAGCCTCCAGGTACCCACCAACCAGTTTCAACAATTATCAAACATGGTCAATCTCATTTCATCTATAACCCCTATTCCTCCACTCCTCCACTGAATTCTTTTGAAACAAATCATAAGAGCATGAGAGTTTATCTATAAATACTTGAAAACAAACACATTTTTAAGTGAAAAGAATAAAAATTTCCAGAAATGAGAGAAGACTGTCATGAACTTAATATTTCTAGTCAAGTGAAACATGACCAGAAGTGATGTTTCACACTTTTTAGTACTTTTTAGTACTTTTATTTCTTTGGTATGGTCAGCTCTAATATATGCTCAAGCAGAGAGATATATTAAAGCTCTCCTTGTTTTTTTTTTTTTTTTTTTTGGGCCACACCGCATGGCTTGAGAGATCTTAGTTCCCCAACCAGGGATTGAACCCAGACCCTGGCAGTGAAAGTGCCTGAGTCCCAACTACGGGACAACCAGGGAATTCCCTAATTATTATCACTGAATTTAGAATGTATTGATTTAACTAGATCAATATTAATGGAAACAAAATAAAACCATTTCAATCCTAAATAAAGTTTTCCATCAGAAAAAAGAATATTTTCCAGTTACCACCATTTTCAGGGTAGAATTGTTAATACTTGACTTCTATGATAGGAGGTCGAAAAATAATTACTTTTCTCTATTAAAATGGCCATATTGATTTTTTTCAAAACTCCTCATATTATAATTTGGCAATAGAAACATTTTTTAAAACATCTTTATTGGAGTGTAATTGCTTTACAATGTGTTAGTTGCTGCTGTATAACAAAGTGAATCAGCTATATGTATACATATATCCCCATATCTCCTCCCTCTTGCGTCTCCCTCCCACCCTCCCTATCCCACCCCTCTAGGTGGTCACAAAGCACCAAGCTGATCTCCCTGTGCTATGTGGCTGCTTCCTGCTAGCTGTCTATTTTACATTTAGTATTGTATATATGTCTATGCCACTCTCTCACTTCGTCCCAACTTACCCTTCCCCCTCCCCATGTCCTCAAGTCCATTCTCTACATCTGCATCTTTATTCCTGTCCTGCCCCTAGGTTCTTCAGAACCATTATTTTGTTTTCTTTAGATTCCATATATATGTGTTAGCATACTGTATTTGTTTTTCTCTTTCTGACTTACTTCACTCTGTATGACAGTCTCTAGGTCCATCCACCTCACTACAAAAAACTCAATTTCATTTCTTTTTATGGCTGACTAATATCCCATTGTATATATGTGCCACATCTTCTTTATCGATACATCTGTCAATGGACACTTAGGTTGCTTCCATGTCCTGGCTATTGTAATAGAGCTGCAATGAACATTGTGGTACATGACTCTTTTTGAATTATGGTTTTCTCAGGGTATATGCCCAGTAGTGGGATTGCTAGGTCGTATGGTAGTTCTATTTTTAGTGTTTTAAGGAACCTCCATACTGTTCTCCATAGTGGCTGTATCAATTTGCATTCCCACCAACAGTGCAAGAGGGTTCCCTTTTCTCCACACCCTCTCCAGCATTTATTGTTTCTAGATTTTTGATGATGGCCATTCTGACTGGTGTGAGGTAATACCTCATTGTAGTTTTGATTTGCATTTCTCTAATCATTAGTGATGTTGAGCATCCTTTCATGTGTTTTTTGGCAATCTGTATATCTTCTTTGGAGAAATGTCTATTTAGGTCTTCTGCCCATTTGTGGATTGGGTTGTTTGTTATTTTGATATTGAGCTGCATGAGCTGCTTGTAAATTTTGGAGATTAATACTTTGTCAGTTGCTTCATTTGCAAATATTTTCTCCCATTCTGAGGGTTGTCTTTTCGTCTTGTTTATGGTTTCCTTTGCTGTGCAAATGCTTTTAAGTTTCATTAGGTCTCATTTGTTTATTTTCTGTTTTTATTTCCATTTCTTTGGGGGTGGATCAAAAAGGATCTTGCTGTGATTTATGTCATAGAGTGTTCTGCCTATGTTTTCCTCTAAGAGTTTTATAGTGTCTGGCCTTACATTTAGGTCTTTAATCCATTTTGAATTTATTTGTGTGTATGGTGTTAGGGAGTGTTCTAATTTCATTCTTTTACATGAAGCTGTCCAGTTGGCAGTAGAAACATTTTTTGAGAGTTATATTAGTGTGCCTATGTATCAATATTTTTGTGTTTGCATAAACACACAGTGAAAATGCCTTAGAGTTGTGAGAAAATTCTGTAGTTTGTTGGCTTATATACAGTAAACACACACAGGTTTAGCTGTACTTGCTAAAATAATAAAATAACAATACTTCTAGGTAAATAGCTGCTGTTCTAAACCTCCTGACTGTGTTTCTGCTGCATAGGCCACCTGGATCTCCCCATGATCCAGCATCTAAAAGGTTAAAATTTAGCCCAGCTGAGAACCTGGATGACACTGTCCTAGCAATAAGCAGCCCTCAATCTGATAGATAGGCGCCCCTGCCTTACTGATTGTTAAACATTTTGAAAAACTGATCAAGTTTAGAAGATGGTATAGTACTGATCCAGGGAGTAGATGAAAGGTGGGATAAACAGTGACAGGAAAATAAGGAACAGTCCCAGAAAAGCAAGCTGGAGATAACTAAAAAACTTGGCTAAAAGTTCCCTATGTACATAAAAGAAAGAGAACTTAGTATTTCAAAGCTAGACTAAGGCTAAATAAAAAATAAAGACAGCAATAAAAAATCACAATAGGATTGTATATACTGTGCCTGAACTGAACACTACAAAGCAAGTAAATGAAAACAGAGTTGACTTTGTTGATAAAGGATGCTGCTGGTGGGCACTGTAAAAACAAAAATGCTCCTATGATACAATGAATTTGCTGTGAATGATTTTGTAAGAAGCTCTATTAACTTAGGACTATTTGATCAAACTTGCCATACTAGCCAATCTTTTCCACTCCTCTCCATAAAGCACAGATTGGTGCCCACAGTTAGCCAAAGGTGGACAATCATCAGGCTTTTCTCCAGTCGGGCGAGCTCCTACCAGTTGAGGTATGTTTACCCATATAAGAGTCAGTTGCTGACAGTGCAGAAATACAAAGGTTCATGAGACATTACTACAAGCAACTCTATGCCAATAAAATGGACAACCTGGAAGAAATGGACAAATTCTTAGGAAAGCACAACTTTCCGAGACTGAACCAGGAAGAAAGAGAAAATATAAACAGACCAATCACAAGTACTGAAATTGAGACTGTGATTAAAAATCTTCCAACAGACAAAAGCCCAGGACCAGATGGCTTCACAGGCGAATTCTATCAAACATTCAGAGAAGAGCTAACACCTCAAACTCTTCCAAAATATAGCAGAGGGAGGAACACTCCCAAACTCATTCTACGAGGCCACCATCACCCTGATACCAAAACCAGACAAAGATGTCACAAAGAAAGAAAACTACAGGCCAATATCACGGATGAACATAGATGCAAAAATCCTCAACAAAATACTAGCAAACAGAATCCAACAGCACATTAAAAGGATCATACACCATGATCAAGTGGAGTTTATCCCAGGAATGCAAGGATTCTTCAATATACGCAAATCAATCAATGTGATACACCATATTAACAAATTGAAGGAGAAAAACCATATGATCATCTCAATATATGCAGAAAAAGCTTTTGACAAAATTCAACACCCATTTATGATAAAAACCCTCCAGAAAACAGGCATAGAGGGAACTTCCCTCAACATAATAAAGGCCATATATGACAAACCCACAGCCAACAACGTTCTCAATGGTGAAAAACTGAAACCATTTCCTCTAAGATCACAAACAAGACAAGGTTGTCCACTCTCACCAGTATTATTCAACATAGTTTTGGACGTTTTAGCCACAGCAATCAGAGAAGAAAAAGAAATAAAAGGAATCCAAATCGGAAAAGAAGAAGTAAAGCTGTCACTGTTTGCAGATGACATGATACTATACATAGAGAATCCTAAAGATACTACCAGAAAACTCCTAGAGCTAATCAATGAATTTGGTAAAGTAGCAGGATACAAAATTAATGCCCAGAAATCTCTTGCATTCCTATACACTAAAGATGAAAAATCTGAAAGAGAAATTAAGGAAACACTCCCATTTACCATTGCAGCAAAAAGAATAAAATACCTAGGAATAAACCTACCTAAGGAGACAAAAGATCTGTATGCAGAAAACTATAAGACACTGATGAAAGAAATTAAAGATGATACAAACAGATGGAGAGATATACCATGTTCTTGGATTGGAGTAATCAACATTGTGAAAATGACTCTACTACCCAAAGCAATCTACAGATTCAGTGCAATCCCTATCAAACTACCAATGGCATTTTTTACAGAACTAGAACAAAAAATTTCACAATTTGTATGGAAACACAGAAGACCCCGAATAGCCAAAGCAATAGTGAGAAAGAAAAACGGAACTGAAGGAATGAATCCCACTACTGATTCCTATACTATATTACAAAGCTACAGTAATCATGACAGTATGATACTGACACAAAAACAGAAATATAGATCAATGAAACAGGATAGAAAGCCCAGAGATAAACCCATGCACATTTGGTCACCTTATTTTTGATAAAGGAGGCAAAAATATACAATGGAGAAAAGACAGCCTCTTCAATAAGTGGTACTGGGAAAACTGGACAGCTACATGTAAAAGAATGAAATTAGAACACTCCCTAACACCATACAGAAAAATAAATTCAAAATGGATTAAAGACCCAAATATCTATGAAATGTGAATAGATTAACAAAATTTGGTATATCCATACAATGGAATACTACTCAGCAATAAAAAGAACTGAGCTATTTATGAACACACAACATGGGTGAATCTCAAAATCATGTTGAGTGAAAGAGGCTAAATGCAAGAACATATGTTCTATATGATTCCATTTATATAAAATTCCAGAAAATGAAGACTAATCTATAGTGTCAGAAGGTTAGCACTGGTTGTCTGGGGATGGTAGATTCAGGTTGAATGGAGGGGCAGGAAAGAGGGATACAAAGGGGACAAGGAAACTTTTAGAAGTGATAACATGTTCACTATTTTGATTATGGTATTGATTTTCATGTGTATATATATGTTTGATGCAGCATTATGATTTAAAAAATCAACAAAAATGTATTAAGGCCTATTAGGTACAACCTATCATACTAAGAATTATTTAGCAAACAAATAAATATAAAAAGCTATCTTTGCCATTAAAGAGTATGAAGGGTAGCTAGAAGAAAGTTTTAAATGAGAGAAATTAAATAGAATAAAATTTTTAAATAACTTTTATTACAAGTGGAAGCGGTGCCTCTCACAAGGCAGTACATGGTTAAGTGTCCAATGAACCTTCCAGACAATGGTTGCCATGGGAAATCAGAGGCTCATCAAAATCTGGGCTACTTGGGGAAGATTTTCTTCAAAGAAGTACGACTGAAGTTTGGTCTTGGAGGGTTGTATAACATGCACCAAATGTTTGGCTAGACCCAAGAAACACACAATTGCTTTTAATAAATCGTTGGGCTGATGTTCTCTGTTCAGAGACTCAATATGTTCAGGAATGCACTCTGCCAGTAAAAAGTCAGTCCCTTTAGATGATGATGCTGACAGCCATGCCAGCAGGTCACCCTTCTCCCAGGCCAAATGCACAGTGTGACTGAAGTCTTAAGAGGTCGGTCGGAAATAGCCCACTTGTCAGAACTGGGATGTGTTTGTGGAACTGTGTGTTGAAGCACCTGTACCCACCCATGTCTGGATGTAGTTATTAGTCCTTCATTTTCCCAAGTGGTAAACTTGTTCACAGATGTTACTGGAGGGAAAGAAAATGTTCAGTGTTTACGCAGCAAATCTGTTCTGAAGAAACCATTCTGCTCAACTGAGGAAATGCCACAGTTATTTTGGTATTCCTTTAATTTTGGAAGTCTGCATTATTTGCAGGGCTGACCAAAAGACTTTTAAAAAAAGCCACAAATAAACATCAAATTCCTGTTTAATATGGTGGATGTTACTGGTTTTTGAAAAACAAAAAAACAATCAGTCACGCTTGCACCCAACCCCAAAAGCTAGCAGACTTTCTGGTATTGATAACCCAGAAACCTCATGACATAAACCTTATTTTATTTCTGAGTTGGAACATCTACCTCAAAAAGTAGGCTCTGCAGGAAGGCCCTTTCTATTCTTAACGTTTCTGAAACTGGTAGCAAAGAGCAGACAGAGATAAAATAAAGCTAAGAGGAAAGTTTCCAAAATTGATCTCTCACCAACAAACAAGGAATTCCCACCTCAAAAAAGAATTATCTTTATATCTTTTTAACTTAAGCCTTTTCTCAGCTGAATAAATGGAGAAAAGTGCATTTGGGTTCTTTATTTTATCCTTCTTATTGCCTAAGAAAATGTTTATTGTCTCTCAGGAAATAAAGACAAAGGAACGGTAATTTATAATTTTTTTCCCCTCATGTGTAATAACCTGTGTCATTTGGCAAACTGAAGTAATTCTAGGATCAGTTGGGATTGCCTATCCTTTGATTAGTTTAAATAAAACTTGATGTAAGCCCCTCTCTGAAGGTTCTCACTTGGGGGTGGTCGAAGTAAGGGGAGGAGGGGGAATGTCTTCATTTTTTCCTGGCTTTCATCTTTCATCTTAAGCTCCTGTTTCTATTGAATTTCTAATCTCCACTTTTCATTTCACCTACAGTCTATGACACTGACTCATACTCCCCTAAATAATACTGCTGTGTGTGTGGGAGAATTTCCTGAAGATTTGGAACAAAGGGTATGGATAGGATGAGGTGGAACACTTCACACTGCGTATTAGCTGTGTTTGTTTTTGTTTTTTTTAAAAATAAATTTATTTATTTATTTATTTTTGGTTGTGTTGGGTCTTCGTTTCTGTGCGAGGGCTTTCTCTAGTTGCGGCGAGCGGGGGCCACTCTTCATTGCGGTGTGCGGGCCTCTCAGTATCGCAGCCTCTCCTGTTGGGGAACACAGGCTCCAGACGCACAGGCTCAGTAGTTGTGGCTCACGGACCCAGTTGCTCCGTGGCATGTGGGACCTTCCCAGACCAGGGCTCGAACCCACGTCCCCTGCATTGACAGGCAGATTCTCAACCACTGCGCCACCAGGAAAGCCCTGTGTTTGTAAAAATACTCCAGACATTTCTATAACCAACAGGTCCCCTTTTCTAATAAGAACCTTGCCTCTCCCACACTGCAGCTTTCATCCCCACCCTTCACATCTCCTTGCCACTTCTTTAGAGTTTTACTGGTCCCTCGAATCTAAGATTCCTATAGAGTAGTTCCTCTCTCAGGCTTTCCCTAGATCAGCACTCTCCAACTGTGGTGATGGAAATGTTCGATAATCTGCTCTATACAACATGGTAGCCACATGTGCCTACTGAGCACTAGAAATGAATTAAATTTCACATTTAATTTTAATTTATTAACATTTACATTCAATAGCTACATGTGGCGATTATAATGGTTGTTATATTGGATACCACAGCTCCCAACCATCCAACGTTGACCAAGAGGCCACTCTTTCTGAACTGGACAGGCTTATTAAAGTGTGTTTCTCAACACAGATATTTAAAAACAGGAACAGTTAAAAAACAGGAGTATAAAAAACAGGAGTTTTTTTTTTTCTTTTCACTTGCTAAGTATCTAATATGGTCTGTGTCCATGTGCATGAAACCTAGCCATAAAAATACTGAAAAAGGGAAAAAACCCTCAATTTAAACCTTTAGTATTCTATTGCCCCAGCCTTGCTCTCTCAAATACATCCTTTTAAACATGCTTATACATTCATTTAATGCTAGTGTCCAAATGTAAATTAGTAAATCATGATTCTGTGTTGAAGCTCCTGACAAATAACTTCTTAGGGTAGCCAAACAATTTAATATATCTAAGTCATGGTTTTAAGATGTGCAATTTGTGTTTCTAATTTTTAGGATACACTCCAGTTACATATTTTTTTCTTTTGTCAGTTACATCTAAGGAGGTTTGGCATGCTAAACAATGGAATCATGTGCTTGAGTCTCAGCTTAATAGTCTTTCCTCTCAAAGAACTAAATATGCCTCTGTTAACACTGTGCATCTAATTGTTATTTCTTCTGGTATAAAGAATAAGCTCTGGAGCACTGCAATTCTTTTGAAGGAAATATTACTTATCCCAAGAGTGTAGATTTTGTTTTACAATATATATTTGCCTTCTACATTTCTTCCTTTAAAATGTTTATTGCAAATGTTAATTTTAAACAGATGGGTTTTGTTTTGTGATGGAGAGGATCGAGTGTGCATTTAATAGATGCTGTGAACACTTCTCTTCGCAAGTCCATTTACTTTTGGGCCAAGTCCTGACATGATTATTTCCTCGCTGAAACACTCCCTTGTTTAGCTATTTGCTTGTTCTACCTTTCCATTTCTTCTGCATTTCCTCCCTGCTTGGTAAGCAAGGCAGCCGTCTTCATTCTATTGGGCAAAAAGAGCTCTGCCAAAGAAACAGTTGTTATCAAACTAGTAATTTATTTCCTTTTAATTTGTCACACTAAGTAAAATCTCTACTTTTATCCAGTAAACATTAGTTTCCATTATTAGCATTGTGTCTTTCAAACTTTGAATCATAATGGTTAGTCAAACTCTTATTTTGTCACCCATGATGTATATTAATTTGCTTTTAAAGTCATGAACATCTTTATTACATACTTTAGTTATAAAAGTAACATAGTCACATGAATTAAAATATGAACCGAAGGAAAATATAATGTATTTTCCCACAATCCACCACTTTAATGCAATCACTAATTTATTTATTTTCCCATGCATGTTTTCACATAGCTATAATAATGATGTCCATACAATTTAGTGTCTTATTTTGTAATTATTTAACATTTTATCATAAGGCTTTTCCAAGTTATGACGTAGTCTCTTCAACCCTCTTTTTTATAATCATCATTTCAGTGACTATATATTATTGTATTCAGAGGCACACTATAATTTATTTAAATAATTCCCTATTGGTGACCATATGAAATACATCTGGTATTTAAGTTTGATAAACAAGACTCTTAAGAGAGTCTTTGTGCTTATAGCTTTTTACATATTTTGTTTAACTTAATGGGGGATTATTTATCTATTTATAGACTATCTATTAATTTGTCTAGATC
Organism: Balaenoptera musculus; assembly: GCF_009873245.2. Taxonomy (NCBI): domain Eukaryota; kingdom Metazoa; phylum Chordata; class Mammalia; order Artiodactyla; family Balaenopteridae; genus Balaenoptera; species Balaenoptera musculus. The sequence continues at coordinate 99,640,777 of NC_045787.1, forward strand.
TAAATCTAATAGAGTATATCTGTGTATATCTATTTATTATTGATTTACTACGATAGTTAAAATTTGAAACCCTAACATCAGGCAAGGGTACAGCCAATTAGTATATTAGGAAGAGATAATATTTTACAATTTAAATATATTAATTAATTTACTCAAAATATCCTTTTTGAGCAGTATGTCAAGTACTATTACTGACATATTAGGAAGGCAACAATGACCAAGGGAGACACCATCCCTGTCCAGATAAAGCTTTCCTTGTTATGGGTGGTACAGACTAGTCTACAGAAGAGACAGTACTTTGATGGGGGACATAGATATCCTATAAAAACACATAGATGGGGCTCAACCTTCTAATTACAGAAACTTCTAGGGCCTCCTAGAAGCAGTAACTTTTAAATAAAGCGTAAAGAATAAAGAACTAGTCAGCAAAAATGTCGGGTGGGATAGGGAAAGAGGGTAATGCACTTCAGGCACTACTAATGGCATGTGAAAGACCACAAAGCAAGGGAATGTGTGTGGTGAAAAAAAAACAAAAAGAAAGCAGTGTGCCTGCAGAGGGGATCGTGTGTAGGAATATTTGAAGGTTTCTTTTGCATTTTGCTTAACATTCATCAACAATCAGATTTAAACCTTGACATATCTGTTGATCAGATAATCCAAGCTTCCTTTCCAACAAAAGTCATCCTATCCTAATACCAAGCAAAGTATTAGAGGACCAGTTAAACTACACCCTTGCCAGCATCAGATGGTATCATTTAGGTTATTTTAATAGCAGGAGAATGAAAAAGATATTATTTATGTTTTAAGTATCATTTCAAGATCTATGAAGTGAGTTGAGGGAAACCCTCAAGGGAAGCTGTATTCAGCAAGGTATCCCATAATTCTTTTCCTGAACACTGAAATTCCTATTGTTTCTCTCTCCTTTGGCTTCAAGTATTGAAAGCCTATGTTAATCTGTAAATTTGTTAGTGGAAAGGATTCTATTCCTTTTGGCCATGAACACTTTATAATAGATTATCTTTTCATATTGATTAACAAAGAGCTGTGTCCTTAAAGAATGTGTCACAGTAGAGTTAAATTTTGATTGTGAATATTTCAATGAAAACAGTTCCTAATAAGGGTTTCTCTTTAGAAAATTGAAAACTTAAGTGTGGATCATAGACTTGTAGAAGACTTGGAAAGCAGGAGTAGAGAGTGGAAAGAAGGTATTACCTCCAAACAATAATGAAATGGCTCCAAATCATACCCTATTCACAAATTTTCCTCATCTGAGCCCTGTCCACAATAGCCATTCTAGGGGAAACTGGAAAGTACTTTTGAAATGTAACTTCTTATAAACATCAGATGTGAGACCTTTTTTTGTTACATGGCCAATTTTTCAATGTAATATAGACCAGAAGAATCATGGTTTCCTTCATACTCTTTGGCTATTAGGTCATACATTAGTAGGCACAACCTGTATCTTAGGGAGTCACGAAGAGTTGAGCTAGGTGAGGAGGATGGTAATTAATGCAGTTGTTACCCCCAAAATTAGGTGGAGTAATTTAATTTTGATTTGGTTATAAAAATCATCATAACTAATATTTCCAGTCCCAGCATATGACATTTGATAGTCACTGTTTAAGTAATTAAACAGTAATTCACTGTTTAAGTACTGTGGCAGTCATTTTACTGTTAAATTCTGATTTTCTTCCTTCTGGGCATATGGTAGTTATCTTCATTCCCTGCCCTCCTTAAGGCTGTACTTGCTTTGGCCAATGGAATGTGAACAAAAGTGATGTGTGCCTTTTTCAGATGGGAGCAATAGCTGGTGGAAGATGGAACCAAACAGGCTTGATTTGAACCATATCCATACAATAGCCATTGGGAAATGTGGAATTGTGAGAACTATTGAATGAAGAATGAACTTCTATAATCATAACAAGAAGAAAATGGACGATTACAAATCAGTCTTTTTCTAGCCACATGTCACCTGTTTTGTGGAAAAGCTAGTAACCCTCAAATTCTTCCAAAGTAGTCCTGAAAGTTCGAGGAAACTCTTCCTGTGCTCTGCAGCCAAATCTTTTGTCTGCAATGTACCATCTGTGATCTTCTCTTTTGCTCCAAATCACTATGGCAATGGCAATGAACAAAGTAGTCGCTCTTTTAACAATGCACAGCCGAGGTGTTTCTACCACAATACAGCAATTGCTGAGCCAAGATGGCAGTGCCCTAAGCCAATGACAGTGGCACCTAAACCAAAGCTCTGACTGTTGCATTTAATACAAATGCCCCCTTACATTGTCATGTAAGCTTCTAGCATCAATATAGCAATGCCATATACACTCAAAAATCTTATTTGTATTAGTTTTTATTCATTTTTTAAATTACAATCCTCTTTGTCTCTGAGCTCAAATATGAGATCTTGGTGGCTAGACCACAGTTACAGATATAAATGGGGCTATGCTCAGAATCATCCTTACCCTCTGTCCTGGCAATGAGTACCCCAAATAAACCAATGCATCTAAAAGATTCCTTCTCTTCAGATAATTTCTCTTCTGGGAGTCTCCATAGGCCCTTTTGCATGTAATGATTTAATAGACGCAGTCTATCCATCCTCCACACTTGTCTTAGGGTGATCATTGGTTAGCCCAAGTTGTGTACCCACCTACAGATACTTTTCAAGCTTGCTGAGTTTCTTTGATCATATTAACAAGAATGTTGCAGATATAAGAAGATACTGAACTAGAATTGAATTAGAGTGAAATGGAGAAAAAGAAAATAATTACAGTACCTGGACACTTTCTATTCTCCTACTTTGCTGTTCTCAGTTTGTTGGTTTCCATCCCTCTTGATGCAAGATAGCTGACACAGCCCCATACCTACCTCCTTCTTCAATCCTATTCAAAGCAGGAAGCCGAAGGAAAGGACAGGAAGCAGCTTTCTCTTTGCACACCTCTGTCCAAATCAAGGGGGAAAATCCTTGCCAGAAGCCCTCTGACATCTTGCTACTCAAATTGTGGTCCTCAGATGACAGCATGGTCCATCACCTAGGAATGTAAAATGTGACATTCGAGGCCCTATCCTGATTACTGACTCAGATTCTGCATTTTAGCAAGATCCCCAGGTAATTCTCATACACAGTAAAGCTTGAGAAGCACTGCCCTTATAAACTTTTTCTAATGTCTTTTTAGCCAGAGCTTGGTGACATAGCTATCCCCAGGTGGAAGGGAGGATGGGAAAGTAATCTTCCTTTTCTTAGCCTCTTTAGTGGGAAAGAGGAAAGGGAAAATGAGGTAGTGAATGACTGTTGGCGGAACAACTCCCAGGATCTGTCATAGTATTTCTCTGGAGAAAAGGTGGTGCAGAACGCCATGCTCCCTGCTGTTCAGTGTTACCAACTGTGGCTCTCTGGGTTCATGTAACCCATGAAACCCGCCCAGAGAAGGAAGCACTGACCTCATCAGTAGTATTTTTAACAGCAGGTTGAGACTTTACCTGTGTGATTTTGGAATGGTTTCTTGTTTTTATAATCTTGAGGTTTAAGAGTGCTGTCTAACCCAGGGGAATTCAAAGGAAAAATATTAAAGCTAGTATAATTGAAGGGAAGGTGAAAATTGTAAAATAGCAGGTTTCTTTTCTGCTCTGGTTGGTATGCAACATTTTTTCACTGAAAGCCGCAAATAAAATTTATTTTCATGTACATTTTTTTTCCTTGCTATACATTAGTTTTCTGGCCTTATTGAAAATTTGTTAAGAAAGTTGTTTATAAATATGAAATAACTGGTTTAGAGGTTTTTAGTTTAATTTTTTAAATGAGAATTATGTTGTTTCAATGTTGAGCCATTAATAAGCTAAGCCTTCTTAAGTATTTCATAAAGTAAAATTCTAACAAGTTTTCCAATCATACAAAGTAATAACACAAGGATAAAATGGCATATAGAAAAAAATAGTAAAGGAAAATTGTGGGGGACCTCTCAATCATGGGACAAGTACCTTGTAAACTCCAATTTAAGCCAACTTTGGTTTGACTTCCTGGTGATTATGTGATGATTTACCTGTGGTAGTATAGAAATAACAGATGTCCTTTTTTGTCTCAAAATACCTCTACATATTTGTTTGAAGCCTCCTAAATCAATGATCTTTCCCACTGGTTGTTTAAAGGACATTTTGAGAGTGGGTTTGGGGCTACATTCCTATCCTTCCCAACCAAATCTTTATTTTGTTTAATTCTAGGGAAAATGTATGTTCCCAATGAACCCATCTTGCTATTGCCTTACCTGTTTGATATGATAGAATAAATTGGGTGTAACTCCAGAGAAACAGAAATCTTTGCAGAAAAAAAACAAAAACAAAAACAGAAGAATCTTCAGTATAGAGATGGCTGTTTGATTTTGGAAATGCTGCAGACACACTCAAGAGCGTGTCCTTAAATCCAAAGTACAAATGAGTCAGTGGTCGTGTACATACGAGCAAAGAGTTGGAGGGCAGGTCAGTCCTTACAACACTTGGCATGTTTTAGGTGCACATAGTTCTCATCAAGTTGGCTGAGAGGCCTCTACAGAGATCTCTTGGGAGACTGTGGTGCCCACTAAAACAACTGTGACTTTCAGTAAAAATTTATGCCATGGATGCCAAAACAAACTTGTGAAAATTGTTCACTTTCAGGCAACCTGGACAAAATCCTTAGGAGGGCTGAAGTCACCATTTAAAAGGCTCCCTATAAGAGCCAAGAGAAATGTACCTTTGATTTATTCGAATACAGGTTCTAGTAAATGACAAATCCACAGTCAGCCAAATTTGCATTTCATACCTGGAGTCTGGATTTGGCTCAACCTAATCTGGCCAGTGAAAACAGTGAGTCTCCTTGGTCCTTGCTCTCTGAGCTGCTAAATGGAGATTTCAGGAATGTGGTCAAGCTAGATCTTAAATTTAAAGATTTAGTGATTAATTGGAGGTTTGGGGGAGGTCTTGTTTTCATTCCTTCAGATAGACCATATTCATTGAACCAAAAGGAAAATAATATTTTCAACAAAGCAAAAAAGCAAGTTCGATTATGAAACTCAAGGAAATATTTATTTTTTCTTTGAATTTCAGATTCTCATCAAATGTGAGTTGTATTCAGTCTGCTTAGTAGTAAATCAGAATGTCACCACTTGACCTTGGCAAAGTTACCTGGTAATGAGGATGAAAGGTGTACGGAACAATTTGTGTCTGAATCACCAAGTTTTCCTTCAACAGGACAAATGTGTCATCTGTTTTGTCATGGCTGGTCTTGAGCAATAGAAGCTGTGGTGGCCATAGAGAGGAATGGAAAGGGCATCAACCTGCAGGTCAGAAGGGGATATTCACACATAAGTATACTTCTGTAAATGCATAGACTTCCTGGAAGAATGCACAAGAAACTGGTAACAGAGGTTGCTGCTGCAGGAGGTCCTGAAGTGGGAACCTGGTGAGTCTAGGATGGGAAAAAATGTTATTCTTTGTGTATACCCTTTTTTCATTTTTAAACTTTTCTGCATGTTTATATATATATATACACATATATATATATATTTATATATATATATTTATATATATGTATATATATATATCCCATTCAAGAAAATGAATAATGATATCAAAAGACAGAGTGAGAAAGAATACATATGAGTATATATATATGTGTGTGTGTGTGTGTGTGTGTGTGTGTGTGTATTTGACTCCACATTAAACTGGATGGATCATTTTCTCCCTCTAGACCTTAGAAACCTCTTTTCTAAAATGAAGTGGCCTAGAGTTTAGACTAGAGAAATAGCTAATATTTGTTAAATCAGGGACTCCACAATTATAGAAAATAAACATTTTCATCTGAGTCTGATGTTGGAGAGATGCAACATATATAGTTAATAATAACAGTATGAACCAAAAGCCATATCTTACTAGCCATAAAGTTCAAAATTCATTGTTTGTGTATTGAGCAGCTGCTCTGAGAAGGAACATTCGGGAAGTGAGAGGGGAAGAGAGAAGTTGCTTCTTATTGGGTGGAAGCTGTGGTGGACAGGGGAGCAGGGTGGCTAGCGGCCCAAAGGACAATACGAAACAGGGCACATTCATGGGCAGAATGGCTTAAGACCATGTTCGTCTAGCTGGGGTCATCACTTCACAAGAGCCTCTGCCCGTCTTTGCTTTATCTGGAAACAAACTTCGGTGTGGCTGCCTTTGACCAGCCCAGCTGACCTTGTCTTAGCAGTTTCCTGTAACCGGGCTCTGTCCTCATACCTCAGTGTACGCACTTGCCCACAATTCAGACATCTCCTAACTTTATTCTCACCCACTCTAGTTCCATTATAGCTTCCACTGGGGAAGACAGCTCAGTTCTCTGTCCTTGCACTTTCTCTAGCTGGCTTTTGAGTTGCAGAAGTGATTTCACCCTTAGTCACCTAAGACTGAATGTCTGCCGCGTAGTTTGGGGCAGATAATGTGGAAAAGAGACTAAGCTCCAAAGCCCATCGGGCAGGGCCTACATTCACATTTCAAAGGTTTCCTCACTTGGCTGTAGAAATATGACTAAGCTGCTTAAAATCTCCATGCCTGCTGCTTTATTTGTAATGTAGTCCCTTAGTTATGCACCATGAATCTGGAAAGAACTGTTAACACAAGCTATTCTGGAAAGGCAACATTCTCATTTGAACACTCGGAGAATCCAGAGCACAAGCCTCAACCATGGCACTATCGACATTTTGAACCAGATAATTCTTTGCTGTGGAGGGCTGTTGTTGTGCGTTGTAGAATGTTTAGCAACATCCCTAGCCTGTACCCACTAGGTGCCAGTAGCACTTCCCCAAACCCATATGTGACAACCAAAAATAACTTCAGACATTGCCAAATGTAATGTCTCTGAAGGTGGAGGGGGAAATCGCCACCAGTTGAAAACTACTGATTCAGAGGATGATCTTCCTATCAAGTTTCGTTTTGGTTCGTACAGAGTCAGACTAGGGTGGGTATCTGGACAATATTGTCTTTTTTCTGATGTTCCTTACCTTGTGCCTTCAATCCAGCTTCATTAGGCAACTCTCTAGGGTGACAGGAACATGTTGCCCCAAGAGTTAAGGCTTTCAGAGTTTAGGGAGAGCTCCTACAAGGCAAACAAACTTGGTCTTGCTGATATTGACCAACTCTTAGGTAAAGCTTTCACATGTTATTACTGTAATCAAGTTTCTATCTCAGCAAAGCTCTGTAGGAAATCAGGGAGTGAGGAAAGACAGAAAATTCCATAAAAAGGGAGAACTCAGTAGCAAACTGCCTGCCTCAAGAACTGGCAAACTACAAGAGTAATCTCTCTCCTTTCTTTCTTTCTAGGTCTCAGAATACAGCGCTCCCTGCCAACCAACTGCCATCTCTCCCCTCTCAGTCAGGCTGGTGACCAACAGCATCCACGTCAGGAACTGCAGGCTGTGACTTAGGTTTTGAACTCTTCTTGGATGGATATTTATATTTATCAGGTCTTGAAGTCAAGCTGAGGAATTTGTACTCTCAGTGGGATGGTTAAGAGAGAAGAACATTTCTAATAGGTGGGAGGGTGACAGTGTTAGATGCACCAGAGTCATTTTGGGTGATGGGAACTGAGAAATACTCCAGGGTGAGTTGATCAGGATGGCACTCATGATGTTGTAAGATGATGCTTCAGTGAGAGAAGAGGATAGGAACCAGAAGATAGGCAAAGAGAATGTTTAAAATGAAGGGAGATATGAGGAGAATGGGGGCAGTGGCTTAGACGCCTCTTTATGAAGAAGAGGGTGGGTGCACACAGCGTATACAGATTGTTTTTAAGACAGAGGACACCTGAGACTCTGATGGTTGAGGGGAAGAAGCCAGTAGAATAGAAGAGGTGCTAGAGAGGAGGGACCAACCAAGGAAGCAAAATACCAGAGAAGAAACATCCCTCCCCTTGAGACTTGTGGAAAGAAGTAGAATAAGAGGAAATTCCCCTAAAATTTACTGTTTTCAATTAAAAAGTTGAAATGCCCTTCATAAAATGCGCATGAAAAAGTAAAATATGAGACTGTTATCAGCCAGGAACATTCTAATTTAAGCCAGCTTTAGAAATCTGTAGGTAATAAACTAGTGATTAAGTATTTAATAAACTTTTATTGTTCACGTGCCCTAAGCATTTGGACTTCTGCCAATTCTCTGAAAAGAAAGACAAAATTATTTCAAAATGTTTACATTATATTAAATAGAAAACTTTGAGTATTAATCTGGACTTAACATCTTGTAACTTTTAGTCATCTTCAACCAAGCTGGTCACTATTATCTCTTATAACGAAAAAGGTGTGTGCCCAATTAAGTGGTTGAATATTGACTAAGCACCTACGATTTACAAGTACTGTGTTCAGTCCTGGTTTAGTGGCTGTCAGAAAAAAGGTGGAGGAACAGGGTGGAGAGCTGTTCCAGGATGGCCTGGAGAGCCAGAACTGTGATGAGTGGTCCAGACGCACAGCAAATATTTAAAGCCTAGAATCTCAGGCCCTTGAAACAGGAGGTTTTATAGCACAGTATATACAAAATATTTTATTATCAGTGGAGTAGTGGATATAATACTGAAGAAACATCCTTTGCCCGTAGGAAGGAAGATCAAAAGAAAGAAATCCTTCTCTTTGCCTTGGCAATGTTTTCATCGTGCCAAAGATAAAGCAAGGGAGTCCTTTGACGAACTTTTTATTGGAGTCTGAGTTTAAATCTGTGGCACATAAACAAATAACAATCTCCTCAGCTTAGACGCCTCCTCAGTTTACAATAGACCAATAATATCTTCTTGCCTGAAGACAGTTGGCTGGGCTGGATGCTATTTTTAAAGTCCACTTGAGCTCCAAGAGTTCTATTTCTATGATAAAACCACTCTGATGCATAGAAAATATAATGCATTTATTGTTCCTTTCCAAACAAATCCATTTTTCTCTTGAACACCGTTAGGGACAATTTACCGTGCTTTTTTGTTTTGGCAATTTAGGAAGGGTTTCCATGGTTTCTGTGGCCTCTTGCTCAGTTTTTCTGTGCATCAGCTTGATCATAAGATTGTCCGAGGCCGACATTGTCAGCTCTTTGGATATATGTCTGCTGGGCATGCATTCCCCCTGGGGGCAGGAAAAATTGGTTTGGGGGGTGATGTGATCTTAGATAATACATTGGTTTGTAGGCCACCAAAGGGCCACGATACATAAACAGAGATAAGGTATATCTGTGGTAATTAAATTTCATGGTGATGGTGTGGGGGAGAATTAGAAAAAAAAATGTAAAAATACTTGGAAGGGGAGCAATAATAAAATAAATGGAGAAACACTGCCCTGGGCAAAGAGTCCTGAGGGAGGGTAGGGGTGTAAGATCTTTTGGGTAGGACTTTAACCCATCAAATACAACAGGTTTTTTTTTTCTCTAAGTTTTAGAAGCCTATATTTAAAGTATATCTTCCCCCTTTCTTTCTAATCTACTACAGGACACATTTTGCAATGTTTTAAATTTAGACATTTTCAAATTTACTTTATGGAAAGACTTCTCTTGTGACAAAAGGCATATCTTGAAAAACGACTGTCTCTTTTGAGGTCACACTGTTCTGTGTGGCAGTCTGTAAGAGAGGTCTTGCAGGAGGCAGTGGAAGGAGAGTGGTTGAGCACACGAAAGACATACGTTTCAATCCCAGATTTGCTTTGGATGAGCCTTGCAATTAGGGGCAAGCCGAGTAAAGCCGTGGAGGCCCTGTTTCCTCATTTGTAAAACAAGGCTGCTAACGCTTCCTGTGGCAGGGTTCTAAAGGATTTGAGACAACTGACGTCAGGTGGCTGGCGCTGGCTATTTCTGAATTAGGTGGTAAGGCAAGGGGTAGAAGAGGCCAATAACTGGGTAGAAGAGGCCAAGATGCCCAGTGGACCTATTTTGCCAAATTCCGCAAACATCCTATTTGAGTTCCTGCTGCTGCTGTTAAAAAAAAAAAAAAAAAAAAAATCTTCCACCCAGAATGTAGCCCCTGCACAGTTTAAATAAATTCAAAAGGACTATCAGTAACTTTCAGAGTAAGATTTGGGCTTTTCATCAATGAAGAGACATCAGGACAATCAGAGATACCATCAAGGAGCAGCGTTTCGCCTGCTCCATAAAATCACCATGATTTAGTCCTTTAATGAAAAAAGGGGCTTGTGCAGGCACAACAGCTGTGGTTTTATGAGGGGAAAATAAGCCAGAATTCCTTGTGGTGGGGCTGTTGCCACAAGGGGTCAGATCTGGATTATTGGTGGAGGCTGGCATATCCTACAGTGACACAAACATGATTGGAAGTCAAATAGCTTGAAATAACTTGCAATTGTTTTAGGGGAGAATAGCTCAAGCAATACCAAACCTGACTAGCTCTGTTTAAGTAAGGGCTTCAGTGTTTTTGATCTGAGGTTGAGCTGAGTGTCTGGAGTGGGAACGGAAGGAGAAATACCGTTATCTTTAAGCTTGCCCTGGTTGCTGGTTGCCCACTTAGCACATGTGAGCAGTTTAACTGTCACCATGAATAAAGGCTTTTTTTCCCCCAAGGTTATAAACAGAGATGCATAAATATTTTGGATCCATCAGCCTTCAAGTATTCTTCAGATGTTTTGAGTTCAACAAAACAGAATACACTGTGCTGAGTACATTCTCCCTTGCTTTTTGAGGATCATGTGTGATTTATAGGAAATGGAATCCATATGTTTCTGCTTCATTTACACTTAACTCATCAAAAGACTGTGTTGTAAAGCTATATGATGTCCAAGATGGCTTTTTGAGCTTGGTGGTTTTTTTTTTAAATAAGCTGCTTAAAAGTTTTTGTTCCTTTAAAAGTTAGAGAGAGAGAGAGAGAGAAGAGAAAGATACCTAGGAAGGCCTGTTTTGCCAAGATGAAATAAATTTGAACACCAGGAAGTTCAATTTAAGCTGAAGCTACAAACCAAAGAATTTCAAATGGGTCCAGAATTTGGAAGAAAACAAAGGTTGCTCTCCAGTCACTTTCCGAAGCATCTCGGATGAATGCAGAAAAGCAGCTGGCAACTCAGCAACCCCACTAAAGGAAGAGAGGGCTGTGAATGCACCATTAGTGACCCAGCTAACACATGTGCCCACTGCTGGAAGAGCTGTTATTCTCAGGCCTCCTGAGAGCAGTCACTCTAGTCCAGATAAAGAACTTCTTGCCCTATTTTAGCAGGGAAATATCTGCTCTCCTGGTGTTTTCCCGGGGTTGTCCTGTCCTAGGCCAGCATTTCCTATTTGTTCTTCTGCCATCTGGCCCAAATAGCTGGCCACTAGACTGAATACTGTGTGTGCATTTGGGATGGTGTTTATTTATTGGACAATTTCTTTAGAGAAATATCTTGTTTAGCTCACAATAAGGCCAAAGATGCATGCAGTTTGTATAAAGTAAGAAATATGTGAAGTAGGGACCCACAAGTTTGTAAGAAGCCAAATGTAAAACTAAGTTTTCTTTCGCCATCTCAATATTTAGTCACTCTCATAGCAGCTCTTTAATCATTTTAGACATGCTTTATCATCTATATATGGCATCTTATGAAAGTTTTCAGGAGAAAAGCACCCAAATTAGAACTATTTAATGTGATAGTATAATTGAGATAACTATAAATCTCTATAGAGGACTTATCTGCTCATCTCTAGAACAATATATAGTGTTCGATGTGAAACTTCATTATCCAGTGAGGTCTTTTAGATTGTGTGGTCTGAAGTCATTTCAACAGAATTAATAGTCCTGTGAATTACTTATATATACCAATTCAGTTATCTGGGGGTGAGGGGCAGGATTTTGGAATCTTTTTTTTTTATGTGCAGTTTATTTTTATTTATTTATTTATTGGCTGCATTGGGTCTTTGTTGCCGCATGTGGGCTTTCTCTACTTGCAGCAAGCAGGGGCTACTCTTTGTTGCGTTGCACAGCTTTCTCATTCTTGTGGCACTGGCTCTAGGCGCGTGGGCTTCAGTAGTAGTGGCATGCAGGCTTCAGTAGTTGCGGCGCACGGGCTCTAGACTGCAGGCTCAGTAATTGTGGTGCATGGCCTTAGTTGCTCTGCTCCACATTTGGGATCTTCCCAGAACAGGGATCGAACCCATGTCCCCTGCATTGGCAGGCGGATTCTTTTTTTTTTTCTTAACATCTTTATTGGAGTATAATTGCTTTACAATGTTGTGTTAGTTTCTGCTGTATAACAAAGTGAATCAGTTATAGGCATACATATATGCCCATATCCCCACCCTCCTGTGTCTCCGCCCACCCTCCATATCCCACCCCTCTAGGTGGTCGCAAAGTACCGAGCTGATCTCCCTGTGCTGTGCAGCTGCTTCCCCCAAGCTATCTATTTTACATTTGGTAGTATATATATGTCAGTGTTATTCTCTCACTTCATCCCAGCTTACACTTCCCCCTCCCCGTGTCCTCAAGTCCATTCTCTACATCTGTGTCTTTATTCCTGTCCTGCTCCTAGGTTCATCAGAACCATTTTTTTTTTTAGATTTCATATATATGTGTTAGCATATGGTATTTATTTTTCTCTTTCTGACTTACTTCACTCTATGTGACAGTCCCTAGGTCGATCAACTTCACTAAAAATAATTCAATTTTGTTTCTTTTTATGGCTGAGTAATATTCCATTGTATATATGTGCCACATCTTCTTTATCCATTCATCTGTCAATGGACACTTAGGTTGCTTCCATGTCCTGGCTATTGTAACTAGAGCTGCAAAGAACATTGCGATACATGTCTCTTTTTGAATTATGATTTTCCCAGGGTATATGCCCAGTAGTGGGATTGCTGGGTCATATGATAGTGCTATTTTTAGTTTTTTAAGGAACCTCCATGCTGTTCTCCATAGCGGCTATACCAGTTTACATTCCCACCACCAGTGCAAGAGGGTTCCCTTTTCTCCACACCCTCTCCAGCATTTACTGTTTCTAGATTTTTTGATGATGGCCATTCTGACTGGTGTGAGGTGATACCTCATTGTAGTTTTGATTTGCATTTCTCTAATGATTAGTGATTTTGAGCATCCTTTCATATGTTTGTTGGCAATCTGTATATCTTCTTTGGAGAAATGTCTATTTAGGTCTTCTGCCCATTTGTGGATTGCATTGTTTGTTTTTTTGATATTGAGCTGCATGAGCTGCTTGTATATTTTGCATATTAATCCTTCTTTGTTTGCAAATACTTTCTCCCATTCTGAGGGTTGTCTTTTCGTCTTGTTTATGGTTTCCTTTGCTGTGCAAAAGCTTTTAAGTTTCATTAGGTCCCATTTGTTTATTTTTGTTTTTATTTCCATTACTCTAGGAGCTGGGTCAAAAAGGATATTGCTGTCATTTATGTCATAGGTGTTCTGCCTATGTTTTTGTCTAAGAGTTTTATAGTGTCTGGCCTTACATTTAGGTCTTTAATCCATTTTGAGTTTATTTTCATGTACGGTGTTAGGAAGTTTTATCATTTCATTCTTTTACATGTAGCTGTCCAGTTTTCCCAGCACCACTTATTGAAGAGGCTGTCTTTTCTCCATTGTATACTCTTGCCTCCTTTATCAAAGATAAGGTGACCATATGTGCATGGGTTTATCTCTGGGCTTTCTATCCTGTTCCATTGATCTATATTTCTGTTTTTGTGCCAGTACCATGCTGTCTTGATTACTGTAGCTTTGCAGCGTATTCTCAAGTCCGGGAGCCTGATTCCTCCAGCTCCGTTTTTCTTTCTCAAGATTGCTTTGGCTATTCAGGGTCTTTTGTGTTTCCATAAAAATTGTGCAATTTTTTGTTCTAGTTCTGTGAAAAAGCCATTGGTAGTTTGAGAGGGATTTCATTGAATCTGTAGATTGCTTTGGGTAGTATAGTCATTTTCACAATGTGATTCTTCCAATCCAAGAACATGATATATCTCTCCATCTGTTTGTATCATCTTTAATTTCTTTCATCAGTGTCTTATAGTTTTCTGCATACAGGTTTTTTGTCTCCTTAGGTAGGCTTATTCCTAGGTATTTTATTCTTTTTGTTGTAATGGTAAATTGGAGTGTTTCCTTAATTTCTCTTTTGGATTATTCATTGTTACTGTATAGGCATGCAAGAGATTTCTGTGCATTAATTTATATCCTGCTAGTATACCAAATAAATTGATTAGCTTTAGTAGTTTTCTGGTAGCATCTTTAGGATTCTCTATGTATAGTATCATGTCATCTGCAAATAGTGACAGTTTTACTTCTTCTTTTCCGATTTGGATTCTTTTTTTCTTTTTCTTCTCTGATTGCTGTGGCTAAAACTTCCAAAACTATGTTGAGTAATAGTGGTGAGAATGGGCCACATTGTCCTGTTCCTGATCTTAGAGGAAATGGTTTCAGTTTTTCACCATTGAGAACAATGTTGGCTGTGGGTTTGTCATATATGGCCTTTATTATGTTGAGGTAGGTTCCCTCTATGCCTACTTTCTGGAGAGTTTTTATCATAAATGGGTGTTGAATTTTGTTGAACGCTTTTTCTGCATCTACTGAGATGATCTTATGGTTTTTATTCTTCTGTTTGCTAATATGGTGAATCACACTGATTGATTTGCATATATTGAAGGATCCTTGCTTCCTGGGATAAACCCCACTTGATCATGGTGTATGATCCTTTTAATGTCTGTTGGATTCTGTTTGCTAGTATTTTTTTGAGGATTTTTGCATCTATGTTCATCAGAGATATTGGCCTATAGTTTTCTTTTTTTGTGACATCTTTGTCTGGTTTGGTATCAGGGTGATGGTGGCCTCAGAGAATGAGTTTGGTAGTGTTCCTTTTTCTTCAATTTTTTTGGAAGAGTTTGAGAAGGATGGGTGTTAGCTCTTCTCTAAATGTTTGTTAGAATTCACCTGTGAAACTGTCTGGTCCTGGGCTTTTGTTGTTGGAAGATATTTAATCACAGTTTCAATTTCAGTGCTTTTGATTGATCTCTTCATATTTTCTATTTCTTCCTGCTTTCAGTCTCAGAAGGTTGTGCTTTTCTCAGAATTTGTCCATTACTTCCAGGTTGTCCATTTTATTGCCATACAGTTGCTTGTAGTAATCTCTTATGATCCTTTGTATTTCTGCAGTGTCAGTTGTTACTTTTCCTTTTTCATTTCTAATTCTGTTGAATTGAGTCTTCCCCCTTTTTTTCTTGATGAGTCTGGCTAATGGTTTATCAATTTTATTTATCTTCTCAAAGAACCAGCTTTTAGTTTTGTGGATTTTTGCTATTATTTCCTTCATTTCTTCTTCATTTATTTGTGATCTGATCTTTATTATTTCTTTCCTTCTGCCAACTTTAAGGTTTTCTTTTTTTCTTCTTTCTCTAATTGCTTTAGGTGTAAAGTTAGGTTGTTTATTTGAGATTTTTCTTGTTTCTTGTAGTAGGATCATATTGCTATAAACTTCCCTCTTAGAACAGCTTTTGCTGCATCCCATAGGTTTTGGGTCATCATGTTTTTATTGTCATTTGTTTCTAGGTATTTTTTGATTTCCTCTTTGATTTCTTCAGTGATCTCTTGGTTATTTAGTAGTGTATTGTTTAGTCTCCATGTGTTTGTATTTTTTACAGTTTTTTTCCTGTAATTGATTTCTAATCTCACAGTGTTGTGGTCAGAAAAGGTATTTGATATGATTTCAATTTTCTTAAATTTACCAAGGTTTGTTTTGTGACCCAAGATATGGTCTATCCTGGAGAATATTCCATGAGCACTTGAGAAGAAAGTGTATTCTGTTGTTTTTGGATAGAATGTCCTTTAAATATCAATTAAGCCCATCTTGTTTAATGTGTCATTTAAAGCTTGTGTTTCCTTATTTATTTTCATTTTGGATGATCTGTCCATTGGTGAAAGTGGGGTGTTAAAGTCCCCTTTTATGATTGTGTTATTGTCGATTTCCTCTTTTATGGCTGTTAACATCTGCCTTATGTATTGAAGTGCTCCAATGTTGGGTGCATAAATATTTACAATTGTTACATCTTCTTCTTGGATTGATCCCTGGATCATTATGTAGTGTCCTTCTTTGTCTCTTGTAGTAGTCTTTATTTTAAAGTCTATTTTGTCTGATATGAGAGTTGCTACTCCAGCTTTCTTTTGATTTCCATTTGCATGGAATATCTTTTTCCATCCCCTCACTTTCAGTCTGTATGTGTCCCTAGGTCTGAAGTGGGTCTCTTGGAGACAGCCTATATACAGGTCTTGTTTTTGTAACCATTCAGCCAGTTTATGTCTTTTGGCTGGAGCATTTAATCCATTTGCATTTAAGGTAATTATCGATATGTATGTTCTTATTACCATTTTCTTAATTGTTTTGTGTTTGTTTTTGTAGGTCTTTTCTTTCTTTTGTGTTTCCCGCCTAGTGAAGTTCCTTTAGCATTTGTTGTAGAACTGGTTTGGTGGTGCTGAGTTCTCTTAACTTTTACTGGTCTGGAAAGGTTTTAATTTCTCCATCGAATCTGAATGAGATCCTTGCTGGGTAGAGTAATCTTGGTTGTAGGTTTTTCCCTCTCATCACTTTAAATATGTCCTGCCACTCCCTTCTGGCTTACAGAGCTTTTGCTGATAGATCAGCTGTTAACCTTATGGGGATTCCCTTGTATGTTATTTGTTGCTTTTCCCTTGCTGCTTTTAATATTTTTCCTTGTATTTAATTTTTGATAGTTTGATTAATATGTTTCTCGGCATGTTTCTCTTTGGGTTTATCCTGCATGGTACTCTCAGCCCTTCCTGGACTTGATTGACTATTTCCTTTAGGGAAGTTTTTGACTATAATCTCTCGAAATATTTTCTCAGACCCTTTCTTTTTCTCTTCCTCTGGGACCCCTATAATTCGAATGTTGGTGCATTTAATGTTGTCACAGAGGTCTCTGAGACTGTCCTCAATTCTTTTCATTATTTTTTCTTTATTCTGGCAGGCCAATGCTTAACCACTGTGCCACCAGGGAAGTCCAGGACTTTGGAATCTTGAAAGTTAGAGTTGTTTCCCTTAATTCCTAGCCCTAAAGAACATTTAATAAAATGTTTCTTAATTTCATCATCCAGTGCTAACTGCTGTTAACATTTTAGTATATGTTCTTTCAGCTCATGCATGTGGGCATGTGCATGCATACACAGACACACACACGCACATTTTAATGAGATCATATTATTTATTCTGCTTTGTAGCTTCTCTTTTTCATTTAGAAATATATTATGGACTTTTTCCTATGTTAGTAAACTTTTTTACCTCATCAGGTTTAGTACTTACAGAATTTAAAAAATAATTTTTTTAGGATTGTACTATGATTAGCTTAATATCTCAGAGTCTTTTTAAATGTAGGGTTTTAAAAAAATCTTTATTTTAGATACAGTTTTAAATGTTGACCTTAGTTTTTAAAAATGTTTTCTATATTTTAAGACACATTAGAAAATAAACTAATTATCTTCTGCATCTTGTATTTCATTATATTTTGGACCAATGCACACTTTGAGAACCATGGAGAATATCCATCTCCCTCTTTTAGAAGAGGCCAAGCTCTCCTATATAGATGATACTTTTTAAAGACCCTAGAAAAAATCAATAGGACAATCAGTAATTTTTTTTCTTCCTTAGGAAAAAAAAAAAGTGTTTCCACCCCATTCCATTGCCAAGAGGAGCCTTGTGACTTAAATTAATCTGCCTCCCTTTCTGTGATGTTTAGTCCACTGGTAAAACTCCCAGAGTCAACTTCAAAGAAAGTTGAGATCCATACCTATTTTGCTGTCTGTTTCTGAGTTTCTTCACCCCTTGTTTTGGAGTTTTCCAATCTGTTACTATAGAACTCAGTCCTGTCCCTTTTGTTGACAGGTTGCCAGGATACATCCTGGCAACAAAGGCTGGGGTTCCTGTTCCAGGCAGCCAGCCTCACATACTACGTGAACTCTTGCAAGAGGGGATGTGAATCGTGGAGCTCCCAGCTATTCTGCTCCTGTTTCCACCAGCTCCCTCACTGAGGGGTTCAGCAGGCCATGACAAAAGCCAAAATAGAAAGATAAAGAACAAATATTACAAGGTGAGTCTCCCAGAAGGTGTTCTTTCTTGGTTGTCTGTCTCAAATCTTACCTTTCAACTAGCAATAATAATCTCGATCTCTTCCACTTCCTTCTTACCACTATGTAGTAATATTTCCTTGCTATAGAAAAGGAATCCAAAGAAAAGTAACCAGTTCTTAAGTTAAAAAAAAACCTCAAATACTACTAAACAAATGAACAAATATCGTTTTACTTCATTGGATGATTCTGACAATAATTGAACTATGGATTAAATGTTTTAATGGCTGAAAGAATCAAATTCCATTTAAAGGGATGATTTTTAAAATTTTCTTAAGAAAAGTTGATAAAATATATTTTTAACATAAATTCAGAATTATATGTTTATAAGCCAGATTACCCATGAAAGAAAAGGGGTGATAAAGGCTATAGTTACTCAGTTGACTTGGTAGTTTTTTTTCAACTGGGATAAAATTCACATGCAGTGAAATGTAACTGATCTTAAGTTTAAATTCAAGTTCTTAAAAAACAATGAATTTGATACATATATATACAACCATGTAAACCATCACCTTAATCAAGACATAGGACATTTCTATCACTCAGAAAGTTTCCTCACATCCCTTCCAGTCAGTCTCCCCTCCATAGGCAACCACTGTTGTGATTTCTATTACTAGAGAATAATTTGGCTGTTCATGAATTCTATATGAGTAGAATCATACAGTATGTATTCTTGTATCTGACTTCATTGGCTCAGCAGAATGTTTTTGAGGTTGTTCCTGTTGCTGTGTATATAAGTAGTTCAATTCCTTTTATAGGTGAGTATTAATGCAGTATAGAATTATTCCACATCTGTTTATCTATTTTCCTATTGATTGATATTTGGTTTGTTTCCAGTTTGGGTCTCCTATAACTAAAGCTGATCTAAACATTCTTGCACAAGTCTTTTGGTGGACATATGTTTTCATTTATCTTGGGTTCAGACCTAGGACTAAAACTGTTGGATGATAGGGTAGACATATGTTTAACTTTATAAGGAGCATGAAATGATATGTCACTGTTGTTATAATTTGCATTTCCTTCATGACTAATGAAGTTAAGCATTTTTACACGAGCTTGTTGGAGATTTGCATTTCTTTTTTGTTAAGTACCTATCCATATTTCTTGCCCGTTTTAAATGTGTTTTTCTTTTTATATCATCTTTATTGATACATAATTCACATACAATAAAATGCACCCATTTTAAGTACACAGTCTGATGAGTTTTGACAAGTGATTACATCCATTTTACCACCAATGGTAAAATATAAGAACATGTCTATTAACTTTGTATTTCATTCTCCACCCACCTACCCACCAAGTAATCACTGATCTACTTTCTGTCACAGGTTAGCTTTGCCTGTTTAGAATTTCATATAAATGAAATAATTCAGTATATTCTCTTTTGCATATTATTTCTTTTATTCAGTATAATATTTTTGAAAGAGATCTATGTCATTGTGTGTAATTTGTTCATTTTTATTGTGGAGTAATATTCTGTTGTATGAATGTGCCATAATTGGTTTATCCATTTACCTGTTAATGTGTATTTATGTTGTTTCCAGTTTTTCACTGTTAAGAGCTGTTATGAACATTTGTTTTATATTCTATTTGTGGACATATATTTTCATTTATCTAGGATAATTATTTAGAGACAGACTGTCCATGTCATTAGGTAGGTATATATTTAACTTTATGAGAAATTGCCAAATGGTTCTCCAGAGTGGTTGTAATGTTTCACATGCCCACCAGGCATATATGGGAGTTTTGGTCTTTTCACATCCTAACACTTGGTACTGGCAATTTTTAAAAATTTATCCATCCTAGTGTGTGTACAGTGGTATCTCTGTGGTTTTAATTTGCATTTTCCTGACGAACAACTAATGATATTTACTATTGTTTCATGAGCTTATTTATATTTTATACATTTTCTGTTGTGAATAATCTATTCAAAGCTTTCGCCCAAATTAGACAACCCATATTGGGTTGTTTGCCATATATGTGTCATATATATGTATTGAAAACATTTCTTCCCAATCTGTGGCTTATCTTTTAATTTTCTTAATGGTATTTTTTAAAGAGTAGAAGTTTCTAATTTATAGGAAGTAAAATTTTAAATTCTTTTTCTTTTATGTTTAGTGCTTTTTGTGTTTTGTCTAAGAAATCTTTGAAAATATTGAGGTCATAAAGTATTTTCCTATACTTTCTTCTAGAAGCTTTATAGTTTTAATTATTATATGTAGTTCTATGATCCACCTCGAGTTAATTTTTGTGTTTGGTGACAGTAGATGGTTGATATTCATTTTTCCGCTACATGAATCCAGTGGTTCCACCATCATTTGTTTAAAAGATTTTCCTCACTCTATTGAAGTGTCTTGGCATCTTTGTCAAAAAAGAATTGATCACATATGTGAATCAGCCATATTTCTGGACTCTATTCCGCTACATTAATCTATTTATTTGTCTTTATTGGCATCATTAATTTTTAATAAGCCAGCTCATCTTGGCTTGTATGTAATGAAACAAATATTCAAAACAGATACACAAGTTGAGTCCTTCCATGACTGCTTGCCAATGGAGCCATGCACAAGTGTTTGAATCAGGTTGGGCATTCTGTCTTGTATGTTGTCCAAATCTTTACCTAGGCAATAATCTGATTTTAAGCGATTCTATAATAAGCAAAAGCCAAAAATATACAGTTATAAATTTAATCAAGAATGATAATATCAGTAAAAGGGATGCATTTTTCAAACCCATTTATACAGAATGTAGCTTGAACTTAATTTTCATTCGTTCAATAATTTATTGAGTGTCTACTGTATTCCAAACACTGTTCTAGACAAGGAAAGTGGGAGGAAAATATTTCTTTGTTCATAATTTCTGTAAGGAAACAATATTTATAATCTCTACTCTATTGCCTGTTTAACAGTGTATGTCTCACAATTACAGAGAAAAACACCCCTATGCCTGATAAAATAAGCATCAGATTAAAAGTTTTTATGCATTCCTATGAATTGACAGAAAATTATCAGCACTCAAATGCTTAATAAGGAAAAGCATTTCCTCAGTCTTTCCAGGTTTGCTATCACTGTCATAAATATCCATTTCTTTCGTGCCTGAGAATGTAAGTTATCATTTCTGTCAGTTGCATTTTCCAACTTGTTTTAGAAATTGAATCTTATATATTATTTCTAAGAGAACTTTGTTCACAAACTGGACCTTAATATGGCTGTTTCTTCTCTGGATCTATATAATTTAAATGAATATTATTTTCTTCTAATATTTTTTTTTAATTTTTGAATTTTACTTTATTTATTTTTTTATACATCAGGTTCTTATTAGTCATCAATTTTATACACATCAGTGTATACATGTCAATTCCAATCACCCAATTCATCACACCACCATCCCCACACCCTGTGGCTTTCCCCCCTTGGTGTCCATACGTTTGTTCTCTACATCTGTATCTCAACTTCTGCCCTGCATACTGGTTCATCTGTACCTTTTTTCTAGGTTCCACACACATGCGTTAATATACGATATTTGTTTTTCTCTTTCTGACCTACTTCACTCTGTATGACAGTCTCTAGATACATCCACGTCTCAACAAATGACCCAATTTCGTTCCTTTTTATGGCTGAGTAATATTCCATTGTATATATGTACCACATCTTCTTTATCCATTCGTCTGTAGATGAGCATTTTGGTTGCTCCCATGACCTGGCTATTGTAAATAGTGCTGCAATGAACATTGGGGTGCATGTGTCTTTTTGAATTATGGTTTTCTCTGGGTATTTGCCCAGTAGTGGGATTGCTGAATCATATGGTAATTCTATTTTTAGTTTTTTAAGGAACCTCCATATTGTTCTCCATAGTGGCTGTATCAATTTACATTCCCACCAACAGTGCAAGAGGGTTCCCTTTTCTCCACACCCTCTCCAGCATTTGTTGTTTGTAGATTTTCTGATGATGCCCATTCTAACTGGTGTGAGGTGATACCTCATTGTAGTTTTCATTTGCATTTCCCTAATCATTAGTGATGTTGAGCAGCTTTTCATGTTCTTCTTGGCCATCTGTAGGTCTTCTTTGGAGAAATGTCTATTTAGGTCTTCTGCCCATTTGTGGATTGGGTTGCTTGTTTTTTGATATTGAGCTGCATGAGCTGCTTGTAAATTTTGGAGACTAATCCTTTGTCAGTTGCTTCATTTGCAAATATTTTCTCCCATTCTGAGGGTTGTCTTTTCATCTTGTTTATGGTTTCCTTTGCTGTGGCAAAGCTTTTAAGTTTCATCAGGTTCCATTTGTTTATTTTTGATTTTATTTCCATTACTCTAGGAGCTGGGTCAAAAAGGATCTTGCTGTGATTTACGTCATAGAGTGTTCTTCCTATGTTTTCCTCTAAGAGTTTTATAGTGTCCGGTTTTACATTTAGGTCTCGAATCCATTTTGAGTTTATTGTTGTGTATGGTATTAGGGAGTGTTCTAATTTCATTCTTTTAAATGTAGCTGTCCAGTTTTTCCAGCACCACTTATTGAAGACACTGTCTTTTCTCCATTGTATATCCTTGCCTCCTTTGTCATAGATTAGTTGACCATAGGTGCGTGGGTTTATCTCTGGGCTTTCTATCTTGTTCCATTGATCTATGTTTCTGTTTTTGTGCCAGTACCATATTGTCTTGATTACTGTGGCCTTGTTGTATAGTCTGAAGTCAGGGAGTCTGATTCCTCCCGCTCCGTATTTTTCCCTCAAGACTGCTTTGGCTATTCGGGGTCTTTTGTATCTCCATACAAATTTTAAGATTTTTTGTTCTAGTTCTGTAAAAACTGCCATTTATAATTTGATAGGTATTGCATTGAATCTGTAGATTGCTTTGGGTAGTATAGTCATTTTCACAATATTGATTCTTCCAATCCAAGAACATGGTATATCTCTCCATCTGTTTTTATCATCTTTAATATCTTTCATCAGTGTCTTATAGTTTTCTGCATACAGGTCTTTTGTCTCCCTAGGTAGGTTTATTCCTAGGTATTTTATTCTTTTTGTTGGCATGATAAATGGAAGTGTTTCCTTAATTTCTCTTTCAGATTTTTCATCATTAGTGTATAGGAATACAAGAGATTTCTGTGCATTAATTTTGTATCCTGCAACTTTACCAAATTCATTGATTAGCTCTAGTAGTTTTCTGGTGGCATTTTTAGGATTATCTATGTATAGTATCATGTCATCTGCAAACAGTGACAGTTTTACTTCTTCTTTTCTGATTTGTATTCCTTTTATTTCTTTTTCTTCTATGATTGTCGTGGCTAGGGCTTCCAAAATTATGTTGAATAACAGTGGCAAGATTGGACATTCTTGTCTTGTTCCTGATCTTAGAGGAAATGCTTTCAGTTTTTCACCATTGAGAATTATGTTTGCTGTGGGTTTGTCATATATGGCCTTTATTATGTTGAGGTAGGTTCCCTCTATGCCCACTTTCTGGAGAGATTTTATCATAAATCGGTGTTAAATTTTGTTGAAAGCTTTTTCTGCATCTATTGAGATGATCATATAGTTTTTATTCTTCAATTTGTTAATATGGTGTATCACTTTGTTTGATTTGCGTATATTGAAGAATCCTTGAATCCCTGGGATAAATCCCACTTGATCGTGGAGTATGAGCCTTTTAATGTGTTGTTGGATTCTGTTTGCTAGTATTTTGTTGAGGATTTTTGCATTTATATTCATCAGTGATATTGGTCTGTAATTTTCTTTTTTTGTAGTATCTTTGTCTCGTTTTGGTATCAGGGTGATGATGGCCTCATAGAATGAGTTTGGGAATGTTCCTTCCTCTGCAATGTTTTGGAAGAGTTTGAGAAGAATGGGTGTTAGCTCTTCTCTAAATGTTTGATAGAATTCACCTGTGAAGCCATCTGGTCCTGGGCTTTTATTTGTTGGAAGATTTTTAATCACAGTTTCAATTTCAGTGCTTGTGATTGGTCTGTTCATATTTTCTATTTCTTCCTGGTTCAGTCTTGGAAGGTTATACCTTTCTAAGAATTTGTCCATTTCTTCTGGGTTATCCATTTTATTGGCATAGAGTTGCTTGTAGTAGTCTCTTAAGATGCTTTGTATTTCTGCAGTGTCTGTTGTAACCTGTCCTTTTTCATTTCTAATTTTATTGACTTGAGTCCCCTCCCTTTTTTTCTTGATGAGTCTGGCTAATGGTTTATCAATTTTGTTTATATTTTCAAAGAACCAGCTTTTAATTTTATTGTTCTTTGCTATTGTTTTCTTTGTTTCTATTTCATTTATTTCTGCTCTGATCTTTATGATTTCTTTCCTTCTGCTAACTTTGGGTTTTGTTTGTTCTTCTTTCTCTAGTTCCTTTAGGTGTAAGGTTAGGCTGTTTATTTGAGATTTTTTTTGTTTCTTGAGGTAGGCTTGTATAGGTATAAACTTCCTTCTTAGAACTGCTTTTGCTGCATCCCATAGATTTTGGATCGTCGTGATTTCATTGTCATCTGTCTCTAGGTATTTTTTGATTTCCTCTTTGATTTCTTCAGTGATCTCTTGGTTATTTAGTAACGTATTGTTTAGCCTCCATGTGTTTGTGTTTTTTACGTTTTTTTCCCTGTAATTGATTTCTAATCTCATAGCGTTGTGGTCAGAAAAAATGCTTGATATGATTTCAATTTTCTTAAATTTACTGAGGCTTGATTTGTGACCCAAGATGTGATCTATCCTGGAGAATCTTCCATGCACACTTGAGAAGAAAATGTAATCTGTTTTTGGATGGAATGTCCTATAAATATCAATTAAATCTATCTGGTTTATTGTGTCATTGAAAGCTTCTGTTTCTTTATTTATTTTCATTTTGGATGATCTGTCCATTGGTGTAAGTGAGGTGTTAAAGGCCCCCACTATTATTGTGTTACTGTCGATTTGCTCTTTTATGGCTGTTAGTAGTTGCCTTATGTATCAAGGTGCTGCTATGTTGGGTGCATATATATTTATAATTGTTATATCTTTTCTTGGATTGATCCCTTGATCATTATGTTGTGTCCTTCCTTGTCTCTTGTAACATTTTTTATTTTAAAGTCTATTTTATCTGATATGAGTATTGTTACTCCAGCTTTCTTTTGATTTCCATTTGCATGGAATATCTTTTTCCATACCCTCACTTTCAGTCTGTATGTGTCCCTAGGTCTGAAGTGGGTCTCTTGTACACAGCATATATATGGGTCTTGTTTTTGTATCCATTCACCAAGCCTGTGTCTTTTGGTTGGAACATTTAATCCATTCACGTTTAAGGTATGTTCCTATGACCATTTTCTTAATTGTTTTGTTTTTGTTTTTGTAGGTCCTTTTCTTCTCTTGTGTTTCCCAGTTAGGAAAGTTCCTTTAGTATTTGTTGTAGAGCTGGTTCCTTTAGTATTTGTTGTAGAGCTGAATTCTCTTAGCTTTTGCTTGTCTGTAAAGCTTTTGATTTCTCCATCAAATCTGAATGAAATCCTTGCCGGGTAGAGTAATCTTGGTTGTAGGTTCTTCCCTTTCATCACTTTAAATATATCATGCCACTCCCTTCTGGGTTGTAAAGTTTCTTCTGAGAAATCAGCTGTTAACCTTATGGGAGTTCCCTTGTATGTTATTTGTCCTTTTTCCCTTGCTGCTTTCAATAATTTTTCTTTGTCTTTAATTTTTGCCAATTTGATTACTATGTGTCTTGACGTGTTTCTCCTTGGGTTTATCCTGTATGGGACTCTCTGTGCTTCCTGGACTTGGGTGGCTATTTCCTTTCCCATGTTAGGGAAGTTTTCGACTATAATCTCTCCAAATATTTTCTCAGGTCCTTTCTCTCTCTCTTCTCGTACTAGGACCCCTATAATGCGAACGTTGCTGCGTTTAATGTTGTCCCAGAGGTCTCTTAGGCTGTCTTCATTTCTTTTCATTCTTTTTTCTTTATTCTGTTCTGCAGCAGTGAATTCCACCATTCTGTCTTCCAGGTCACTTATCCGTTCTTCTGCCTCAGTTATTCTGCTATTGATTCCTTCTAGTGTAGTTTTCATTTCAGTTATTGTATTGTTCATCTCTGTTTGTTTGTTCTTTAATTATTCTAGGTCTTTGTTAAACATTTCTTGCATCTTGTCGATCTTTGCCTCCATTCTTTTTCCGAGGTACTGGATCATCTTCACTATCATTATTCTGAATTCTTTTTCTAGAGGTTGACTATCTCCACTTCATTTAGTTGTTTTTCTGGGGTTTTATCTTGTTCCTTCATCTGGTACATAGCTCTCTGCCTTTTCATCTTGTCTATTTTTCTGTGAATGTGGTTTTTCATCCACAGGCTGCAGGACTGTTGTTCTTCTTGCTTCTGCTGTCTGCCCTCTGGTGGATGAGGCTATCTAAGAGGCTTGTGTAGGTTTCCTGATCAATATTATTATTTTAAGTAATTTCCCCAAACTCTCTGGTGAATGAAACATTTTCAGGAGTACATGCAATTCAAGAAATAAGTTGTGAGTGGTGAAGAATGTAAATGATTCCAGAGCACCCTTCCTGAGGCAGCAGTGGAGATTCCCATGGAGTCTTAAAAACATAGAGAAAGCTTTTCTAAATATTACAGTATACAAATACAGCAGGAGGCACACACAGTGTTGGGGGCAACAGGAAAGGAAAATGTAAAAGAGGCAAGTTGTTAACAGTTCAAAAGTGATGACAAACTGAAAATAGAATTTTCACAGTGCAGTGCAACCAAACATTTATTTCAGAGAAGCCTCTACGAGGAGGCTAATGGAGTTCTCTGCAAACAAAATTTAGTAGGATTCTGGTTGCGCTGTGTGCTATTTTGTAGATTCACATTGATTAATAATTGGATGTTTCACTGTTAAAATAAAATGGAGTCTCATTTGTATGCTCTAATTCAGGGGTTAGGAAACTTTTCCTATAAATGGCCACGTAGTAAATAATTTAGCCCTCGTAGGCAAAAGCAGTCAAGACAAATACATAAATGAATAAGCATGGCTCTGTTCCAGTAAAACCTGATTTGCAAAAAGAGTTGGATGGCTGGCCAGGTTTGACCCATGAGCCCTAGTTTGTCGACACTTGTTCTAATCTTCAAGAAATTCTGATAAAATATCTTCCAAAATTATACATTGACATTTAAAGAACTGTGACCTCGAAACTGTTCTTCCTTGGAGTGCCTGGTACACTGGGGGGCTCTCTTCAGAAGAAATATGACTTCCAAGGAGAATTAAACTTTGAAAGTAATATGCATTCAGAATGCATGTGGTCAAGAAAGACAATATATGAATAAGCTTAGCTCAAGAAAGCCTAACTCTCTCTGTGTTTTTCCTTCAGTTTTCTACCTAGTCATACAGCACCTGATACATGTGTCTACCTAATCATAAGGCTACCTCTGGTGTGCTTGTCTAGCTCTGTTCTTGGGGGGAGATCTATGCCATAGATGCTCATTGCTCATTACTTGATGAGCAGTCTTTACCATAAGGTACAGGGCTTGGTCCAAGCCAATGACTGGGTTCTCATTTCTCTTAGATTTTGTATACAGACAGTCTTCCTTCAGTATCCTTGGGCGTTTGGATCCAGGACCTCCGGTGGGAACCAAAATTCATGGATGCTAAAGTCCCATATACAAAATGGTGTAATATTTGCATATGACCTATGCACATCCTCCAGTATACTTTTAAATCCTCTCTAGATTACTTGTAATACCTAATACAAAGTAAATGCTATGTAAATAGTTGTAAATACAATGTAAATAATATGTAAATAGTTCCCAGTGTATGGCAAATTCAAGTTTTTTTTTTTTTAACTTTCTGGATGTTTAAAAAATATTTTCAATCTGATGTTGGTTGATTCTGCAGATGCAAAACCCGCAGATATGAGTGACTGACTATAGTTATGCTTCTAAATCTAGAATGATAATCCCTTTTTTAAAAATTATTGGAATATAATTTATTTACAATGTTGTGTTAGTTTCAAGTGTACAGCAAAGTGATTCAGTTATTCATATACATATATTCATTCTTTTTCAGATTCTTTACCCATATAGGTTATTACAGAATATTGAGTAGAGTTCCCTGTGCTATACAGTAGGTCCTTGTTGGTTATCTATTTTATATATAGTAGGTATATATGTTAATCCCAAGCTCCTAGTTTATTCCTCACCCCACCCCAGCGTTTCCCCTTTGGTAACCGTGAGTTTGTTTTCGAAATCTGTTAATCTGTTTCTGTTTTATAAATACGTGCATTTGTATCATTTTTTAAAATTAGATTCCACATATGAGTGATATATTTGTCTTTCTCTGTCTGACATACTTCACTTAGTATGATAATCTCTAGGTCCATCCATGTTGCTGCAAATGGCATTGTTTCATTCTTTTTTATGTCTGAGTAATATTCTATTGTATATATGTACCACATTCGCTTTATCCATTCATCTCTCAATAGTCATTTAGGTTGCTTGCATGTCTTGACTATTGTAAATAGTGCTGCTATGAACACTGGCATGCACGTATCTTTTCAAAGCATGGTTTTCTCCAGATGTGTGCCCAGGGTTGGGATTGCTGTATCATATGGTAACTCTATTTTTAGTTTTTTAAGGAACCTGCATACTGTTCTCTACAGTGGTTGTACCAGTTTACATTCCCACCAATGGTGTAGGTGGGGTCCCTTTTCTCCACCCTCTCCAGCATTTATTGTTTGTAGATTTTTGATGATGGCCATTCTAACCAGGGTGAGGTGGTACCTCATTGTAGTTTTGATTTGCATTTCTCTGATAATTAGTGATGTTGAGCATCTTTTCATGTGTTTTTTGGCCATCGTATGTCTTCTTTGGAGAAATGTCTATTTAGATCTTCTGCCCATTTTTTGATTAGGTTGTTTGTTTTTTTGATATTGAGCTGCATGAGCTGTTTGTATATTTTGGAGATTAAACCCTTTCAGTCACTTTGTTTGCAAATATTTTCTCTCATTCTGTTGGTTGTCTTTTCATTTTGTTTATTATTTCCTTTGCTGTGCAAAAGCTTTTAATTTCATTAGGTCCCATTTGTTTATTTTTGTTTTTGTTTTCATTACTCTAGAAGGTGGATCCAAAAAGATA
This sequence comes from Balaenoptera musculus, assembly GCF_009873245.2. Lineage (NCBI taxonomy): Eukaryota > Metazoa > Chordata > Mammalia > Artiodactyla > Balaenopteridae > Balaenoptera > Balaenoptera musculus. The sequence goes on from NC_045787.1 coordinate 99,669,913, forward strand.
TTGCTGCAGATTACTAATCCCTTGAGTTAGTATTGTTAGGAATATTAAACAAGGGTTAGATGGTCAGATATTCCTAAGACTTGAGAAAATACCACAAAACTAGCTTTTAATCCTTTCTTTCCAAAAGTCCTTTTCTGTTTTTATTCATCTATTTAATTAATGAGCTTGATTCTTGTTTAAAAATTTAGTTTAAAATTAAGCTAATCTTACTCAGCTCATTCAACATTCAACATATTTTGTCAGTGCCTACAACGTGCCTGGCACTGGACTAGGTGCTGGGCATCTAACTATGTAGAGAGCAAATGAGCCCCTAATGTTCATGGAGGTTACATCCAAGTGAAGGAAACGAATACTACACAAGTAAACAAACAAACAAGGTAAAAACATGCTGTAAGAGCTGTGAAGAAAATAAACAGCCTTGTCATAACTGTGCGCATAACTGTGATAGTGGTGGTGGCAGTGGTACATGTGTGCATGTGTATGTTCATGTGTGTGCATGTGTGCACATGTGTTTCTGTATGTTGCATGTGTGTCTACGCGTGTGTGTGTGTTTTAGGAAGAAACAAAGAAATTACTTGAGAAAGAGTAGTCAGGAAGGGTCTGTCTGTTTGAGTCAATGATATTTTAACAGAGATCTGGAAAATGAAATAAGAAAGCTATGCAAAGATGGGGAAGATTCTAGGCAGTGGCAAGAGCATGTGCAAAGCTCCTTTTCAGTCTCTCCCCTAACCTACCCCAGAGTGAGAACGAGTTTGGTTTATTTGAGGAACCAAAAGATGAACACAGATGAAGCACAGTACAGGTGGGAGAGAGTAAAGGGAGACCAAAGCAGAGGCTTAGGGACACACCAGGCTTCAGAGGTTCAAGAGTTTGGATTTTGTTTTGAGAATAGTGCAACAACCACGGAACATTTAGTCAAGGGAGGTATAGGATTTGTTTCATAACTTAAGTAGGTGAATATGACTGCTCTGAAAAAAGAAAGATTAGGCAGTGGGAATGGTTATTCATCCACTATGCCTGAAACAGCATGTGGATGGCGAGGCACACCCATTCACCTGTGTGGCAGTAAACTTAGGAGGGTAGGCAAAACATCACGAGAAGTTTTCCAACATCACTGGAAGAATGGAGACAGGTGTGAAAGAATACGGGAAAGGAGAGGCATTAAGATGCAAAAAGCAAAAAGACAGGAGAGGAGAAAGTGAGCAGAAAGAAAATATAAGAAGATGACTAGTGTAAAATAAAATGTTTACTTTTCTGTGGAATCATTAAAATGCACTTATACAGGGATAAAAAATACTAAATCTTTTTTTTAGAGTGTCTACTAGTCCCTTTTACCTTTTCTCTTGCTCTCCTCTCCCAACCCCACGTCTCCCATGCAAGCCCACAAGAAGATCAAGAACTTCGTTGGAGAGCTGGGGCAAAGGAAGTCACCCTCATGATCATCTCACCTGCCTTCACTATCAGTATGACTTCTCCCAAGTCAAAAGATGCGGTCAAAGTTTATTTTAGTAAAATTACTGTGAAATGAACAAAGAACAAAGTGAAAAGTAGTGAGGATTGGAGATAGAAGAAATACACGGTTGGAGAAAGACTCAGAATTCAATGTTTAGCCAACAGTTGTCCTTATTAGTACCATCTGACCTAGTTACAATCCAGCATATCGTTACCAAATACATGCTAGACGGACTGGAATCCTGGCATGGATTCACTGCCAAATGAAGATTTTGACAATGATTGTCAGTCTGTTCTCTTGACCTAGAAGGAATATGGAGAGAAATGTGTAGAGATGTGTGTGTGTGTGTGTGTGCATTTAGAAGCAGAGTGCTCACCAAAGTGATAATAAATATAGCTAATAAGATTCCAGCCTCTCGCCAAGTGTATATATTCATTGAAAGGATGGAAATACATATAGTTTGTGAAAAATTATTTATATTGTGGCTCATTTTAGAATCAGAAATGTGTAGTAAGTAATTAGTTTTTATATTATTTGAATCACTTCAAGGCATTTTCTCTCAAAAATACCAAATGATTGTGCAATATTAAAATAAGATAAATCTTGGATTTCTTTATCTGTTCAGTTCCAAGTGAACAATATTATATATGAAACACATAACATTTCAATCAACAAAAATTGAAACCACGTTTTCCTCTTCAGTTAGCCTATTTCCTATGTCAAATGCCATGTCAAGTGGAGTTTAATAATTTTAACTATTGGTGTGGTTATGGGTAACAAGAAATTTCCAAATAAACTTTTACACAGAGACTCTCAGGAAATGCTTACTGATACGTAGCACAGGAACACTGTTCTAGCTGTAATTACTGAAATGGACACTATCCAATGTGTGACTAAATAAAATAGGTTATGTTGTGATTCACCAACAGTTTAATAACATATAGTGTAACTGAATCTATTTCAATCTTAATTTTGTAACTGGAATTTTATAATTAATCAAGAGAGATAAAAATTTGTAGCCTAAAATTGTGTCATCCTTCCATATGTCTTCCATACAAGACAGATTTAAAATCTATACATTTTCAGATAGTGATTTCATAATGTCTTAAGATATTTCAGCTTATTCTATTTCTCCCATATAATTGTGGTATTATAAGATTCTGGTATTCAAAAAATCAGAAAACTAGAAACACTATGAACAAATAGTTACAACACTTAAATGGAAGCTTCAGAAGACAACTGTGAGAAAAGAACAGTGAACAGAAAAAGTGAAAACAGGAAATTTATAAAGCCCACTGAAAGTAAATGGGGACTTACTAAATGCGTCTCATCTGCACCTTCCCACCCTGGGATCCAGAGTAATGAAATAATTCTCAAGACAGAGAGGAAGGAAAAGCCTTTTTAGTCACCTTAACAGTTAATTGCCATATATGTCTTTTAGTGGAGTAGCCTTTGCAGATGGGACTTCTGGGCCTAAAAGGACAGGAAAGGTAAAGGAGGAGAATGAAAGGAAGAGGATGCTCACGATGACTCTTGTTGGTGTCCCATGGACCTTGGCTGATGGCATTCTCTGAAACGTTCACCTGGAGGCTAGGATAACCACAAAACTTCACAGAAAAACTACAAAGGAAAAGAGCTCTGCTAGACCCTAGGATTGGTCCATCTGTCCTATATGAAGATAGTAGGATCACATAATTCAAATAATGCCACAGTAAGAGTACAGTAGTTGCATCCATGAAGGAAAGGCCAAGACCATCACTGAAGCATTACTATTATTGAGAATCTGATTGCTTTTTTTCAAAAAAGACTTCTTATTTTGATAAAAAGATATGCCTCTGTTTCTTTAAGTGACTAGAGTAGGATTCTTTTTATTTGTAGTGACACACAATCCTAACAGATACATATGTGAAGTAAACATACTGTAATAGCCTATTAACTCATAGATGGAAGGATTGGATTATTTGGAAATATCTCTAATGGTGGTCGTGATAATGGGAACTCAAAAATTATGTCCAAAATATCTGTTCCAGGCTCCACTGCCAGAGGCAGCATTCTGGGCTGAATGAATTATTAAATAATTCCAGCTCCAGCCAGGCCTTCTTAGTGGACTCAAGTGTACTTAGGGCATTTATTATAAGTATACATGTGCATGGAAACACAGGGGAATCAAACAGCCAGGCCTCAGGAAGCTCAAGAACTACCTGTTCCAGGGGAATTCCTAGCCAAAAAGTTGAGCGGACTCTTGTCCTCCAGGCCAAACACCAAAATAATTAATAAGTAATTTTTATAAAAGCTTCAGAATTCTAGAGGGAAATCAAAGGAATTTTCAACCAAGTTCTTTTCATTTCTGCTGATTATTCAGTGTTAATAATCAGGTATTATCCCCATTGGCTTTTCAGCTCTATACTCATTGGCTCGCTTTCTTGAATTGTTTCAAAAGCCTGAGTAGAACTAGAGACCCCAACCTGCTTTCCTTTTTGGGGAGGTGAATAAAGAGCCCTATCCACAATCAAGCTCTGCAAGCCTGACCCGGTCACTGCTTTTCCACCTGTGAGGTGGCCTTCTTCCTCTTTTATATCTGACATTACAGACATTAGTAACATCTGAATATAATTTCTCATTTCTTATTTGGAACATTGTGACAAGCTTCTTCCATTCTCTAATAGAATTATCACAAATTTCCAGGAGTGCAGATATTCTCTAGAAATAGTGCAAGATATAAAGACTAAAGAACATTGTATGTCTTCTGCACCCAGGCAGCAGTGACAGCCCCTCATGGTTGCTCACCTGAGTGTTCCAACATTGTCCTGTTCCCATGCTCTACCCTGTTTCACCCACAGTCACTCCATCTCCTTCTTTTCTATCTTCTTTTTTTTTTAATTTTTAAAAATTGAAGTGTAGTTGATTTACAATGTTGTGTTAGTTTCAGGTGTACAGCAAGGTGATTTGTGTGTGTGTGTGTGTGTGTATGTATATATACACATATATATATATATACACAAGTATATATATTCTTTTTCAGATACTTTTCCATTAGGTTATTACAAGATATTGAATATAGTTCTCCGTGATATGCGGTAGGTCCTTATTGTTTATCTATTTTATATAGAGTAGTTTATATCTGTTAATCCCAAACTCCTAATTTATCCACCATCTCCCTCCCCACCTTTCCTCTTTGGTAACCATAAGTTTGTTTTCTATGTCTGTGGGTCTATTTCTGTTTTGTAAATAAGTTCATTTGTATCATTTTTTTGTAGATTCCACATGCAAGTGATATCATATGATATTTGTCTTTGTCTGACTTACTTCACTTAGTATGATAATCTCTAGGTCCATCCATGTTGCTGCAAATGCCATTATTTCATTCTTTTTATGGCTGAGTAATATTCCATTGTATATATATTTCACATCTCCTTTTTTATTTTATTTTATTTTATTTTTTATTAATTTTTATTGGAGTATGGTTGCTTTACAATGTTGTGTTAGCCTCCACTGCACAACAGAATGAATCAGCCATACACATACAGATATCCCCTCCCTTTTGGACTTCCCTCCCATTTAGGTTACCACAGTGCATTAGGTAGAGTTCCCTGTGCTATACAGTATGTTCCCATCAGTTGTCTGTTTTATACATAGTATCAATAATGTATATGTGTCAATCCCAGTCACCCAATTCCTCCCACCCCACCTCTTTCCCCCTTGGTATCCATGCAACTGTTCTCTACGTCTTTGTCTCTGTTTCTGCTTTGCAAATAAAATCATCTGTACCATTTTTCTAGATTCCACATATATGCATTATTATACACTATTAGCTTTTCTCTTTCTGGCGTACTTCACTCTGTATGACACTCTCTAGGTCCATCCACATCTACATCTACCCAATGTAGATCCATTGGGTCTACAAATGACCCAATTTTGTTCCTTTTTATGGCTGAGTAATATTCCATTGTATATATGTACCACATCTTCTTTATCCTTATCCATTCATCTGTCTGTGGACATTTAGGTTGCTTCCATGTCTGTCTATTGTAAATAATGCTGTTATGATCACTGGGGTACACATATCTTTTCAAATTAGAGTTTTCTCTGGGTATATGATCAGGAGTGGTATTGCAGGATCATATGGTAACTCTATTTTAATTTTTTTAGAGAACCTCCATACTGTTCTCCACAGTGGCTGCATCAATATACATTCCCACCAATGGTGTAGGAGGGTTCCCTTTTCTCCACACCCTCTTTAGCATTTATTATTTGTGCTCTTTTTGATGAGGGCCATTCTTATTTGTGTGAGGTGATACCTCATTGTAGTTTTGATTTGCATTCCTCTAATAATTTGTGATGTTGAACATCTTTTCATGTGCCTTTTGGCCATCTGTGTAGGTCTTCTTTGGAGAAATATTTAGCTCTTCTACATAGTCTGTCTTCTTCTTAGTCATAAATTATTTGTTGTGATGTTTCATGCTGCTGTTCTTCAGCTTCACAACTCTTTCTCAGTGTCCTTTCTGCTTTAGCAACCATTGCTGTTATCTTTTCCAAGAGAGGAATTGTGATTGAACCAGTTCATCTGTTCATGTCCAGCCATGTCATAGACTACTGGTGAGCCTATGATGGATAGCCCTTGTCCAATGCCCGAGTTCTGACACAATCAGCTTGGGTTGGGGATCAGGAGTTAAATAATATGCTACAGTACATGACCACCCAGGGCCACCTATCCGGTGAGGGGGTGGGGCAGGTTTCCTTAGCAGAGGCTGAGTATGACAAGCACCATAATTATAATATTTCATACTGCTTTGATCTGATAATTTTAGAAAATGTACTCATATTTCCCATAACTTTTCAGTATTTTTTTTCCTTTTCAGGACTACAGGTCGGATTGTCTTTTAATGAAATATGAATAAAATGTTATTTGAATTAGCTGCAGAATGAAAACTTTGGAATTCATCAGAATATTTTTAAAAAGGAAGAATAATTTTAAAAATCTATAGTTAGTCTTCTAATTACATTTTTCAGCCTGCAGGATTATTTATGAAAATATGGGGCAGAAGACCTATTAGAACCATATAATAACAATTATGATATCATACTTACCAGAATACTTATCAGCACACTTATCAGACAGTGTGCTAAGCATTTTATCTTACTTTTAATCCTCATAGTAACTCTGCAAGGTGTTACCATCCTACCAAACATAAGGTGAAATTGAGGCACAGAGAGGTTACATATCCCACGATTCCATAGCTGATAGACATTTTGGAGCAAGTGTTTAAAATAGACCTGAGTTTATTGCAGAAGTACTTTAAAGTAGAGATTAACAGAGTATTACTGGGTTCTTGGTGTAAGCTACTTTTTCTGCTTTTACTTAGCAAATTAGACTGAACCAATGTATTTGAGAGCTTGCTTGAACTTGGACTCTATTTCCCAGATGTGTTAGTGAAATCTTGATTAAGATTTTAATGACCTGAGCCCATGACACACAGAAAGAGGCATGGGAATTGATTTAGCATCCAAAGGGAAGATGCTGTTGTAAATAAACTCTTTCATTCTTGAAGCTCTGTCTAAATGCAGCAAAATTCTACAGCAGAAGTTCACTTTCTAGTCCAGAAGTATTTGTCAAGATTTTTAGCAAAAATGTTTAGACATATGTCAGCTACTAGTAACATAAGATGGGACATGGAGCTAACTGCCTGAAGCAACATTAAACAGGATTTCAGAATTGGAAGGAGCATACAAGTCTGGCTCTGTGTAGTATACATAGTCTCAAGAAGTTAGGTACAAATTGCATTTAATAAATCAGAGGGATCTATTTTCCTACTAAATGTTTACTTGCAGAGTAAACTCTGCAATGGATCCTCTTAGGAAACCAAAGAACTTCCTTTGCCTAGTCTTTAAATGTTAAATGTTGATGTTCTCCAGATTTCCTCACTCATGATCTTTTTTCGGTTGTATGTTATATATAAGAAACTCTATAAAAGTTCCCCATTTCCTATAGGGAAATCAAAATTCTTGAGATTAGTTATAAGGCTTTTCATAATTTGTTCCCAGTATACCTTCCCAATTACTTATATAAGTTATTCACCATTCTTTTCCGTTTCTCACTTTACCTACTACCCACCTTACTGCCCATCTACACACACGCACACACACACAAAACCACTCACATCCATCTACAAACTCATATATACACATCCATTTACATACTCATATCCATCTACACACTCACACCCACACACCCATATACATACACACTCACACTCTTCCACTCACACCTATTCACACCCCCCAATCACTGACACCCATGTACATATACACATTCACTTACATCCATACACATACCACATCTAACAATTCACACATCTATCCATACGCTCATATCACACCCATCCACTCACAGTCATGTACATACCCACACCTATCCACTCACCATCTACACACTCACATATACATACGCTCACACTCATACACATACATTCATATATATACCTATAATCTCACCCATCTGCCTTCCCATTTGCTCAAAGTAATCCTTATGTCAAAGTGGCATATTCTGATTCCTACAATTCTAAATAGGAAATGACTCTACAAAATGGAAATGTGTTTTCAGCTCAGATTCGAAACTGGAAGTAACCCTTTCCATCCAGGAAGGGTTTAAACATCCACCTCCAATTGTTAGAGAAGGCTGACTGAGGTCCTGAGGACAGAGTCAAAAGGAGAGAAGGAAAATATTATGCATGCAGCACTTTGACAAGAAATAGAGTCAGTTAACCAAGAGCGGAGTGTATTAAAGTCAAGTTTCTGAAGATAATAGTTAATAAAGACTCTACCAGTTGTAAATATGCAGATACAGAAACAAAGAATACAGTCAAAGAGGACAGGGGAGAGCAAGCTTGAAGTGTGTACAGGAAAGACACATAGACCACACAGAGGAGAATGCAAAATCTGAAGGATTATTTCTTCAGTCACACTGGTTGAGGATTCTCACAAGAGCTAGAGAGAGATACTGGAACCCATTCTATAATGTTATGTGAATATTTATGTTTTTGTTACTATAGAGTAAATTGAATTATAATTCTCATTGTAGAGAGCTGACTGGGGCTTCTCAGCAAGGCCCCTGGGATGGAGTCACTGTGGTGGGGTTTCCAATGGAGATTAGAGCTGGGTGGCCCTGAGCTGACTATTAAGATTCTAGATCACAGGGGGGCCAAAACTAGTTGAGCAACATCTTTGCAGAAGGCTCCATTCACAATGCTGATCTCTTTCTTTTGGGGTCTTCTATTACTGCCTTAGCAAAATACCATAAAATAAGCAGCTTAAAAGAACCCCAATCCATTATCTTATCATTCTGTAAGTCAGTAGTCCAACATGGGTGTCCTGGGGTAAAATCAAGGTGTCAGCAGACTGTGTCCCTTTTCGAAGACCCTGTGTTTGTTTCCTTGTCCTTCCCAGCTTCTAGAGCCACCCACATTGCTTGCACACAGCCTCTTCCCTCCACTTCTTTTAAAGTCAGCAATGACTACTTGAATCCCTTTTTCCTTCAGCTGTCCCATCTCTTTCACTAGATGGGGGAAAGTTTCTCTACTTTTGAGAACTCATGTGATTAGATTGGTTCTGTCACTTCTCATCCTGCTTTCTCCAGAATATAATGGAGTTGAAATATAAGACACACTTTTCTAGTGGTGAGCTGGTCTGTGTCTTCAGAGCAAATTAGCAGTGGGGTCAACCACAGGATGCCGCATTCTTCACTCCCTTGCAGATGGCACCTTGTCCTTAATGTGCTGGGTTGTCCTTCTAGACTTAAAGTGGAGACAGACAGACAATGGGAACAATGAAACAAAGAGAAAGAGAGCACAGGCAGTGGGAGAAAAGAAGCCTGCTGAAAACACAAGAAACAGTAAAAAACAGCATTCACAGAATTGATTTTAAATTGAATTCTTCCAATCAAATGTTCCAATCTTTCTGATCCTAGGTGTGACTTAAAACACACAGAGATCTTCCTTTTGTTTATTAAAGGAAAAGAGAACAAAGCAGTTGATAGTCTCACTGACTTCCTTGCTATTTGATACTTATTGGGCATGGGGTGGAAGGAGGTTTTCAGTAAACTTTAAACCACAAAAAATTTAAACTACAAACTAAGAACGTTTGCAAATAAAGAGCTGTCACCACATTTTATGTTTGGCCTGGGCTCTGGGGATGTGGAGAATGAACAAGTTTCTCCTAGACACCAAGAGACTCCTTTTAGTGGTTTTCTCCAGCAGGGGATAGCCTTTGTAAGATTTCCTGAGCAATGAGAGGTTGTAGTCGGGGATTCTAACCATCGACAAGTTCAAACCATCTGGCCTGTGAAAGAATTCCTTGTTCACAAAGTTCAGAGATGTTGAATGAATGACAATAGCTTTTTAATGACTTATTTACATAGGAGGATGAGAGATGTGGGGAGAAGAGCAACAGAAAGCCCCTGTTCAGAAACAGCCTTCAGCTGGTGGGCGTACCCAAACGACCGAGACTCCAGGGTCACCACCAGAGAAGACATGCTAAACGTATCAGGAAATAAGAGGCACATTCATTTACACAAAGCAGAAACCCAGCCTTGCCTTATGGGCTCCACCCTGGTTTTGACTTTCTTCCCAGGGACTTTCCTCAGAAACAGCTTTGCGTAGAGAGAGCATTATTAACAAAGGGTGTTGATGTCTGTAACGAATGGTAATGATGATCAGTTTAAGTGTTAACCAGGCTTTGGGAGGCACCGACCTCCTGGAGGTGGGTAGAGCTAAGGCACAACTTTGAGGCTCTTGTAGGACAAGTGGGTGATGTGGTTAAAAAAGGTTCCTTCAGAATACAGTGAAGCCCATCTGTCTTATGCCAATCTATCTTGGCCAAGAAGATCCCATCAAGGGCAGCTATATTCTTCATTGTGTTTGTTTCAGCCTGGAGGCACCAGTCTAGTAACTGCACTTCTGACACTAATACTCTGTGGCTTGGAAGTCTTTGCCAAAGATATTGCACTGAGTTAGCTCTCTGAGACAGTAAATCAAGAGTGTGAAGACGGTGGGAACTCTGTGCAAGCATATCACATGATGGGAACTGGTAAACAATGAATCTATTTGTAATTCTTTTTAAAATTTAATACTGAAACAAGGGTATCTGTAGTTTTTTTCCCCCATTATTTTTGATCATAATACATCAAATTTAGACACTTAATAGATATTGGATATCTCATTCTTTATGAGAAGGAATTACTGTACTGTGCTGTTCTTATACATTTTCAGTTTAAACTAACATAGATGATACTTGAGAAAATGGTCAGCTTGGCAGAAAGAAAAAGTTCACTGAATTCTATAATCCCTGCAAGGAAGAATAAGTCTCTTAGGAAGTATTTCCAGCCCAAATCTTGGAAATGTAACTATAGTCTATATTATTAATAGCCTATTTATGGTTCTTTTTATTGACTGGTTCTTTCTTAATCTAATAACTTAAGATATCCAACATTCTTCATCTGGGAAATCATTTAATGGTAAATCAAAGGCCACTGACTAAAGCAGAAGAGTAGCTCTTATTATATCAATGGATAACTAAATAATTATGGGAATGCTTCCAAAAAGTTCAGATGGTTTCCAAAACACATTTCTTGCCTGTTTGTGTTTTTCTTTTTCCTTTCTTTCTTTCTTCCTTTTTTTTTTTTTTTCCTTCTATCATCTCTCCTGTGGCTGATCTAAACACAGGCTGCTTGATTTTTTTTTTTTTTCTTTCTGAAATTAGGTTCATCATTTCCTATGACCCTTTAATAATGTACGAAAATTCCTTCTCAGGTCACTGGTTCTTTTCTTTTTTGCCTTGGATATTTCCCTCCTTCCTTGAACCAAGTATTTCATCCTGACTCAACTTTCATTAGGAAGTTTCCCTTCTGTATTTTTACCAATAAGTACGTCATGTTTTTAGTAGTTATCTCCCATAGAAAAGACTTCAACTGGGTTCTCAGTTTTCCGAGGGCAAGTGCTCCTTATAGTGATTTTCAAATATTTAACTGAGGGGAAAAATGGAGGAAAAGGGCATTTTAAAGCTAGAATCACAAAAGGTCACAAACTCAAATGAGCTTGAGAATCAAGCATGAATTGTGAATTGAACAAGGGACTGATGAGAAACTTTGCAAGCGTGAAGATTGGCTGTCCGATCTATAGGTTCAGCCCTTACTCAATATCCCAGCTTATGTTTGATGTTGCCACGTTGGAAGATGGGCTCTAGGCCTGATCTTCCAATTTTTCAAAAGAAACCAAAAATCTCAATTTTGTGTGACATCTCTCAATTTTAAAATAATGGCAACTAATTCAAACATTTTTAACTCTATGCAGGCCAAAAGGGGCATATCTATGAGCCCGGTCTGGCTTATGAAACATTTCTTTAAAGTCTTGAAAAAGAGCTATTGGAATAGAGTTATTTTATTGGAATCGAACTATCCCAGATGTCAGAAAATATGGCATGTAGATTTGTTTGTTATTCAATGGCCTGACTCTCCCAGTTTTTTGTCTATCCTTTGAATTTCTATACAGTATAGGCCTCTAATGAGACTATCCTGGTGGTTTCCATAACCAGTTCTCCATCACTCCAAATGTCAATATTACAATTACACAACCATACCTGTGTGGCATTTATGACTCTTGAGTACTCTGTGATTTGGATACTCAATATAGAGTGAAAATTACAGGCTCAGTCTAATAATAGCTTTCATAGGGTGATATTATGAGCCTTAACATAAAATGCCCTTGCAGAAGGCTCTACTTAGAAGCATAAAGAGTGCATTTCTCCCATTTTTGGTTTTCATAGCTTTCCTAACACCATAGACTATTATGTCTACACCTGACAATTAGATGGAATAAAAGTGAAAGAACTTATATCTTGGTTTAAAATTCTTCACAGTGAAGGAGAGACAAGGAAGGGGAAAATTTTCATTAGCTATTCAAAATCAGCCTGGGAATGTCAGTATGGACACCCAGACTCCCTAGAAGTCATGCCTCAGGCTAAATGGCTTTTCTGAAAGTGTTTCCATTTTTTACCTTTCAAACACCCTCTCCTGTCTTTCCCAAGCCCTACCACCTCCAGTTCCCAGTTGCTCTTTTGTCCACGCATATCAGAATTACTGAGGACTGCAAATGCCACTGGCCCAGGAGCTACCCAGAAGGGAGTACAGAGAACCAACCAGGGTGACTGGACCAGCTCCCCTCAACACTTCCTGGTCATCTCTGATCTATGAACGGGATTGCCTTACTCTGACTTCCTCTGTGGCTGCGGTGGCCTTATGGCTGAGTAGTCAGTACAGGAAGAGTATCATATAAAATTAAGAAGAATATGAATATGCCTAAAATGGCAGGTTTCCCCTTATAATTCAGTTGATCACAATGGAAGAGCAACATTTTCTAGCTCTTGAAGGCTAGTGATGGTGTAAACATTATAAAGATATGTTTTCAGTGGTCTGAATGAGTTGAGGTCTGAATATTAAGCATCACATTATTTTCTAAGATGCTATGAAATAATTCATTTGAGTTTATTGCAATAGTAAGGTAATATGCAGCTTGAATATCACAGATTTTTATTGCTTATATTCTGAGAGTGGCTGTATCAGTCAAGAGACAGAAACCATACCAGTTACTTAAACAGAGAGAATATAAAGAGTTGTTAACCAGGAATGAAGTTGTTACCTAGGTAACTAGCAGAGTAAAAAGAGAGAACTATTGTATAAGGGAGGTGGCAGCTACCATTCCTAGGGCTGAAGGATCAGAGGGAAGAGGTTTGAATTATTACGACTTAGCAACTTAGAAGAAGCACCCTATGGAGCTGAAAATCCGATTTCCAAAGAGGAAGAACAGACTGGCTGATGGTGCTGTCTGCTGGGGGAGGGGAAATCAATCTGATTTGCAAGTGTTGCAAAAACTGTAAACTGGTTTCAGCTACTGCTACAGGAAAGAACTGCTTTTGCTGAGATAAAGAAGTATTGCTGGGGTGATACTCACAAGAACCAAAAGCAGGCAAGAAATCCTTTAAAAAGACACAAGTCTTCTCTCTCCTCTAACCTCACATTTTCCCCCCATTACCAGTATTGGTAAATCGTAATGCAAGGCTGGCTGGCAAAACAGACATGGGGTGTGCAGAGTCTCAGTGCCAGCATCACAAAGATGGATATAGGAAAGAGAGTATGGAATACAGAGACAATGCATTAATAACTAGCACAACAATGATGCCTCCTAGCTCTTTCAAACTCTCATGGAAAAAAAATAGGATTCTATCCTTCTGAAGCAAAATGTCAATTATTTTTTTTCTTAAAAAAAAAATTTCCAGAAAAGGCAGTATTGTGAATCAGTTCCTTAAGAACCATTGGCTCAGTATTTAAAGTTTCAAGCTTTTTTATTTCTGATTTTTAGGAAAAAGTGTATATTTAATGTCAATTTTGCCTCATAAAACCTCTCAGTTTTTTTCCTCATCAAAAAAAGGTCCTGAAATTTGAAATGTCACTATTAGAATTCATTTTGTGCCTAGATAAGGACAACTATTAAACTATAACTCAGTGTTAGGTTTTCGCATGAGTAAAAGACTCTTAAAAATTGGCCAAAATACAAATACACATTTATTTCTCTTATGTAAATAAGGCCCAAGGAAGGCACTCCAGAGCTTCTATGATGGCTCTAATATAATCAGGGACCGAAGTTCATCAACATCTCTACTCTGTCATGTCAAGGGTTACACGAATGTAATCTGGCCCAAGATGGCTGCTAGAGCTCCAGCCATCAGTTATCAGCATGAAGGAAGGGCAGAGGAGCAGGTTGTGTCCCCTACTTTTCAATAAGAGTTTTTACAAGTGCCACATAATATTTCCACTAGCTACAAAGAAACCTGTAGGCTTTTGGCTGGGAAATCATGTGCCCAGCTAGAAAGTGGGGCTCTGTTAACTTGAGAGAATTTGCACAGAGTAACTATTGGTAGGGAACTAGCTGTCTCTGCCAGACTCTGGGAGGGATATTACCTCATCGATCATAATTCTTGGTGTAAAAGAGTCTACTAGCTCTTTTCTGAAAGCAAGATTTCATTGGTAAGGAAGACTGGAGTGTATATGAGGGTACCAGGCAAGGGAGGCTACTGAATGGGGTGGATGGGGGATATTGAAGACAAACCTCCTCTATTTTATAATTTTACTCAGAGCCAGCATAAGTCCCAACTCCACCTTTCTTATTTATTCATTTGTCCATTTAAAGAATTTGGATTCTATACTAACAGAGAAAAGGTCATGTAGCACATGCTCATTTTGTTTCAAAGAGCTAAATTATTTTTCAAAAGACTTCATCACACTTCTGCTTGTGTTCTTTCCCCTCTCTTTTAGAGAAACACCTCCTAATGCTAAGATGGGTTTTGGATTTTCATGGTTATTATATTCATCTTTGTGAGTTTGTCTCTCCCTTCCCATGAACACCAAAGGGCATGGAAAAATGGCATCATATTGATAAAACGTGATGCCTTCCAAGACATTCTTTAAACAGTCTATTTGCAAATATGGTCAAAATGAATAATTCAGGCCAGTTGGAGTGAACATTTCTCCATGGATGCTTGGGGTGAAACTGGCTGGCTTTGCAAAGTGGTTCTCTTTATAAACTAGCAACATTGCTTTACGATGTATCTGGGTGACAGGCCAAATTCTTAAGTGATTTAAGTGTATGTATTTAGTATTTTCGAGCACTCTCACTTTTAGAACTAACTTATAGCATAGAGCAGCTGACTATGCTGTGCCTTGTCACATTGCCTTAGCAGAATCACTGGCAGAAACATCATAAATTTCTCCAGTTCCCCAAAATTTCACTCGCTTCTAGCTACCTCATCTTCCATACATTGATACATTTCATCACAATAAGACAATTTTCAGGAGGACACTGGAGGAAGAAAGAGGATGATTAAAAAAGAAAAGATGAAGATTCAATAGGAATTTTATGATGCTTTGTCATTTTTGCTGCAGAGAAAATATTTGTAGTGCACAAGCACCTGAATGCATAAAGATCCACCCCTAATCAAAATAGTGACAGGGCTGAAAACTGAATGCCATCTGACCTCTTTGGGAAGCCTTCACTTTCACCCTGAAGCCAATTCCCCTCACCCACCACCTGCAGCTAGTAGTATAGATTTTTATTAAGGATATTGGTGAGATCAGGAAAGGATTATGTATTGCACACCACATAGAGAAAAACTTCACCTAGAAAACCATTCACAGCAAAATAAAATGAACCCTATCACTTAAGGAAAAACGCTGTCTTCAGTAACCTCAGTTTCTCACCTGCTTTTTCCATCTTGGAGATTTCTCTTCTTCTGTGCCCTATTCCCCTCCTCCCTTTCACCTCTTCCTTCTTCTGAAAGGGATCATAAAAGCAGGTGAGAGCTTAGTTACCTTCCCATGGGGCATATGAATTGTACATTAAAACAGGGATAAAAAACTTAGGAGAAGAAGCTCTGCCGGTGGAATTTTAGGCAGAATGAATAATGGAAAGAGTCGAGCATTGGAGCCAAAGAGAGCTGGAATTGATTCCCAGTTCTGTCATTTAGAAACTGACTGTCTTGGGCAAGATACTTGTCTTTTCTGAGTCACAGTTTCTTCATTTGTAAAAAGAAAATAATAATACCTGCCTCATAATCTTTTGAGAATTAAATGAAATTATGTAAATAAAAATTAGTACAATATCTGATGCATAGTTGGCACTCAATAAATATTAGTTCTCTTACTTTATGATTAGGGAGATGGAGGAGGTGTTGGGGCAAGTCATGGGGCTTTCTCAGAATTCTCATCTCCAGGGAGCAGTGTGGGGAGGGGGGAAGACTGCAAGCAAGTTTAGGGAAGTAAGCTCATTTGATCGCATTGATTTTTCCAATCTGTCTCCTTAAGTACTTTTACTGTCTGCAACTTCCTGGTATCAAGGAAAATGGGAAACTGAACCAGGAGATCCTTGGTGAACAAGAAATCAGAACCAAAAAAGCAGAGTGGTTTGGAGGATTATTTCAGTCATGTGCTGTTTAAAACCTGATGAAATAATTTTACTGGATTCTTTGTGTTCTCTAGAGCCATTTTCTCTTTGGATGGTGATGATCAAGTGATAAATTTTGTTTCTTCAAGCTTCGTTTTCTGTGTTGGTCATTCTGTTTGGGGCCAACACATTCTTTTGTCACATGTGTTAACATCACTGTCTTAGGATCTGTCAAAATGAAGAATAACTTCCTTTTCTGTGCCAGACCCGATTTGATAGCCTTAATTGCAAAGATTTAGACCTTTCTTGGCACCAAAATATGGGAACTGGGTGCATATCTCACAGCTCTTTTTGTCCCTTATCAACCGCAATGCCCAAACAGTGTTTTGACATTACCAGCACGGCTGTCCTTGCCGTGTCTGAAGCCGTGTCTGCTGTGGTCTGCAGGGTCCAGCCTCAGAACAGGTGTTGCTCCCTCTGTGAATAGGAGCCTTTAATCCAGAGTGAGGTCATCCTTCAGGAAATGAAGAAGGTCCTAAGACTTTTGAAAATTATCTTTCTTGAGCTAGATTGTAGACCTGGGATAAAACTGACTCATGCCTTTACCCAAGGTAAAAACTCCTTTGGCTTCTGACCATAATGAGATCTTATCAGCCCTTTCTTCTGGTTTAATAAAATTGTTGGCCATGTTTTTTACAAAAGGTATTTTGAAGATGATAGAGAGATAATATCTATACAGAAATATATCTATATAAAACAAGAATGTGAACACAATAGCTATAAAAAGAGCATCAAGTGAAGTCTGAGCATTTTCATCCCAGGAAAGAGGTACAGATATACTACCAGGAAGAGTATAGCCCTGGGTTGCATCCTTGGCTTGACAGTTATGACCACAATTTAATAATACTCCAGTGCCATGATGAAGAAGAGTGGATACCTGGTAGGTTACAAGAAGTTTACCTCTCTCTGATGGTTTCCCTGATAATCCTCCTATTCACTATTGTATTACTTCTTCTGCCGGTTCTTAACCCTAGGCCCATGGACACTCAAACATTTTAGCATATTACTATAGCTCAAGTAAAAGATAAATCACAACTAAAAATATTTGATAAATTATTTCAATAAAATTAGTTTCACTTGTACTAGTAAGAATTTTATTTTTTGCTTTTAAAATTATTATTCTGGGAAGAGGTCCCTAGGCTTCAAAGAACTGACAAAGGATTCCATGGCACTAAAAAGAATCCCTAAAGTAGTGGAAGGAGGTCTTTTTACATGATCTGCAGTTTCATTAATCTAATTTTCAGAGGCCTTGGTTCTCTCCTCCATGATCTCACCACCATGCCTCTTGGATTGTGCCATATATGTCTGTGATGTGCTATTAATGTCCATCTTCCTTTGGGCAGAACACTACTTTCAACACAATAACAGTGCAATTCATAATGGAAATTTCTTTCGTATTTATTTCAACATTTACTGAACAAATCCTAAGTGCTAATTATTATGCTAGCCAAAGAGGATACTAGGTCAAAAAAAAAAAAAATCACGGTTCTTTATCAACTTAAAATCTAAGTGTGTGTGTGTGTGTGCGTGTGTGTGTGTGTTTGTATGTAATAACTTCTTGATTTATGCTTCCCCTGCAGATCTTGGAGGCATCTGAGGTTTCATGGGGACTTTCCAGCATTCCAGACTGCTGCCCTGCAATGAAGCTCTGAGTCACTGTCTTTGGGTCTAAGGTACTGGCTACAATGTGGAACCCCAGAACAGCCAACCTGACTAACCTTCACTCTAAGCAGAAGCCCAAAATATGTCTGGCCTGAAATCAGAGCAAGCACTCGAGAAAGACTTCTTTGTTAATGGAAAGAGGAAAGGAGAAAAGGGTTTCCAACACGTTGCAACAGTCTTTCCACCCTTCTAAAGAGCCCACCTCCCTTATAAACCAAGCTGTTCTATCTAGTGCATCCCATTCTAGCTTTTTGCCAGAAATAGAGCATGTCAATCCTGGTGAAAAAATAAAGACGAACCCTCAGAAAAATAGACCTGGAACTGTAATACTCCTAAAACGGTCCAGTAGGAGGATTATGTCGGAAAGTCAACCCAGCCCCCCTGTGATCCCATCCCGCAGGCCCGGGTTCCAGGTGTGCTATATTTGTGGCCGAGAATTTGGGTCCCAATCGCTTGGCATTCACGAGCTCCAGTGCTTGGAGAAGTGGCGCACTGAAAACAGCAAGTTGCCCAAGCACCTGAGGAGGCCAGAACCTTCCAAACCACTGCCTCTCAGTGGAAGTGGATCCTACAATCTTCAGGCAGCATTCCAGAGTTCCCAGGCTCAGCTGCTGCCCTGTGAATCCTGTGGCCGCAAGTTCTTGCCAGATCGGCTTCTTGTTCATCAGAGAAGCTGCAAGCTGAAGGGTGAGGGGCCCAGGGCACCAAATCCCAACAGTTCTGATAATCTTGCTGCTCTCAAGAAAGCTTCTGTTGGCATCCCAACCCGACCAAGGGCTCTCATCTGCTGCGTTTGTGGTAGGGAATTTGGCACTCTGTCCCTTCCTATACATCAGCCCAAATGCCTGGAAAAGTGGAAAATAGAAAATGACCGGCTCCCCAGGGAGTTCTGCCAGCCACTACCGCGGAAGCCTCAGCCCCTTCCAACTGGACAGTCCAACCAAGAGGGGCCGAGTCAAGCTCAGCTCGTACCCTGCCCAAATTGTAGCCATACCTTTGCCCCTGACAGCCTTCTGGTACACCAGAGAAGTTGTACAGCTCAACCTAGTGGGCCAAAAGTTCAGGATTTGACATTATGGAGTAAAGGTGGCCTCAAACAGTCCACTAATTCCAAGCAGCAAAGGAACATGGCAGTACCCACTGTGACTGATAAGGTAATTCGTGCCACATGATACACACTGGGTGGGTCTAGGGGATACATTCTGCCTCCAGGGGAATGAGAGAAAAATGTCCCTAGAATCAGCTCCCTCAGCTCCTAGGATGGTTTCTTTCAATGCCTTATTTCTGCCTCAGTGCAGCCTAAGTTGACCCCCTGTCAGACTCCAGGGCTATATCTCTGTTGGCAAAGTAGATATAAAAACACCCTTGCCTGGTGGATTCATAGTCCTCTTCCATTCTGCTGCCTAAAAGAGAGATGGACTTCTTTCTTCCTTGATCCCTCATACCAATAATCCTTGGGAGAGACTGTTATTTGAAAATGAGTCAGTAATGCTGTGTCTACATTACAGAGATATAATTCCCATTCCAACAGCCAATATTTATTACTGGTTTATTTTAGTCATCTACCTTAGGAATTCATTTTTGGCAATGCTGGTTATACTGAGTTTATCGTACTAAAATAAAATCTGTGTCAAAAACCCCAAATGACTTTAGCAGTAATTAAACACTGGAGCACTTGCAGAAATAAACATGCTCTAAAATGCAGCATGTTTTCTTTTAACACTTATATGGTTGTAGTATCTGGGGAATTAACCCCAGTGCAGACCCAAAGCCAACTAGATGTGTTCATGGATCTAGGAAGTGCTCAGTTTCCTCTGCTTCTCTGTACCCTGTGTTTGGGTCAGACACCAAGCCATGACTTGGGCAGTTGTAAATAAGCATGACTCCAGGGATCCCCAACCTGTATGGTGAAATGTTGTTGGGCCTTCACCTGAAATTTCATCATCAACCAGGACTGGGGAAGGATGCAAGATAGGGTGTGGTCCATGTGTTTTGTCCTTCCATGAAGCCAGGGAAGTGGTTGTGCTGCCATGTGTCACACCTTACAGAACATCAAGTCGTGAGAAATAGGGGGTGGTCAAAGTCTTTTCTCAGTGACTTGCTACTTGAAATGTCCCACCTGCAGGGTTCTTTAAATGAACTGTTCTCAGGAAACTAAGGTTACTCAAGCTATTGCAAAAATTAAACCAGAGGGATTGGGGGATGGGTAGCCATACTTCATTTTTTACCCAATTTTTCTTTGTTACTTCTTTTATTGCATTACTTTGGCAAATGTCGGGTACTTTTTCCTAACTTCTATGTTTAAAATGAAATCTTTGAATGAGATCTTTCACTTACTGGTTTAGAAGTTTCCAAGACAGTGATCCTAAAGCTGAAGAGTCAGATTAATGGGCATATTTTCCGATGAACTTGAAAAAGAACAGCTAGTTTCTTTGCCGAATGAAAACCCAAACTCGTAAGTGTGGCATAGGCTTCAGGCTGGTCTCATAAACATGAACTGTTTTTCTCATCTTCTGGCTGTTGCTTTTCTTCCAAAACGTGTGGGGTCTGGATTCAGTGAGCAAAAGAATCCACGTCTTAGAGCCACAAATCTGAAACTCCGTTAGTATTCTGACTTTCAGCCCTGTTTCCTGATTGTATGCATTTGCTTTAAATGTTCTCATTGCAGATCTCAAGATAGGAAAGAGTGGGGTCAGAATTCTTGTGCTTGTTGCTGTAACACGTACTTTGTGCTCCCAAGAGTGGAGCCAGCAGGCTGAGCATAGCATGTTCTCACTCAGTCACGACTGCTGAGAGAAGCTGGCCTGGGCCCCCGGCTTCACAAGAGGACACCCCTGACTCACTCAGTCATCTGGAGGGGAGACTGTCAGGAGGAGAGGCCAGTGAGGGCTGTCGGTGTCTTGCGCTTTTAGATCAGAGTAGAGGGAGTCCTTTGGAACAGGGGCATCTAGAGGACACGGCTCTGTCAGAGTTTGACCAACTCTGCTCCCGACCTGAAAAGGTGCATGTCAGTGAGAAACTGGCACCCACTGCCATCACATATGTGCTGGCCCTTTTGGGGACCACACAGGCTTTAGTGGAGGGCATAGAAATGTCATCCAACATAGGGTCCCTTTAGCTGCCAGATTTGGAGCAAGCTTGGGTTCATTAAAATGGAGAAAACTCCTAGTCTTCTGAGAGGCATAAGATCTCTTGAACCAACAGACATTATCCCTTCCCTTGAAAAGACATTTGCCACTGCACGGTGCTTTCAGCAGAAAGCCTCTCCTGGGTAGTATAGTTTTCTCTTTTGGTTGCATTTTGACCCTGTCTATTGCTGTTTTTCTATCTTTGTATCATTTAAGATTTAGATAGTGCAGTGAATCATTCATTTCCATAAAGATCACTGCCTTGTGCATTATTAGATTTCAGAATTTCATCTGCCTTTGGCGGCCAGCTTTTGGCTGACTGTGAGACACACGCATTGTTTTTTTCAATTCAGATGTTCGCTTCCTCTCTTCTCATGTCAATCAGAACAATTTCCCTCTAGAATCCTTGATCTGACTTCAGATTAGAATCAGCGATCTTGCCCAATGTTCTCAGGGGGCTCAATCTTGTAGTGAACTCAGGTGAGAAAAATATTTTCAGAATCATGATCACAGAACTTGGAAACAACTCATTGCAGTTGGGCAACAATGACTGTTTCGCTGGCAGAGTGGATTACCCTCCGCTCGGAATGTTCCTCCTACATAGATTGGCTCAGTTCTCTGATGACACAGATGCTCCTGTTACCCTTCAATCAAATCTAAACAAACAAACGCTGCTAAGACGATCCTCCTCCAAGTCGTCGATGGGCATTCTGTGCCAGCTCTGCTTTGCCCTCTCACCACTGAATGGACTTGAATTGTTCCGTTGCTTCTCATCCAAAATGCAGGGCTGAATTCACTCTCTCTGATCTCACAGTGAAGTTGTGAAGGATCCCAAGCAGCATGTAAGAGGAATAAAACCCTTGATACGGATTTTTATTTAAAAGGACCTAGAGTTGGTCATACAGAGTGAAGTAAGTCAGAAAGAGAAAAACAAGTACCGTATGCTAACACATATATATGGAATCAAAAAAAAAAAATTGTTCTGAAGAACCTAGGGGCAGGACAGGAATGAAGATGCAGATGTAGAGAATGGACTTGAGGACAGGGGGAGGGGGAAGGGTAAGCTGGGACGAAGTGAGAGTGTCATGGACATATATATATTACCAAATGTGAAATAGATAGCTAGTGGGAAGCAGCCTCATAGCACAGGGAGATCAGCTCGATGCTTTGTGACCACCTAGAGGGGTGGGATAGGGAGGGTGGGAGGGATACCCAAGAGGGAGGAGATATGGGGATATATGTATACGTATAGCTGATTCACTTTGTTATACAGCAGCAACTAAGACACCATTGTAAAGCAATTATACTCAAATAAAGATTTTTAAAAATAAAAAAATAAAAAATAAATAAAAGGTGTGACTGCCTGGGGTGTTGTTCTCCCATTATATGGTGTCAGAGCAACATCAAACTCCCCTTTTTGCCTCTAAAAGAAGGAAAGCCTGAACAAGCAATATCCAATTAAGCAAGATTTTAAAAGTAGTGTTAATTCCAGGTGAAATTTGATGCATAATATGGAAAACTATAGATTATCATTTTAAATTTTAATATTGCATTTATTTAATGCAACCCTTTGATGTCTGTTTTAGCAAGCAATGGTCTAAGTAATGCTAGAAGTATACAAGAATAGAGACCACTATTGCCTCTTATTTTAATATGAGTGAATACATTTTAATATTTGCATTTAATATTCGGGAAAAAATTTCCCTTTTCTATAAGCTGATAGTATTTCATTCTTTGACTTAAGGTCTTTCTGGCTAATTGGAACACAGATTGGCAGAGTTAATTAAATATAACTACAACCTAAAATGAAGCATTTGTTTAATTACCTTTTATTAGTTACATAATGCTTAGGGTTATTTTCTTAGTATTTTTCTGGTAACATGTGAAACACTGTTTCTAAAAACCCTACACTATATTACAAAACAGGCATTATTTTTCTTTAGGGAATGTCTTTTTTTTTTTTTTTAATAAAAGATTGTCTCTCTGAATGTAGTTTTAAGCTACCTTTGGCATCCTTGATGCTCAGGTTTGAGCTAAAATCCCATCAGACACGTCTCTAGCATCGGGTGCTGCCATCTGGTGTTTTCTTTTAATGTAATGTCTTCTACACTCAAAAATATTATTGCCTTTCTCTTTGTGTTACCTTCATATTTGAGAACGTGCCCTTATAATACAAACTCAAATTATTTAGGGCTACAGTTATATATTTGGTTTAATATCATCAATGCTGTTCCATAGCTAAATATCTCATTCTCTAAAGGCAAACCTCTCAGTGGGAAGGTCACGATCAGAAAGACTCAGAAGGGCAGGATGGATGTTCTCACATTGTCAAATGTTGTGTGTGTGTGTGTGTGTGTGTGTGTGTGTGTGTGTCTATTAGGTAAAAAGTATTTGGAGTTTATTAGGAGGCATGGAATAAAGGGAAGTAACTTTTATTAACTATCTTTATGATCAGTACTTCATATACATGTTCTCATTTTAATCCTCGTAATATTACTATATGACAGATATTACTTCCCTACTTTCCAGGTGGGGAAACTGAGATTAAGCAACTAGCCCAAAGTCACACAGTGGGCTTGGTAGTGGTGTCAGAGCCAGATCTGTCCAATTCCAAAGAACAATACCTTTTTATGTCACTAAAGAGAGAGGCATATGTGTGGTACAAAGAGGGTATGGCTGTGCTGCCAGGCTTATAAGTGCTAATTAGGCAGGACAAAGAGGACAGAAGTTTGTTCATTCAATAAATATTTATTGTTAGGCACTGGACTAAGTACTAAATATAGAGTCATAAAAAAGGTAGACACAGGGCTTCCTTGGTGGCGCAGTGGTTGAGAATCTGCCTGCCAATGCAGGGGACACGGGTTCGAGCCCTGGTCTGGGAAGATCCCACATGCCGCGGAGCAACTAGGCCCGTGAGCCACAACTACTGAGCCTGCGCGTCTGGAGCCTGTGCTCCGCAACAAGAGAGGCCGCGATGGTGAGAGGCCCGCGCGCCGTGATGAAGAGTGGCCCCCACTTGCCGCAACTAGAGAAAGCCCTCGCACAGAAACGAAGACCTAACACAGCCATAAATAAATAAATAAAATTAAAAAAAAAAAAGTAGACACAGTTCTTGATCTCCTGGAGTTTTTAGTCTTATGGAGGAAATGATAGGAAATAAATAAAAAGAAATATAAAAATTCTAATTGTAATGTGACAGTGTCTAATGGTGGGAGGTGGACATTTAAGTTCTTGGTTAGAGACAACCTCGTGACATTTCAGCTGAGACCTGAAAGGTATGAAAGCATTAGCCAATAGTCAGGATGTGAGGGGATGGCAACGACAGGAGGAGGAGACATGCTGGCTAAAGGTAGCATGTATGAAGGCCATGAGGTAAGAAAGATCTTAAAATGGAACTAAAAAGTCCACATGTGGCCAGAGTGTGATGAAGGGAGGGGACAGGCACACAAGATAAAGCTGTGGAAACAGCACAGTTTCTGCCAGCTGCCCAGTGGACACAGGGACATCAGTTATTTGGCTATTGCAGGAATCCAGGTGGAAGCAGATGAAAGCTTGGCCTAGGGTGTTGGTAGCAGAGATGGAGATAAGGTATAATGGGCAGAACCTGGTAATAGTTGGGATGTGGAGGAGTAAGGAAGGGGGTCAAGGATGACTCTAAGATTTCTAGCTTGAGCAACTGCACTGGTTGTGTCACTTTCTAAAATGGAAAAAACTTGAGAAACTGGTAGGCTCTTGGGGATAAAGACCAATTGTTTCATTCTGGACATACCAAATTCAAAATGCTTGTGAGGTATCTAAGTAGGCAAGTCAGGCTGAATATATAAGTCTGGATCTCAAAAGAGGAATTGGGCTGGGATATACATTTGTGCATTGTTAATATATATTTAAAGTCATCAGAATGAGTATAGGGCTAGAAAAATCAACCCAGGGCTGAGCCCTGAAGCATTACAGTATTTAGGGGTTAGAGGAGAAGGAGCTGGAGAATGAGTGACTGGAAACGCTGGAGGAACGACTTGAGAGTGTGGTGCCCTGAAAGTTGTGACAGGAGAAAATGTGAAGAATAAGGGTGTGGAAAACGGTACGCAGTGCACAGAGGTAGGATGAAGGATGGAGTAGGATGAAGGCCAAAAAATCTATTTGATTTGGCAACGTGGATTTAGTTTGACAAACTTGGAGAGAACACATTCAGGGTCGTGACGGGGGTTGCAGACTGTATGGATGATAAAGATAGGAGGTGTTTTGAGAAGTTTGGCTTAGAGACTAGAAGAGAAATAATGGGTAGGCTAGAAATAGAGATTTTAGGTTAAGAGAGGTTCCCTTAGAAGATGGGAGCTTGTAGACTACATTTGAATATTCTGGATAGTGATCCAGTAGAGAGCAGGAGAGGTGATAAGAGCAAATGTAAAACCTGGAGGAGAAATGGGCACCAAGGTGGGATCCCAGCCTGTGCAAAGGGAGAGGATTAACAAGAGGGGACATGTCTCCATTTCAGGCGGAAACTGTGCTGTTTCCACAGCTTTATCTTGTGTGCCTGTCCCCTCCCTTCATCACACTCTGGCCACATGTGGACTTTTTAGTTCCATTTTAAGATCTTTCTTACCTCAAGGCCTTCATACATGCTACCTTTAGCCAGCATGTCTCCTCCTCCTGTCATTGCCATCCCCTCACATCCTGACTATTGGCTAATGCTTTCATACCTTTCATGTCTCAGCTGAAATGTCACGAGGTTGTCTCTAACCAAGAACCTAAATGTCCATCTCCCACCATTAGACACTGTCACATTACAATTAGAATTTTTATATTTCTTTTTATTTATTTCCTATCATTTCCTCCGTAAGACTAAAAACTCCAGGAGATCAAGAACTGTGTCTACCTTTTTTATGACTCTATATTTAGCACTTATTCCAATGCCTAACAATAAATATTTATTGAATGAACAAACTTCTGTCCTCTTTGTCCTGCTGAATGAACACTTATAAGCCTGGCAGCATAGCCATACCCTTTTCAACCCTTTTCAGGTTGAATGCAGGTGAAGGTAAGATTGTAGGTTGTTAGTGGGAAGATGAAGGAGCTACAGTCTGTTAGCTTATATTTTATATTTTCTCAGTGAAATACCAGGTAAGCTGATCAGGCCTATCAGATGAGAAAGAGAGACATATAAAGAGAGAGGGAAAAGCGAATCTTGAGGGTCTACTTAGTCCTTTGTCTCTTCATGCCTTCAGTTAAACTGAGTTTCTGAAATAAAGACAGGCTCCTAGAACCGTGTGCCTCTTTAATCCCCAAACACAAGAATGACTTGGAACTCTCTGGAGGTGGTAGATAAAAAGTCCAGTGTGATCTGCCTGCGGGTTTTCATTCTCATAACCATCTTCAGTGGCCCGAGCTCACCTCCTCATGGTCGTCAGTGCCGATGTCATGAGAACCAGGCTCGACCTCACAAACCACCCCCTGATGATGCTGCCAGCTGGGCCACTAATATCCAGCTCCATGGGCCATTTCTTCATCTTTCCTTGGTGCCAACCATGCCTGAATATCAGGGCAGCGTTCTAGGATCCCACGGCTCTCAGGTGTACCAAGCGCAACTTTAAGGTAACAAGAGCATTCCCTTCTGTCCTGTTGGCTCCAGAAACCAACCCAAAGGAATCTGTGTGTATATAGCGTGTGTGAAATACGTGCTGAGGGTGAGGGAGGGTTCCACATCTGATGTGACAGCAACAGCAACCCCAATGAAATTGATATATATTACTTCCTAAGATAAAAATGTGAAGAATAATACTCATCTGTACAAATTACACTCTAACATATTCATTTTTAAAAATCAGCCTCAAATGATAATTATCCGTATGTCCTACATATCCGTAATGAGAGAGACCATAGTAGATATAGCTACCTCTCTCAGAGCCCAAAGATGAAAGCAAAAATAGGTGGTCCTTGCATTGGTATTCCAATATGTGGATTTCTGCTTCTCTGAAAAGAAAAATACTGATGGTAACCTCTGTGAGAAGAGAGGATCACATATTATAAATTCAGGTATTATTCAAGCCTAAAATGAACAGAACTACAACATGCTGTACCCTCAAATAATCTTTCTAGCTTAAATGATTTCATGTGTCTTCCTAAGCCTGCTTCTGCATGTCACCCCCATCTCGCTCCTTCCAGCCCCAAACACACAGACATCCACATTTTCTAGTGATAGATGCTTAGGAAATCTTTATGTAATGACTGAATGGATATACATAGTTCTTAGAAACCTAAATTCCAAGGTCAACAATTAAAATCTCTCCCAAAATTCTTAGAACTCCACCAAAGGCAGTGCAACACAACCTTGAAAAAGTTCCTCTTGAAACGGAGGTGATTGTCCTATGAACAGACTCTCACTGCTAGATGTGAGGACAAGTTCAGCTTTATGAATAGGTGGAAACTGAGAGAATTTGACTTAGGACTCACCTCTTGCTTTCCCTTTATATTGTGTAATTCATCTCCTTCTTACATCCACTGTCTCTTTCACATATTTACCTCTGTGAGGCTGTCTTATAGGGAGAGAGATGTCCTACAAATTAAAGAAGGGTCTAATAAATGGAGGAACTCAATAAATTTCCAGTAATCCTGCTCCAAGCACCAACTCTGATGCCATAATACTGTCATTAAAAGTCCCCAAGCAGCTCTCACATCCAGGCTACCTTTGTTTAAGCAGAAAAGGTAAAAACATAAAGATATCACTGGTCCCAACCTAAAGCTTCAGGAAATCAGAGGCAGAGGGTAGAGAGACAGAGAGGAAAGGGAGAGATTGGGACCAAAAACTCTGATAAGAAAAGAAAAGGAAAAGACAACAACCAAAGAACAAAACTATCTCCTAAGGTTAGAATCCTTTCTGTCCTATATCCAAGATGATATCTTTCTTCTTTTCATTGGAAAACCTCTTTCCTGGGCCTCCCCCCAGAGCTGGGGGCCCTTTAGCATACAAGTTGTAGACAAACCATTCGTGGGAAATAACCCGTCTTCCAAGTTCCAGGTCAGATAGTGCCTATGCTTTATTCTTTTTCTCTCTAACTATAGAAGCTGGAAAAACTGTGTCTGCCACAGTTTTTAGGTTTTTCCTTTCTTGTCCCCATTGCTTCATTTTACCCTGTGACCCGGAGCCATCTGACCATGAAGGTCAGGCCTGGTGCCAAACTGAGGATCACAGGAACCAGACACCAGGGACACATCCGTTTTCTTCAAGGAAAGTCATTCTTACAAGCATTTGCCAAGAGGTTGAATCAATATCTCAAACATCTCACTTTCTAACCAATATCTTTCCAAGGGATCAGAAAAGAACGCTTCTATCTCAAATGTGAAAAGAAAAAAGAAAAAGAAAAACCTTCAGCTAAGAAACTGTATTCCTTTCATAAACAGAAACTAATTTGGAATTTGTTCTTTGACTTAGATTTTTCAGCCTTTGTATGTCAGGACAAGGAAGTAAATAGCTAAAATGCCAAACATATATTCAAAATACCAATAGTTTGTTTTAAAAAATCAGGTACATGAAAATACTTTAATGTTAACAGCATTTCCAAATGAATGACCAAGTCTTTCTTATTGTTAAAAGGAGCAAAACAAAACTCCAAATCACAAATAGCAGACTCTCTAATAGTTGGCCAATAGACAGGCTGGATTGGAAAATTCCTTTACGTGGCATCCAGTGATTTCCAAAAACAATTTAATTTCAAACAACGATCCTTCCAGATGTGACATTTGGGTAGGATTGTTTGAAAACACCAGAAATGTGAAATACCAGTGGTTTTGAGACAATCAAACTCTGCGATTGTTGAGGTTTGAGACTGAACTACACAGTTACTCCTATATATTAAAATGCTATTAATACTGTGTCTGCATGTGTAGGACATGGCTGGGGGAATGGAAACTTAATTATACACTTTCAATCTCAGTCAAGTTTGTTGAAATTGTGTTTTAAATGGCTACAGGCAAAATTCTGACTTCGGGAATGGCTTTGGGTGACCTGGATCTCCTTTCCCTTCCAGCACCTTCTGCATCTCCCCTGCTCCTACCAACCCCCATCTTTTGATATTGTTGGAAGGGGGTTGGGAAAATCTGATAAAATTCTTCACAGAGAAATCTCTCTCATAGGACTATTTGCGTTTTGAAAGAGGATCTGGGGAGAAAGGATTTTAATCCAAAGGAATGAACTTTGGAGGTAGTCGAGAGAGCAGAAGTAGGAATTTTGCAGGTTTCTCTCAAATCCCATGCAAAGGCTGACTGTGGACACGTAAGGCAGAGCATGATACTCTGCCAACGACGGACGACTTTACACCCCATGTTTCTAGAAGCCGCTGAAATCAAACAGACCTGGAATCAGTTGACAGATGCACGACAAAATCACATATCTCTGAACAAATTACTTCCCTCAGCCTCAGTTCTGCAGGCAAGAGCTTAAATGTGAGAATACCCGCGAAAAACCTGGGATCGTGTCTGACAAACCACCACATGTCATCTCCTCCGTGCTCCCTTCACAGAGGCAGTGCAGTGACAGGCAGTGTGAAGATGCACTGTCTGGGTGAAAAGCAACTTCACCATTTACTAACAGCTCTGTACCTCAGTTTCCTGGTTTGTAAAATGGAGGTATTACATTTTATCCAGAGGATTATTATGAGAAGTATTGAGATAAAGCATGTTAAATGCTTAGTACAGGGCCTGGCACATAGAAAGTGCCTCGTAATTGTTAGCTGCTACGTGGTCATACATTTTCAGTATTGGAATACGCACATGGATTTCTAAAAGAGGTTTTACTCTTTTTTCCGCAAGTACAGGGAAGAAAAACTTTCCCTCATATTTCCCCATCTAACCTTACTGCATTCTATGACATGCCTTGTGTGCTTACCACAGACATTTCAATTATTTGGCCTAATAGAAGAGATCAAGAATGTGGAAAATCTAAAACAGCAGCTATGGCCCAGATTCTTTATGTTTAATTTTGTCATGCAGAAAGAGGAACACTATTGATGGAATGATACCCATTCAAAAGCTGCACAGTCACATAACAATTCCCTCAGACCCTGGCAGGATTGGCCCTGTTTTTGACAACCTGGGATCCAGCTAGAAGTGAGGGAAGCAAAAAATCCTCTAGCAAGTAAATGACTTAAGGATTATGCACAGTTACTGTGTGGAGGTGCTGTTGGACCCTCCTCCCTTCATGGAGGGTTTTCTTTTGCCTAAGGATAGGTTTCCAGCCTCCTGTCAAGTTCAAAGTGCCTAAGTGCTTATACTCAAAGGGAGCAGGTAATTTTCAGTGTGACAACTGCTAATGTACCACTGCACATTTGTTTTCTAAAATACCTCCCCAACTTTTTAAATTCCAGAGCCAGAGATTCAGTCCTTTGACTCAAAACACTGACTCCATAGGAAATCCCAGCTAAAATGCAAAGATCCCCTAGCTAGGTAGCAAACCATGTCTAGCTATTGGCATATTAATACAGATTAACCATAAGTTTAGCTCATTTCTTAGAAATGAGATATAAGGCAAATACCTTTTATTGGGGGGCTAAGTGGGGAGAGGGAGTGAAAGAACAGGCTGCTCTGAGTCACAAGCTCATATGCTTTCAGGGTTTGGGCAGCTGCATATAGGACCATAGGGAGTGGTGGAGCCTATGGTATCCTGGAGAGTAAGTCCCACCTAAGGATATTCACACTGGAAACTTTTAAGAACGTTGTGCCAGTCAAATAAAACATGGAAGTCCATTGGCTGAAATGGTGGCGAGTCCATCAGTTTACAATCTGAGATCCAGAGTGTAAAGCAAAGGGGACATAGTTCCACGGGGTAGCCTGGGTGAGATGCTGTAAAGAGGACAGCTTGGGTCATGAAGGACCCATGAGGGGACCCACACAGTTGTGTAGTAGTTGAGTACAGTGTCCGCTAGCACACACGCTTCGTGCCGGGGAAAAGGGTAACTCACCCTAGCTGCCAAACACCATTTGGATCACGTGTGGGTGACTCCAGAACAATGAGGCGATTCTTGTGGGTCAGATATCTGGGATCCAAAGCTTCTAAGACTTTTACAAGGCCACAAAAAGTCCAGGACCCTAGAGAGGTTTCCCATCTGGAGAGTAGTCTTCAGAACTAATCAGTCTGACTGAGTTCAAACATATCAATGGGCAAAGAAACCAAGAATGTTTACTCCACTCAGCAAGCCCCTTTCTCCCCCTGCCCCTGTTCCTTGACTGATTTCAGGGGGAATGGGCTCTGTGCACACCAAATAGGGATCTGTCAACTAGACTTATTGCCTCAGACAAAGAGCTTAGGAAAAAATATAAAATATTCCCAAATAAAGGTGGTGAATTTAAATACGATCATTCCCACAGTCAGGGCCAATTCCCGGCTCTGTCCCTAGCATAGTGCCTTGCACATTGCCTGTAATCAGAACATTCTTCTGAGCAACGGCATCTGGGCTACACTTGAACCACCTCCTGGGAGACAGCCCTTTCCTCCAAACGCATTTCCATTTAGCGCTGAATCAGTCTCAGCTGTGTTTTCAGCAGATGTCTCTGGTTTCTTTCCGCTCACAGTGCAACTTCAGTATCAATATTTAGAATCCAAGTGCTTTATTGGCATTCACGAAGTTGAAAAATCTCTGATTCAACCCAGATATTTACAGACTGGCTCGTTACCAGTCATGCTCTATCTGAGAAACAAAGTACACGTCCACCTATAAGGCCAATTCTAGGCCGTGTCCTGAGACAGGGCAAGGATTGTCCTGTGTATTCTTTTCCACGGCCACCATATTTAAATTTTGTATCTTGTGGCTTGTGTCATTACAGATGATTGATCACAACCAGATGTTTTGAAAGTGTCTTAAGGTGGGGCATCTTTTTCTAATTTACTCAAAGTGGTGGTGCAGGCCACGGGGACAGTTTCCCTTTCAGGACGTTCTCACACCTCTGGGTTCTTTGATTCCTCTTTGACTCTTAGGTTAATGAACGTCCCCAAATGAACACAGGGCATGTGGCTGTTTTGTTACAGGGCTGTTATGATGCAACCTAAAAGGAAGAAAAATGACCATTAAACTTTCAGCAGTGTTTGTTTGTTTCTAAGTAATGTGTGAAGCATGTTACCTGGGGGAAAGAGCGAGGCATTTTATTTACAGACATAATTTGGTAATAAAAGAGACATCTTTTACATTTTGATATAGCTGCTTTGTCCCAGCCCCACTAAACTAGCCTCTTCGAAAAGAACAGGCCAACTGCTTCAATGACAGCAAACAAATCCAGGTAACTATGGCCTTACAATGTGCAAATGTGCAAGGCTTCCTTTGTTCCCTGGTAGCAGGGAGGTAATTGTACGTGTGACCTTTTAGAGGCAAAGCTCTCAGCTCTCTTTCTTCCTGAGGGGATTGAGTCTGGAAATGATCATTGGAGGCTGAAAGGAGGGCGAAGGCAAAGCCAGGGAAAATGTAGTGGAATGACTAGTGTGATACAAAGGAAGCCTCACAGTACCCCTGAGATTAACTGAGGAAAATGACTAACTTAACTTACTTGTCTTTTGTGCACACGTACTCATGTTCGCGCGTGCGCACACACACACACACACACACACACACACACACACACTCATATACTAAAGGACCTTGAACTTTCTCTTACTAGAAGATGAGAAACTGGTGTCAGTTATGTTTCAAATGCCAGATGCCATACACATGGGCACAGAGGGCTAGCCCTGCTTTTAATCTATCCATCCCTGGTGCAGGGGCTCAGGCACTGACATTCTAAAATTGGATTTTCTGGATGAAATTGTATGTGAATGGAGTTGTTACCCAGTGCACTTACTCTGGCAAAAATGTTAATGTCCTGGAAAAGAAACTCAATAAAACACTTTATAATTTTCTCTAGTTCTTTTTTTTTTTCTTTTTTCAACTGGAGAATTTCTTGGGTGACAAATTAAAGGGTTTAGAATTTAGATCACTAAAAAATATTCTCCAGTTTCTAGTAAAAGTAACCCTAAAACACATTATTTGATTTTGGAATTTCATCTGACAATGTGTATTGCTGACTTTGAACTGACTGCATTGCGTGAGCAGGGTGATGCAAAAATACTCCACTAAACTAGGTCTGCATGAGTGATGTTTAATCAGCTTCACTGAGGAATGACATACAAACAATAAACTCCATCCATTAAACTCACGCAATACAATGAGTTTTGAAAGTTTTATATACCTATCACCACCATAACCCCTGATTTGATTTTTAGCCATTACAGCTTAGTTTGGATGTTATATAAATGAAATCAGGCAGAAATGTAGTCTTTTATGTCTGACTTCTTTCAACACAATGATTCTGAGTTTCATCCATGTTGGTGTTGGTAGCAGTAGTTATTTTTTATTGCTGAATAATAGTCCATTGAATGGTGGAATTACACTTTGTTTATCTATTCATGGATGTCTCCAGTTGCATTAGAGTTTTTATTATCACTTAACAGTGCTGTCTACTTCAGTGCAGACAAAACCAGTTTACATTTCTTCAATACGGAAGAATCAAGGTGTTTTAATATGTGAAAAGTATAAATTGCCTCATCTGGCCCATTCCTTGATCTGATTCTGTCTCAAAGGTCCTCATCTTTGAACTCAGGTCTCAACACAGCCAAGACAGTTTCCATTACTGTTTTTCATTGCCCAGTCTCTGCCTGACTCCCAAATAATACGATGCCTTCACATGGCCAAGGCAGCTCTCTTGGTGTAGGAAGTACTTGCTTCTAGTGCTGTCTGTCAAATCCCTCCCCAGCTACTGAAGCATGGCCACCTTCTAATGACAGGAGGTTGGAGTCTGGGGTCAGGACCAAGGTGGGAAGCCAGGGAGACCCTTAGAAAAGGTGCCGATCTTTGACTGCATTCTTGAGGTCTGATACTCATGTTTTAGTCCTGTATTGAAGAGCCCGATTCCTGCTTTCACACTTCCTCTGGTCAGTTATTCCACTATGGACTTTAAAGCTTTCATGTTAACACACTACAGTACTATTAAGCCGTTTTTGAATAGGTCATGTTGTCGGGCAATTTGTTTGAGGGAGTTCTGCACACATCAGTACAATTCCACCCATTCAACAAACCCATTTCTATTATCACCCTCTTCACTGGTTTCTGGTCAAGACTCTTCCCTTTCTTCCTACTTCAGGCTCCTATAGCACTCTGTCTCTGTATCATGACACATGAATTTTGCCTTCTAATTTAGTTTACATGTTTGTCTCCATTACTAAGGAAAGCTAAGGATTGGGGTTCCCCATAACCTCCAGCAGGGTGAAGGTATATACTCAATTTAAATGCTTGTTGGAAGGAGCAGATGAATAAATCCAGGGAGGCAATAAAATAGAGGACTGTGGCCTCTACCTTGGGGAATAATGTTGAGTTTGGTGTGGCTGGCAGACCTGTTTCATGGGGCGTACGCTGGGCCTGAATGAAATCAGTCTGAAGTGTTTGGACTTTATTCTGTAGTCATAGAGAACCACAGAAATTCCTTATATCAAATCAGACCAGCCAAGTTTGCACAAAACTTAGTCAAGTGCTCAGGGTGAGGAAGCAGTTGGGAGGCTGAATACTATACGATGATTTGTCAGTCCAGCCACCGTGGGTGACACAGGACCCAAGGGGATGGTTCAGTCCATCCATCTCCCAAATCATCTTTTTGGCTGTCACTTTTCAACATAAGATGGCTCATACCCTACAATCCCATCTAGTTATTTGTGAATTCACTTTTTGGTGAATGCAGCCAAGCTAGGGAAACAAGCCTGAACAAAATGAATATATTAGGATATTAGGAAGAGCTATACTTAGATCATCTTATGGTGGAAACAGACTCATGCTAAATCCTGTCCTCAGATTATTTTTCCAGGCCTTTGTTACTGCTTTTTAAAGTAATAGAGCTGAATTCTAAGACTTCAGTTGTGTTACATCATGCAAGCATTTAACTAATGTATTTTCAACTATAAACCATTGACAAAATAAAATAGTATTGGAATAATGTAATTTAAGGTATTGCCAATATTTTCATTTTGCATTGTACTTTTATGCTATGCAAAGATGTATTCATTCTTAATGTTATTTTAATTCCAGTTACTAACTGGTTGCATTACTAAACTGTATTATATACAGTACCTTGAATATCATCTTTTATCAGTTATTTAAGGAATTTTCAGAAAGTAATTGGGGCTCCACTTGATTTTTCCTTTTAGGACTGATTTTATTACCTAACCTCTGCTTAAGTTTTGACTCGGGAGTTGACATTCTTTTTTATTACTTTATTATTCTTATAAAAATGACACAAGTTGATT
Source organism: Balaenoptera musculus (assembly GCF_009873245.2). NCBI lineage: Eukaryota > Metazoa > Chordata > Mammalia > Artiodactyla > Balaenopteridae > Balaenoptera > Balaenoptera musculus. The sequence continues at coordinate 99,705,508 of NC_045787.1, forward strand.
ACAAAAGTTCAAGCTGTTATAAAAGTATAAAATTAGCATAACAGTTACTCCAGCTTAGTTTGACCTTAGTGAGTATCATTCCAGACATCTATGTAAATAACATATAAATAAATAGACATGCAGGTTTTCATAGAAATGAGATCATCACATTCAAGTTATTATTGATAGAGGTAATATATTTAATTTTACTTGAATTCAACAAAAAGAAACCAAAGTGAAACTGATGATATTGCTGAACTTCCGAAAAATATTTCTTCACTAAAAGAACGTTAGTTTTTAAAGGACCCACTAATGCTAAAAAACAGATATGTTATTAAAGAATATGAAAAAAATTTTAACTCCACGTTTCAATTTTATACTGCTTTAATTGACTGTTTGCCATGAAAGGTGGAGAATTTCAACATCCTTGTACCTACCTCTCCTTCTGTGGCCAATTTTTGTAAGTAAGGTATTTTTATTTGTCAAGGTGTGTTGCTTTTCTATTCTCTTCCCTAACCATAATTTCTATAGTCATTTTACCTTAGTTCTGTGTTTAAATGGATTCATTGCCATTCTTATAAATCTATATTTCTCCATATGGATTACAGCTTCAATATTTCTGAGCTTTTTTTTTGTTTGTTTGCTGTTTTTGTTTCATCTCTTGATTGCTTATATTTTATGGATTGATGTTTTTCAAAAGTGTGTAATTTATTGACTAAACCGGGACATTTTAGCGAGTAAAAGAAGGAACTATTAATACTTAGTCGAGACAACAGGTACATTAGGGACTGTTTTACACAAAGCAGAACTTAAGATCTTCCTAAAGCCAGAGGTGGTATATTTCATAGGTTCTTGCAGGCTTCAGTTCAGTACTTTTAGAGGCATTTAAATGGTGCCAAATGGCTCCTTACACAAAGGAACATCTATTTGAAAGAAAAGGTTTGGCTCTGACTAAAGGCCCAACACCTCACTTCCTGGGGTTAATGGATGAGTTTTAGGGAGTCCCCCAATCATTCCAAATCATATCGACTGTTCTCTGTACATGTGCATTTTTCTGGGGAGATGGCCATTGCAACCATTAGATTTTCAAAGGGGCTTATGGCTCCATATACATTACTAATTGATATTTCACAATATAACTCCCAAAAGCTACATCACTGGAGCATGTTCTCCTAAGTCTCCTATAAATAGTATCACACAACTATAATTTCACACTATTATTACTTAGTATTTATTGTGGGATTAATATAAGAAATGACCAAATGTACTAGTCATAACTTCCACTTTAGTTTTTAATGTCTCTTTCATTAGGATTCATGCAACAGTATTTAATGTTAGGAATATCTTTTCCTTCTGACCAGTTACTATACTTCCTTCTATAAGCTCTGTTGCCTATTGAGTTGTGTGGTTCACTGTGGTTTTTCTTTCTGCCTGAGCACTCAGGGAGGTCATCAAAAGCTATCTGAAGCTATTTGAAATAGGTATCCTAGTCTAGGTTTTCTGGAACTATGTACATTCCTCTTCAATCAACATCTCTCTTAAGGTTCTCCACTAAACCACCCTCTTTCCTTGGTCCTTATTCTTTCCTTGGTCCTTATTCTTTCCCCTTTGATTCAATGGTGATATTACAAATTGTAAAAAAAGAATGGATGGATGACAGGTCATCTACACTGATTAGGAGAAAAGTTGTTAAATGTCCACTTCCCTTTGCCTTGCACAGTCCTGGCCTAAAAGATTGAACATGAGGCATTCCTGACAGAGAAGAGACATTAACAGAAAGAAAAAAAAATGCTGCGTGGAAAATAGAATAATAATTCCAATGGTGGCCAGAAAAATGATTGAAAACATATGAAAGTTAGTGGATTCAACTTGAAAGAAATATACACATATGAAAACTTCCCCTGAAGTGTTCAAGTGCCTCTGGCTACATCCAACCTAAACAGACTTTCCCAGGAAACTGAAAGAACAAGGGCAAAATGTGATGAGCCCTAATAAACTTGCTGTGTAGGGGCATTTAGCTGCCCCCCTAAAACAGTTCACATCAGAAATAGTGCTTATGTAGATTCAGAGATGAACTTTTTAAAAATCTTTTACCCTGATGTTAAAAAAGTAAAGCCCCACCCCCAAAATATTATCTGAGATGTTGACAGGAAAACTGTTGATCTAACCCTTTGCTTTGCAGAAACTTTAGACTGACTGGCTTCCTCTTTGCCTTCCTTTGATTACGCTTCCTGGAGTTGGCTTGCCCTGGCAGGCCCCGTGTAGACAAGCCCCCTGGGCACACCTTCCGCCACCCCGCCTTGCTCAGTTATTCGAGTCCCAGTAGCACACTAGCCAAGAAGCGGCCGGCCATCTACCCTTTCCACCTGGAATATGGTCTCTTCTTCCTGTTCCTCCTCTCCATCCCCCACTCATCCACTTCCATCTGAAAACACTGAAAAGGCTAAAGAGTAAAACCTTGGCAGTGGCCGTAACCACAAGTTGGAGAGGGTTCAGCTTTCTCTGGAAGTTTCAGACTGACAGTTGTGAAATTAATGAACAATAAAAGAGGTTCTCTTATCTCTGTTCAGACCCATGGGGATGCATTTTTCTCTTCAGCTGTGTGTCTGGGTTGCTTGCACTTCGCTAGAGCGTGGCTTAGGAGCGAGATGCTCAAAACCTAAGAATATGGAGTATGTTGAAAGTTCAGCTGCAGTTCACCCACAAATATAGAGCATGCGGCAGGCTTTGGAAAATATAATATAGAATATCTTAGCCTTTCTATGGTATTAATTTTCTCCCACATTCCTGTAAGTTATTTTGTGCCTGTCTTCTAGCCTTTGTGTCTGCCTATTTTCTTCTAATTTTTCCTTCCAGAAGAAGCCTTATGACAACGTGACATGAATGTCTTCATTTATGACCCATACCAATTATTTTGCTTCCATGCTTGGTTAAATACTACATTTGGCTCATACTTTCCATATGGAGTTTTAAGAAATTCATTATTCTCAAAGTAAAAAGAATAACTTCTTATTTTCAAACTTCAAAAACCTGCATCTAATTAATCTTTCAAGTAAATAAACATATAAAAATAAGAAGGAACTTTTGGATACTTTGAAGATTATTACTTCTGCTTTACTCTTTCTCGTAGGTCTTGAATTCCCTAAATATTTATAAAGTCACTTTTCAAGTGTTAGACATTGCTACATGGCTAATAAGAAGGAAGGATAAAGAACTATTTCATTATTTTGATTAAGGTAGTATATTGACATAGGTCAGTATAGAAAAATAGAATAAAAATATTTTTCCTCAAACAATGTGCTTTTTGAAAGACTTGCCTCATCCCGGAAGTAACTCCACTTTCCATTTTGCTTGGTCTGCATTAATTGTGGATTTACTCATCGAGAATCTGTTATTTCTGCTCGGGCATGCAGAAATCACAAAACTGTTTCCTTCTGATTTTGATCTTGCCCTGTGCTTTTTCCACTGCAGATGTAACCCCCAAGTGTCTTTGTTAAAAGCAAGCTGATTCTAAAACATGCACACATTTCACCATGTTTTATTTCCCCAGTGGAGACCACACGACCAACTTAATTTGGTTCTGCTTTCATGCCACCCCAGTGTTACTTCAGAAATATTGAAAAAGGTCATTTAATTCCACTGCAATTTCTTGCAGCTCAACTTAACTGGGTCTTTTCCATTATTCTGTGAGTATTCTTCCCTAATTGAATCACTATTTTCCACAGTGCTTAATCCCAGTATTTTTCACTATTCTATTTCCTAGAATCAGAAACTCGTCATTCTCTAAAGATCACTTTACCTCATACTTACAAGACTAAATTCATTTTATATTAGCTTCACTAGTGCCTCGCTTCTCTACAATAATCTTTCTCTAACTCCACCTATTTTATTTTTCTTCCTTTTCCCCTTCCCATTTCCAGTTACACCCTTGACCCCATCTTCTCTTGCCTCCTCAGAGACCTTTTTCTATTGATTATCCCTTTTCTCTTATCTTAGTTCCCCAGCCAGGGATTGAACCCAGGCCCTTGGCAGTGGAGGCTCGGAGTCCTAACCACTGGACTGCCCGGGAATTCCCAGGCCTACAGTTTCTTATTCTCCATCCCAAACACTCGTATCCCCCAAAGAGCAAAAAAACAAATCTTTCTTAACTCTACTTATCTCTCAAATTTTCTTTCTGTAAACTTTGGGAAAGTGTATTCCTCTTCTTCTTGACCTAATCTTTAACTCCTAACAATTTAGTTTTTATTCTTATCACTCCTTTGAAACTAAACTATCCAAAGTCACTGGCTTACAACCTACTGGTAACCAGATCTACCTGCCTTCCTCAGACACCCATTACTCTCTGTAGCATTTGACAGAGTTGATGACACCAACTTTCTGGAACCAGAAGTGTTTCCAGAATTCTGAAGGGAGTCTTTTTTTCTCCATGCCCAAGTTTCTTTAACTTCAAACTTGAACCTTTATCTTTTTAGGCTGTAATTTCCCTTGCTCGATCTCCTTATTGTAGATATTCTCCTGGGAATTTTTCTCCATACACTCTCTATATATGCCTCTTCTAGAATTTTTATGGTTTTAAACCTCTTTTCTGTGCAAACAGTTCTGAATCCCACTAATCCTGAATTACAGGTCTCTGTTTCTTATTTTGCCTGGACTAATTTGTGTTTAAGTTCTACTAATACATCAAACTCAACAGGTCCAGAACAGAATCCCTTTATTCTCCTCCACCAACCTGTCTTTCCAGATTTCTCCCTTTCTGTAAGTGACATCACCATCTTCCCTGTTATTTAGAATAAAACATTGGTGTTCTTTTGGACCCATGATTTACTTACCCCCCAGAGCCATGAATGCTCAAGCTCTCATAGATACGCTGCCCTGCTACTCCTTTTATATACAGCCAAACAGACTTTCCTGCAGTGAAGTTATAGGTTATTTCCCTGTCTAACAGCTTCCTATCACTTACAAAACAAAAGCCAGATCTTAGCCTGGCATTCATGGTTGCTCACAGCATGGCCGCCGCCTACCTGTTTGATTCTAGTTCTCAGTGCTGCACTGAGCGTCAGGCAAGCTGAATTATTTGCTATTCTCTGTACTAACCTTCAGATTCCTGTCCATGGGGCTTTGCTCATGCTGTCTTTGCTCAGCCTCCAAAATCTTTCTCCATCCTTCCCAGCCCTTGTGGTCTAAATTTTACCCATTCTTCAAATGCTACCTCCTTAAAGCTTTCCCTGATCTTCACAACTGGAAGAAACATTTCCAACCTCTGAATTTAATTACATTTTAATAATATAGCCATATTATTTTCTTTGGCTTCATGTTTATATGAATTTTTTCCCTTCCTTTTACTTGTAATCTGTTTGTGTCTTTATGTTCATAAAGTGTGTTTCTTTTCTTTTTTTATATATAAATTTATTTATTTATTCTTGGCTGTGTTGTGTCTTCGTTTCTGTGCAAGGGCTTTCTCTAGTTGCGGCAAGCGGGGGTCACTCTTCATCGCGGTGCGCGGGCCTCTCACTGTCACGGCCTCTCTTGTTGCAGAGCACAGGATCCAGATGTGCAGGCTCAGTAGTTGTGGCTCACGGGCCTAGTTGCTCTGTGGCATGTGGGATCTTCCCAGACCAGGACTCGAACCCATGTCCCCTGCATTGGCAGGCAGATTCAACCACTGCACCACCAGGGAAGTCCCAATAAAGTGTGTTTCTTAAAAGCAACATATAATTGGGTCTTGCTTTTTTTTTTAATCTAGTCTGTCAATCCATGCCTTTTAATTGTGTTCTTTGGTCCGTTTATATTTACCCCAATTATAAATATACATAGAATAATGTCTACCACCTTGGTGTTTTAATCATACTTGTTCCTCCTCCTTTATTTTTCGTTTTTTAAATTTTTTTCAGTTTTATTTTCATTTTATTTTTTAAAATTGTATTGAAGTATAGTTGATTTATAATGTGTTAATGTCTGCTGTATAGCAAAGTGATTTAGTTATACATATACATATTATTTTTCATATCCTTTTCCACTATGGTTTATCAAAGGATACTGAAAATAGTGTGTTATACAGCAGGACCTTGTTGTTTATCCATCCTATATATAATAATTTGCATCTGCTAACCCCAAACTCCCAACCCTCCCCTCCTCTACCCCCTCTCCCCTTGACAAACACAAGTCTGTTCTGTATGTCTGTGAGTCTGTTTCTGTTTCATAGATAAGGTCATTTGTGTTGTATTTTAGATTCCACATATAAGTGATATCATATGGTATTTGTCTTTCTCTTTCTGACTTACTTTGCTTACTACGATAATCTCTAGGTCCATCCATGTTGCTGTAAATGGTATTATTTCATTCTTTTTTATGGCTGAGTAATATTCCATTGTTTATGTGTGTGTGTGTGTGCACACGCACGTGCGTGTATGTGTGTGTATATATATATATATATATATATACACCACATTTTCTTTATCCATTCTTCTGTCGATGAACATTAAGGTTGTTTCTGTGTCTTGGTTATTGAAAATAGTGCTGTTATGAACATAGGGGTGCATGTATCTTTTAAATTATAGAGTTTTTTTTCTGGATATATGACCAGGAGTGGGATTGCTGGATCATATGGCAACTCTATTTTTAGTTTTCTGAGGACCCTCCATACTGTTCTCCATAGTGACTGCACCAATGTACATTCCCACCAACAGGGTAGGAGGGTTCCTATTCTCCACACCCTCTTCAGCATTTGTTATTTGTAGACTTTTTAATGATGGCCATTTTGACCGGTGTAAGGTGTGGTACCTCATTGTGGGTTTTGTTTTTTAACATCTTTATTGGAGTATAATTGCTTTACAACGGTGTGTTAGTTTCTGCTGTATAACAAAGTGAGTCAGCTATACATATACATATATCCCCATATACACTCCCTCTTGAGTCTACCTCCCACCCTCCCTATCCCACCCCTCTAGGTGGCACAAAGCACTGAGCTGATCTCCCTATGCTATGTGGCTACTTCCCACTAGCTATCTATTTTACATTTGGTAGTGTATATATGTCCATGCCACTCTCTCACTTCGTTGCAGATTACCCTTCCCCTTCCCCGTGTCCTCAAGTCCATTCTCTACATCTGCGTCTTTATTCCTGTCCTGCCCCCTAGGTTCTTCAGAAGCTTTTGTTTTCTTTTTCTTTTTTTTAGATTCCATATATATGTGTTAGCATATGGTATTTGTTTTTCTCTTTCTGATTTACTTCACTCTGTATGACAGACACTAGGTCCATCCACTTCACTACAAATAACTCAATTTTGTTTCTTTTTATGGCTGAGTAATAGTCCATTGTATATATGTGCCACATCTTTTTTATCCATTCATCTGTCAATGGACACCTAGGTTGCTTCCATGTCCTGGCTATTGTAAATAGAGCTGCAATGAACATTGTTGTACATGACGCTTTTTGAATTATGGTTTTTTCAGGGAATATGCCCACTAGTGGGATTGCTGGGTCATATGGTAGTTCTATTTTTCGTTTTTTAAGGAACCTCCATACTGTTCTCCATAGTGGCTGCACCAATTTACATTCCCACCAACACTGTAGGAGGGTTCCCTTTTCTCCACACCCTCTCCAGCATTTATTATTTGTAGATTTTTTGATGATGGCCATTCTGACTGGTGTGCAGTGATACCGCATTGTACTTTTGATTTGCATTTCTCTAATGATTAGTGATGTTGAGCATCCTTTCATGTGTTTGTTGGCAATCTGTATATCTTCTTTGGAGAAATATCTATTTAGGTCTTCTGCCCATTTTGGGATTGGGTTGTTTGTTTCTTTGGTATTGAGCTGCATGTGCTGCTTGTATATTTTGGAGATTAGTTCTTTGTCAGTTGCTTCATTAGCAAATATTTTCTCCCATTCTAAGGGTTGTTTTTTTGTCTTGCTTATGGTTTCCTTTGTTGTTGCAAAGCTTTTAAGTTTCATTAGGTCCCATTTATTTACTTTTATTTTTATTTCCATTTCTCTAGGAGGTGGGTCAAAGTGGATCTTGCTGTGATTTATGCTATAGAGTGTTCTGCCTATGCTTTCCTCTAAGAGTTTTATAGTATCTGGCCTTACATTTAGGTCTTTAATCCATTGTAAGTTTATTTTTGTGTATGGTGTTAGGGAGTGTTCTAATTTCATTCTCTTACACGTAGCTGTCCAGTTTTCCCAGCACCACTTATTGAAGAGACTGTCTTTTCTCCATTGTATATTCTTGCCTTTATCAAAGATAAGGTGACATATGTGCATGGTAGATCTCTGGGCTTTATATCCTGTTCCATTGATTGATATTTCTGTTTTGGTGCCAGTAGTATACTGTCGTGATTACTGTAGCTTTGAAGTATAGTCTGAGGTCAGGGTGCCTGGTTCCTCCAGCTCAGTTTTTCTTTCTCAAGATTGCATGGCTATTCAGGGTCTTTTGTGTTTCCATACAAATTGTGAAATTTTTTCTTCTAGTTCTGTGAAAAATGTCATTGGTAGTTTGATAGGGATTGCCTTGAATCTGTAGATTGCTTTGGGAAGAATAGTCATTTTCACAATGTTGATTCTTCCAATCCAAGAACATGGTATATCTCTCTATCTGTTCGCATCATCTGTAATTTCTTTCATCAGTGTCTTACAGTTTTCTGCATACAGGTCTTTTTTCTCCTTAGGTAGGTTTATTCCTAGGTATTTTATTCTTTTTGTTGCAATGGTAAATGGGAGTGTTTCCTTAATTTCTCTTTCAAATAGTGTATAGGAATCTCTTACGGAAAGAGATTTCTGTGCATTAATTCTGTATCCTATTACTTTACCAAATTCACTGATTAGCTCTAGTAGTTTTCTGGTAGCATCTTCAGGATTCTCTCTGTATAGTATCATGTCATCTGCAAACAATGACAGCTTTACTTCTTTTCCGATTTGGATTCCTTTTATTTCTTTTTCTTCTATGATTGCTGTGGCTAAAACTTCCAAAACTATGTTGAATAATACTGGTGAGGGTAGGTAACCTTGTCTTATTCCTGATCTTAGGGAAAATGGTTTCAGTTTTTCACCATTGAGAACGATGTTGGCTGTGGGTTTGTCATATATGGCCTTTATTATGTTGAGGTAAGTTCCCTCTATGCCTACTTTCTGGAGAGTTTTTATCATAAATGGGTGTTGAATTTTGTTGAACACTTTTTCTGCATCTATTGCGATGATCTTACGGTTTTTATTCTTCTGTTTGTTAATATGGTGTATCACACTGATTGATTTGCATATATTGAAGAATCCTTGCATTCCTGGGATAAACGCCACTTGATCATAGTGTATGATCCTTTTAATGTCTGTTGGATTCTGTTTGCTAGTATTTTTTTGAGGATTTTTGCATCTATGCTCATCAGAGATATTGGCCTATAGTTTTCTTTTTTTGTGACATCTTTTTCTGATTTGGTATCAGGGTGATGCTGGCCTCAGAGAATGAGTTTGGGAGTGTTCCTCCAAACTTTTGGAAGAGTTTGAGAAAGATTGGTGTTAGCTCTTCTCTAAATGTTTGATAGAAGTTGCCTGTGAAGCCATCTGGTCCTGGGCTTTTGTTTGTTGGAAGATTTTTAACCACAGTTTCAATTTCAGTGCTTGTGATTGGTCTGTTTATATTTTCTATTTCTTTTGGGTTCAGTCTCGGAAGGTTGTGCTTTTCTAAGAGTTTGTCCATTTCTTCCAGGTTTACCATTTTATTGGCATACAGTTGCTTGTAGTAATCTCTCATGAGCCTTTGTATTTCTGCACTATCAGTTGTTGCTTCTCCTTTTTCATTTCTAATTCTATTGATTTGAGTCTTTTCCCTTTTTTTCTCGGTGAGCCTGGCTAATGGTTTATAAATTTTGTTTATTTTCTCAAAGAACCACCTTTAATTTTATTGATCTTTGCTATCGTTTCCTTCATTTCTTTTTCATTTATTTCTGATCTGATCTTTATGATTTCTTTCCTTCTGCTAACTTTGGGGTTTTTTTGTTTTTCTTTCTCTAATTGCTTTAGGTGTAAGGTTAGGTTGTTTATTTGAGATGTTTCTTGTTTCTTGAGGTGGGATTGTATTGCTATAAACTTTCCTCTTAGAACTGCTTTTGCTGCATCCCATCCCAGCTTTTGGGCCTTTGTGATTTCATTGTCATTTGTTTGTAGGTATTTTTTGATTTCCTCTTTGATTTTTTCAGTGATCTCTTGTTATTTAGTAGTGTATTAGTTAGCCTCCGTGTGTTTGTATTTTTTACAGTTTTTTTCTTGTAATTGATATCTAGTCTCATAGCACTGTGGTCGGAAAAGATACTTGATACGATTTCAGTGTTCTTAAATTTACCAAGGCTTGATTTGTGACCCAAGATATGATCTATCCTGGAGAATGTTCCATGAGCACTTGAGAAGAAAGTGTATTCTGTTGTTTTTGGATGGAATGCCCTATAAATATCAATTAATCCTATCTTGTTAATATATCATTTAAAGCTTTGTTTCCTTATTTATTTTCATTTTGGATGATCTGTCCATTGGTGAAAGTGGAGTGTTAAAGTCCCCTACTATGATTGTGTTACTGTCGATTTCCCCTTTTATGGCTGTTAGCATTTGCCTTATGTATGGAGGTGTTCCTATGTTGGGTGCATAAATATTTACAATTGTTATATCTTCTTCTTGGATTGATCCCTGGATCATCATGTAGTGGCCTTCTTTGTCTCTTGTAATAGTCTTTATTTTAAAGTCTCTTTTGTCTGATATGAGAATTGCTACTTCAGCTTTCTTTTGATTTCCATTTGCATGGAATATCTTTTTCCATCCCCTCACTTTCAGTCTGTATGTGTCCCTAAGTCTGAAGTGGGTCTCTTGTAGACAGCATATATACTGGCCTTGTTTTTGTATCCATTCAGCCAGTCTATGTCTTTTGGTTGGAGCATTTAATCCATTTGCACTTAAGGTAATTATCAAAATGTATGTTCCTATTACCATTTTCTTAATGGTTTTGGGTTTGTTTTTGTAGGTCTTTTCCGTCTCTTGTGTTTCCTAACTAGAGAAGATCCTTTAGCATTTGGTGTAAAGCTGGTTTGGTGGTGCTGAATTCTCTTAGCTTTTGCTTGTCTGTAAAGATTTTAATTTCTCCGTCAAACCTGAATGAGATCCTTGCTTGGTAGAGTAACCTTGGTTGTAGCTTTTTCCATTTCATCACTTTAAATATGTCTTGCCACTCCCTTCTGGCTTGCAGACTTTCTGCTGAAAGATCAGCTGTTAACCTTATTAGGATTCCCTTGTGTGTTATTTGTTGTTTTTCCCTTGCTGCTTTTAATATTTTTTCTTTATATTTAATTTTTGATAGCTTGATTAATATGTGCCTTGGCATGTTTCTCCTTGGATTTATCCTGGTTGGGACTCTCTGTGATTCCTGGACTTGGTTGACTATTTCCTTTCCCATATTAGGGAAGTTTTCAACTATAGTCTCTTCAAATATTTTCTCAGTCCCTTTCTTTTTCTCTCCTTCTTCTGGGACCCCTATAATTCGAATGTTGGTGTGTTTAATGTTGTCCCAGAGATCACTGAGACTGTCCTCAATTCTTTTCATTCTTTTTTCTTTATTCTGCTCTGTGGTAGTTATTTCCACTATTTTATCTTCTAGGTCACTTATCCATTCTTCTGCCTCAGTTATTCTGCTACTGATTCCTTCTAGAGAATTTTAAATTTCATTTATTGTGTTGTTTATCATTGTTTGTTTGCTCTTTAGTTCTTCTAGGTCCTTGTTAAACGTTTCTTGTATTTTCTCCATTCTATTTCCAAGATTTTGGCTCCTCCTTACTATCATTACTCTGAATTCTTCATTTGTTACAAATGAATTCTTCATTTGTTTGGTCTGGTGGGTTTTTACCTTGCTCCTTCATCTGCTCTGTGTTTCTCTGTCTTCTCTTTTTGCTTAGCTTACTGTGTTCGGGGTCTCCTTTTCACATGCTGAGGTTCATAGTTCCTGTTGTTTTTGTGTCTGCTCCCAGGGGGTAAGGTTGGTTCAGTGGGTTTTGTAGGCTTCCTGGTGGAGGGGACTGGTGCATGTGTTCTGGTGGATGAGGCTGGATCTTGTCTTTCTGGTGGGCAAGACCACATCCAGTGGTGTGTTTTAGGCTGTCTGTGACCTTATTATGATTTTAGGCAGCCTCTCTGCTAATGGGTTGTGTTGTGTTCCTGTCTTGCTAGTTGTTTGGCATGGGGTGTCCAGCACTGGAGCTTGTTGATTGTTGAGTGGAGCTGGGTCTTAGCGTTGAGATGGAGATCTGTGGGAGAGCTCTTGCTGATTGACATTACAAGGGGCTGGGAGGTCTCTGGTGGACCAATGTCCTGAACTTGGCTTCGCCACCTCAGAGGCTCAGGCCTGACACCTGGCTGGAGTACCAAGACCCTGTCAGCCACACAGCCAGGTACGTGGGGAGCTTCTTTCCTTTCGGGAAGTCTGATTTCTTCTGCCAGCGTTCAGTAAGTGTTCTGTAGGAGTTGTTCCACATGTAGATGTATTTTTGATGTATTTGTGGGGAGGAAGGTCATCTCCACATCATATTCCTCCACCATCTTGAAGGTCCTCTCCCTGCCTTTTCTTTTAATCCTCTGTTCCTCTTTTCCTATCTTTCTTGGGGGGATGGTTAACTCATCAATCTTTTAAAAAATATTCTCTCTTCTCATTGACTTTTTAGTTATTCCTCTTGACATGACTTTGTACTTTAGTGGTTATTATAGAGGCTAAAACATGCATCTTTAGCACATCACATTCTATGTTTAAAAAATTACTTCAAGAAAAATCTAAGAATTCTATGACAATCTATTTCCAGTTTTTAGTCCCTACAATTTGTGCTCTTGTTTACTATAACTTTACACATTAGAGAACATAAACTCCATTTTTTTTTGTTATTATTTTTCTTTAAAGAGCCCATGGTCTAAAATGATTTTGTCATATATATGTATAAAAATTAGAAACATTTTTTAAAATAGTGTTTTAATTTATTGACCTATTTGCATTTTATAGTGTTTTTCCATTCCTTCTTGCAGAACCAGATTTCTAGCTGATATTTTCCTTCAGCATTTATAATGTCTTTTAACATTTCTTGTAAATCAACTCTGCTGAGGAAATTCTTTCACCTTTTGTCTAGATAAAGACATCTTTAGGACTTCCCTGGTGGTCCAGTGGTTAAGACTCTGTGCTTCAACTGCAGGGGGCATGGGTTGGATTCCTGGTCAGGGAAGTTCTGCGTGCCACATGGTGCAGCCAAAAAAAAAAAAAAGATGTCTTTATTTCACCTTCATTTTTGAAAGATATTCTTACTGACTATGGAATTTTGAAATGACTTGATAGTTTTTTCCTTTAAGCATTTTTAAAATGTCATTCTCTTGTTTCCTGTTCTTCATTTCTTTTTTTTTCTGATGAGAAGTCACCTGAAATTCTTATCGTTTCCTTATTCCGTTGTATGTATTGTTTCTGTTTGAGAGCTTGCAAGCTTATCTTTGGTTTTTAGCAGTTTTACTAGTATATATCTAGTTCTGTTTTCTTGTTTATCTTGCTCAGATTTCTCTGAGCTTCTCAGATATGTCATTTTTAGTTATGTTCAATGCATTATAGGCTTTAAATTCCTCTATGGTAAACTGCCCCAGCTTTGTACTTAGTGTAAGGCCTGGAGCCAAAGGTCTCCTCCTAGTTCTTCTACTACACCTTTAGACTCCTGTGGACTCTACATGCCTGTAACAGAGGGGGGTTCCCTCTTAGTGCTCCCAAGCCTCCCCAGAAGTATACTGCTCTTATCTGGGACTAACACATGGCTTAATTCTCCAGCTTTACCATTACATTTAGGCAGGCCCTATGTTCCTGAATTGGTGAGAGTTTCTTTCAATGCTCCTGACTCTCTCCAGTGTTGGACTGTCACCCTCTGTTACTAGGTGCAAGACCCAGTGGGTGGGAAAGTTTCTATAGACAGGACCTGTATGCTGCACCTCTGAAGGGTTCACACTCAGCTGTCCTGCCCTTATCTCCGTGGCCGACAAATGTTGTTTCTAATTCATGTAAAGTTGAAGTGTGGGAGTTGTTCTCTTGTTTCTGCTGATCTACCCTCAAACTGAGGCAGTCCTTTCAGTTCATTAGTTTACCTGGCAACTTTGAGTATCCAATAGGCTCAAAAATTATGTTTCTGCAGGCTATCTGATTTGTTCTAATTGTTTAGGTGGGAGAAGTGTTTCTTGTAATGTTCTATATCCTAGACAGAAGGGTTATATCCTTAACTCTTCCTTAGATTTGGTTCTCCCCGAAACAAACGTTAAGAAAAGGATTTTAGTTCAAGTAGTCTGAGGGGAGGTGATCCCAGGAACCCCAGTAAAAGTAGTGGGAGGAGAGACGGAAAAGAAGGAAGTCTATATAGTGTGTTAATGAGTAACTGTGATACAGTCTCACTGGGGGCTTCTGGAGGACTGTATGGAAACAGCCTAAGTGAGCAAGCTGGGTCTTTATCCACCAACTCCTATGTGTAATTGATTAGTTGTCCTGCCTATAAGTGGAGTCTACGGCAGATCAAAAAATGCAGAGACTCGCAGGTGCAGCAGAAATTTTATACATGAAGGAATGTGAGAGGGCACAACAGTGTCTGTTAAAAACTCTCTCTGTGCCAGTTAGGACATTTATTACTTTATTTCTCAGGCATATTGATGTACTGAGAGGATGATTCATACCTGATTTATCTTTATATTCTCCCAGCATGGAGAAGAGTCAGAAGACAATCAATCACTATTTATTCAATGAGAAAATACCTTTTATAAAGTATCAATATGTAAAATTCTGGTTAGCTCTTCTTCATTTCCTGTCCTCCTCCCAACCAACATCCTTACCCCCCACCTCAATCACTCAGGTAGTATAGTTTATTCTCTTAACCTGCCAAAAAGGTTAAACTCACCAGAATGGTTAGACTTTTTAAAAAAATTTATTGATTTTTCTAGCTAATTTAAATGTATTATAATTTAAAAGTATAGTTTCCAAACCTGAACTTTATCTAACAGATATTTTGTATTACTTGCAGCCAACAATGATAAGGCATCCACCAACAGTTGTTTGCTACATTTGTGGTCGTGAATATGGAACAAAATCAATTTTCATCCATGAGCCACAATGTCTGAAAAAATGGCATAATGAAAACAACTTGTTGCCTAAAGAGCTAAGGAGACCAGAACCGAAAAAGCCAGAAGTCAGGACCATTACTGGTAAGTTTTTGGAAAAAAAAGACTTGAGTGTATAAGGGAAGACTTTTCTCTCTAAACTTAAAAGAGTAGAGGTATTCTTTTATTACTTGTTCAAGTAACTGAAATCAGCAACATTTACTGTCTAGGCTACAGCCAAATAGAAAAAACAGTTCCAGAATACCCGACCAAAGTGTTGTCTTCAGATGCTGAGACATAAAGATACTATATCCTGGCAAACCGTACAAGGAGAGGGACTCACTGGTATTTGCTATATTTCCCAAAAGTTACTTTGATATATTATCAAACACAAATCTTTAAAATTTTGTAGCTTAAAAAACCTTTGGGGACATCTGGAAACATGTTTTCAAATATGAATGTGTTTTAGTGTTCAAAGAGCGGGGGGACCAAAGTGAAATGCTTATAGGGTCTGCTAGTCAGGATACACAATTGAATAAATTTGTCCATGTGTGGAAAAAGGGAAGGTGGGGACTAGGAGTGGGAGAGCACTGCCTTTCTAAAGGAGACAGCTGCTACCCAGTTCCAGCTGGTGTTACACTTAAGAAATATAGCCTTAAATTTACTGTGATGTATCTTTCAATAATACAAAAGAAACTGGAAATCTAGACTTCTATATGAAATGTCCAGATTTTAAAAATTTTGCAATGAATACTTTGTAAAACACGGCACAGGCTACATGACACTGGAACTTCATAAATTGCCATGTGTGGTCGCATTACAGAGCCTTATGCTTACTCATTTAGGGTGAGAAAGAAGTAGTTCAGAAACTGTGTTTGCCATACAAGCTCAGGCTTGCTCATCATCTGCCATTGTCATTTTCTCAGCTGATCTCCTGATTCCCCTCAAAGGAAAACTATTCTTGGTTTTAAGAGAATCATTCAATTAATTGATTTTCTTTATGTAACCATAGATTTACATGTCCGGAAGGTACCTTGGAGGTCATTTAGTATCAGTTAGCCCAAAGCACTCTTGTTAGAGATGTGACCCAAAGAGACTTTTTTTAACAACCCACAGAGTGGAATCTAGATTGTCATGATAAAGTTCTAAAGGCTGCCAGAACCCAACTATTTACAGTCCTTGCATAAAGGAAGACTCTGCATGAAGGTGGGAAAAGAGCTCAAGATGAAAATATCCATCTACTGAAATTAGAGCATTTGCTCACAAAGAAATTGTTTACCTCTTTGAGACTGTCTTCCCATCATTTCTCATTTGGTGTCAAAAATCTATTTCCTTCACTTCTGATCTTTATCACTTTCTCTGCTTGAGTATGCTTATCACAATTCTAGAAGAGGTGAGAGAAATGGCTGGTTTGGAAGCCCTGGAGTGTTGGCCATTCTGTTATTGGCTGCAGATGGAAAAGGCAGGTCCTATAATTGCACTTTCTGCAATTTTTCTCTTGGCTCCGTGCTTTTGTTATTTCCGAAGGTGCCCTTCCTCTCTAGGCAAAGAGAATTCCCATGAACGTTTCCATCCCATGGACTTACTGTAGTCATAGGATTCAAATAGCTCTTCCTCCAGGTCCAAAGTACAAGCCTTAAAACTTTTAGAAATGTGATGAATCATCTTCAGCTGAGAATCAGTGAATACTCTGGATTTTTTGAGTCCATATTAAAACTCATATGAGTAAGGAGAAAGTCAGTGCCATTCTTTTTTTAACTGTTTTTAAAGCACTCAAAATATACATTCATATCCTGCATAGAAAGTGACACTTCCTTTATCCAAGGGAGAAATACTAGGTTGTCCCGTTGTGCTGGAGTTTAATTTCCCACGGAGAAAAAAAAAAAGAAAAAGAACATGAGTAAGCTTGTTAAAGAATCTAAGGTTTGCTATGTTTGTGTGAGCCACTAGATAGAAGTCATATGAGAATTGCCTGGGCTTTAATGAAGAAATATATGCTGTGAAAATAATTTTTTAAAAACTATGTGATATATTTTTGCATGTCTGGATACATTTTGGGGGACCTATTTTGGGCAATTCTAAGACATAGTCAATTTAATGTACTAAAGCCATTCTATTTAAATAAGGTTTATTAAAGTTAAATCCCACACTGTTTCTCTAAAATAAACCCATATGCCTTTTTTCCTATGCTCTGCCAATGGAGATTATATATCTCTCAGCTGCCTTTGTTGTTTTCTTAAGGACACTTTTTTTCGTCAGATGAACTATTCTGTTTGCATTCTTCACTTTAATTACTTAAAGAATCTCTGAGTTTACAGCCACAAAGAGATGATAAATTTTTAGGATATAATTCACCTTAAATTCACTCTCAGCTGTCAGATGTCCTCTAAAAACATTCCACTGAAGGATTACAGAAGAAGAAAATACAAATAAATGTTCTTTTCCTTTTGTAAGTTTATATTTAGAGTCAACTGAAAGAAAGCCAAAAGTTATATTTGCAAGATAATAACGTGTAAGCAAAGATGTTAATAATTAGTGAAGAATGCATATCACAATGTCTTCCCCTTTTTAAAATCTGAGGACTGAAAAACCTCTAGTTCAGAGCTAACGGTTTTCAACCCTTAAAAGACTGAGCAGCACTTTTTTTTTTTTTTTTTTTTTGGCAAAAGTAATACGATTTGTTTAAAAGCCTCAGTCAACAGGTATTTCCTGAAAATACTTTCCATAAAAAGTAGAGCATGGTTCTCCAGAATGAAAACTGATCCATTTTCCCATTTTCTTTTTCTTTTATTTTTTGTTCTTCTTTTTTTTTTTTTTCCTCTGTTTTTCTTTAACTTTTCAGCCAAGGGTTTCTATGATCTTGATGCCTTAAACGAAGCTGCTTGGAAAAGTGCCCAGAGCCAGTTGGTTCCCTGCAATATTTGTGGGCGTACCTTCCTGCCAGACAGACTGATTGTTCACCAACGATCCTGTAAACCAAAAGTCGCCAAGTAAAGCCCTTTCTCCCTACGAAATAGTTACAGGAATGAAATCCTTTGGAAAGAGCTGGGATATGATGGGGAGGAGGAAAAGGAGGGGAGGAGAGGAAACAAGGAAAAGTGGAATTGACCAAAGGCACGAGACGCCCAGCTCAGTGCTTCGGTGGCCTGGTGTGACCACTGTGTCACTGCTTTTAGCATGCAACTGCATGCGTGTGCCTTGGCACGCCGGGGCCTCGCATGTCACACGGTTGTCAGGCAGAATTACACGTGGCCGCGCCTCATCACAGCTGGCATTTTTATCTCCAGGAAATTTCAGAGCCAGTTGTTGCTGTTTTTCTTCTGGTCTGATTTCCTGAACAAGATTGTGAACCTCACACTTAGGACTGTTATTCAGTGAACAGAGGCTTTGGGTGGTGACTTTAGGCAACTCTTTAGTTCCCGAGAAAAACTGGATTCCCTCCCATCCCTGTGCTTTCTGAAATAATGTGCCACTCCCTGCTATTTCTGATCCAGGGAAATGTTTTTAATTGAGTTAGTGACCAGGAATCTTCTTTTCTCTATAAAATTGTTCAACAGGAGACACATACAAAAAAAGAGCTAAGGACTTAAAGTACTAGAAACACACAGAACTCATACTCCCTTACTAATAGTGAAAAATGCTACAAGGAAAATTCAGCATCAGTGCCAGCCTCATATGTTGGGAGATTGCTGTGATGTGATTCATCACATGGGTGGAAGATAGCTCCCTCCTCCTATAGAAGAGGTCCAGCAAGAGTTCTCTCTGCCCTCCTAAGGGCTTATAGGTGTTTTATTGTGGAGATCTAAAAGCCTGCCTGGAAGTCCTGTGCCTCCCCACCCAAGGGCCACGCACAGTACGTGGGTTGTGCAGATGCCCTGGATTTGAGTCCTTGAATGTGTATTCAGAGAGGCAGGCCTCCTGAGAGGAGGCCAGGGCCAGGGAGGTGCTCTGCCCAGGAAATTCTGCTTCCCTGGAGCAGCGCTGCTTTGCCTGGAATCCCAGCAGTTTTGCTTAAGATCTTTGTTCATTTTATGGCTGACTTTCAGGGCCATTTTGGATCCACCAGGTTCCTGCAAACCTTGCATTCATGACCTTACACAGTACAGTTAACTCCAAACTATACAAGCAAATTTATCTGACCTAATAATTTGGTCATAACCTACAGATTATAAAAGGTTAGGTTAGCATGACTGTGCTAATTATTCGGGTTTTCCTGCTTGTTGCAAAGGAAGCAAGAGATGAACTTTTAAAAAAGTCTTTTAGATATCCCCAAATAAGGTTAGCATCTTGTAAAGGATAGCCTTTAATGACTCCTACCTGATGGTTTGTTCTTTTATTTTGTTAACAAAAATGACAACAACATCTAATGTGTAGTGAGTGTACTGGGGGTCAGGCACGGTGCCTAGTGCTTCCTATATATCAGTTTATATAAATCTCACATCAACCCTACAAGTAGATAGTATCCTTATTTTACACGTGAGGAAACTAATACTTAGACTAAAATAGCAAACTCAAGGTCACACTGGACTTGAGTTAAGGGTTGGAGTCAGGAGGCAAACTCAGGACTGTTGGACTTCCAAGCCCATAATCTTATCCATTGCCATTTGCGTGCTAGATACCACCATTAATCAGATTAATTCCAACACAAATGATCTGACAAATGTCAATTTTGTACACTCTTTAGTAACTAAGGCAAATGGGAATTTTAGCATGCTTGTAGTTTGGCTGCTGGTCTGGGTTTATCTTAAACCGAGGTGAAAACAAAAGTTTGAACTGCATTGTGTTTTAAAAGCTACTTCTGTATTCTGCTGATGTTCGGAAGTCAGACAGCAAGGGAAATAAAACAAGAGTTCTGGCCTCAACTTTGAAATGAGTGGCCATTTGGGGTCATAAAGAGAGACTCGTGGGCCTTCACTTTCAAAGCATGAGAAAAACAAAACAAAACTATTTTATCTGTAGGAATTATTAAATCTGAGTTCTTGAAGCGGTTGAAAAAGATGAGCTCTTGTAAGAACTGTGCTTCCACAGGGAACAGCTTGAGGAACGTCAAGGTGCCGACTGTGGGACTTCCACTTCTGGCCCCAGCTCCAGCTCCATCTGAGCCGGCCTGCAAACGTTACAGGGGATCAAATCTGAAGCAAGTTCAATCACAATGACATCAATCCAAGGGCTCATATCTTTCATCAAGACAAGTCACTGAAGTCTCACCATTAATAGGACAGAGCTCACCTACTCTCTGCCAACTGCCCTTCCCCCAATTTGTTCACATCTGTGCAGATTTTTGTAGTCTAAAAAGGAAAATGATTTCTTTAATAGTGGTTGGCACATCCATAAGCTTTGAATCTGAATCTTGTAATGGTTCCCATAGATAGTCTCCTAGGCGATGAAGAGCAGATACTAGATGAAGGTACTTGGAGCTCTTACACTGGCTCAGGTAGGTATCGGCTTGGGATGCAATGTTATTAGAGGCATTGGCAACAATACAATTCCCTCTCTGCTCTGGCAACTGGTGCTGCACAATCTTTTATTGAATTCCCCTTTAGTTGAGGTTATGGGAAGAATTCCAGGATTTCTTGATGCTCATTTGCACATTAAATTCACATCAACGTTGCGGGGCATGTCTTACCAGAAGGGAACACTGGAGACAGAACAAGCCTGTCCTACTAAGGGATGTAGATGGGGAGACTCTCCTCCGGTGAGTAAGCATGGAGATCTGTTCGAGCTCCGTTGTGGGAGCTCCTCAGGTTGTGGGAGCTCCTCCTCATCAGGCAGCCTTGGATGTACTTCCAAGTAGGGTCCCAGTATTTCCAAGGATGGCTCCCAGATGACACTGCTTCAGCTTGGGGAATATTGGCCTGAATCTCTTCACAAAAAAAGAAGCTTCTACTGACAAGCAGACCCATTTGTGAGCAGGGAAGAGAAAGAGGGCAGATATCCAAAGTCTTCCAGCTCCTGAAAACCTGAAAACAGCCCTTGGTCTCTCTGTACTTCTGACATTAGCAGCATCTCTTCTTTACACCCTCATCTAAACCAACTCATATGGCTTTAATCCCAGACCAGGTCAGGTCAGGAAGTTCAGCCCTTTCCTTCCCCAGCCCTGTGGGGACCTTTCCCTGCTCTGGCAATGGACAACCTTCCTTTATCATTTATTACTTCCCTCCTGACTCTCTGTCTGGCCCACATGAATGGCCGTGCCTGTTTCAGCTGGCCCTGCCCACTCTCTGTGAGCACTGTGGCCAGAGATGGAAATGAGGTTTTCCTGCACTTGGAAGAAACAGCACACATGAGAGGCAGTTGAGTTTCTGGCGGGGGCCAAATTGGATGGTGTAGAGAGAATTACACCAGGAAAAAACACTGTTAATTTAGCATAGGATGGTACACTTTTTTATTTTTTAAAAGACTATTGCTTTAGGTTTTTTTAATTTTTATTTTTTTTTTCATTTATTTATGGCTGTGTTGGGTCTTCATTTCTGTGCGAGGGCTTTCCCTAGTTGTGGCAAGTGGGGGCCACTCTTCATCGCGGTGCACGGGCCTCTCACTATCGCGGCCTCTCTTCTTGCCGAGCACAGGCTCCAGACGTGCAGGCTCAGTAATTGTGGCTCACCGGCCCGGTTGCTCTGCGGCATGTGGGATCTTCCCAGACCAGGGCTCGAACCCGTGTCTCCTGCATTGGCAGGCAGATTCTCAACCACTGCGCCACCAGGGAAGCCCAGGATGGTACACTTTTATGCTTAGTTCTTTTAAATTTTTGTTATAAAAATATTCAATAGATAACACCTGTAGGGTAAAGAATAATGAAATCTTATGTCCTCCACATCCAGATCAAACTTAGTTGAAACCCCACTAAGGTTGAATTTGAATGGTCTAAATTTCAACTACTATTCTTTTGGGTATAAGAGGATGAAGGAGGTGGGGAGAGGTGCTGGGAGCACAAGATTGCAGAGTATCTCTGATAATGCCTTTTATTTCTACTTCTGGAAACATGAGATTAAACCAGCATGGATATAAACCAACTGCAAGTAAGAAAGTGAAACCTGGCCTAGGCATCATGGGGGCTAAGTCCTATCATTGATTCATACTGATCACCTATAGACCAATGTTTTCAGATAATACTTAATTGAGAGTGTGTTTGGCAAAATAATGTCCCCAAAGATGTTGATACCCTAGTTCTCCAAACTTACGAATATGTTACCTTGCATGTTATGCTACCTTTGCAGATGTGGTTAAGGTTTTGGGCCTTGTAATGGGGAGAGTATCTCGGATTATCTGGGTGGGCCCAGTATAATCATGAGTCCTTAACAGTGGAATAAGAAGAAAAAAGGGTGCTTGAGAGAGATGGCAGCATAAGAAGGATTCAACAGTCTGTTGCTTGCTCTGAGGTGTAGGGAACTATGTGCAATGACCAGAGAAAAACCTCTCCGAGTTAAGGGCATCCCCAGCAGACAGCCAGCAAAGAAACTGGAACCTCAGTCCTATAACCACAGGAACTGGATTCTGCCAACAACCTGAATGAGCAAGGAAACAGATTCTCCCCTGGAACTTCCAGAAAGGAACACAGCCTGCCAACAACTTGTTTTTATCTGGTGAGTCCAGGGTTGAACTTCTGACCTACAGAACTGTAAGAAAAATAAATGTGTGTTGTTTAACCCATTGTTTATAATAATTTATTATGGCAGCAGCAGACAACGAATAGAAGAAGCATCCACAGGCAGACCTCAGAGATATTGTGAGTTCCTTTCCAGATCACCTCAATAAAGTGAATATCACAATAAAGCAAATCACAGAAAATTTTGGTTTCCTCATGCATAGAAAAGTTTTGTTTACACTGTAGTCTATAAGTGGACAGTGGCATTATATCTAAAAGAGCAACACACATACCTTAATTTAAAAAATGCTTTATTGCTAAAAAATGCCAAAACAATTACAATAGTAACATCAAAGATCATTGAATGCAGATCACTATAACAAATATAATAATAATACAAAAGTTTGAAATATTGAAAGAATTATCAAAATGTGACACAGAGATATGAAATGAGCAAGTGTTGTTGGAAAAATGGTGCTGATAGATTTACTTGATGCAGTGTTGCCACAAATTTTTAATTTGTCAAACAAAACAAAATGAAAACTCATCTGCAAAGTACAGTAAAGCAAAGCACAATGAAACAAGGTGTACCTGTATGTGGCATAGGGTAAGACCCCCAAACCTTCTACTGATCAGAGAGATAGAGTCCTCAACTCCACGTGGGACACTGGCCACCTCCACTGCTTGCATTAGTGAGAAGGCACCATAATCAAATTCAGTAGGGCCAGATAACCCAACAAAAACTGGCTCCAAGATTTGCTACCCGCAAAATACCCAGCTATTTTACAATATGCACAAAATATGGATGCAAATTTTTAATGTTCTGTTAATATTTTTAATCATAAAATGGATTCTGTTACATGTACACACTTGTTTAAAAAATAATAAATGGACAAATGCAGTTGAATTACTCGGCAGTTGACTTTTCCTGCCAATGAACCCATGACCTTGTCCTACCCACCTGTCTGTCTTTTCCATGAGCTGCAGAAAGGAAATAACTGCATAATCTGAAATGGTAGAAGGTTATTGTTATGGGAATCTCTAAATAAGGTACTAGCTGAAAACAGTCAAAATATCCGAGCACTGAAAATGCAGATATGGCTTAAACAAATCTCATCGTTCTCTTATGATGTTTACCAGGGCTTTTCTGAGGGGCCATGTGCGGATCTAAAAAGTAGGCTGGACCATCAAAGAAAAGTGCTCAAAGTGTAGGGGAAGGGTAGAAAAAGCACCTGATTTGAGGACCGTCATTCAGCCAAATTATCAAGCAAGAAGTTTGCCTTCAATGCCTTCATCTCCCATCTTTGAACCTTCTGAACTCTTTCCTCCCAACCCCCATGAAGGTTTCTCCAGGATCCTGCTGTCCTGTCTTCTATCTACGACTGCCCAGACTTCTGTTTCTGTTGGAGAAGAAACTCAGGTGCTCCACCTTTCAGATATCCATCCATCTCTCCTAGTCTGCCCATCCACATTTCTCTTCCTGTGTCCCTTTCTGGACTTTCCACTAGCTATTTCATTAGAAAGAAACTTGAGAAAGTCGTCCATGCTAAGGGGTTCATGGAAGTTGATGGTTTGATGCTCTATCTCTCTCAGATGGTATGGTTATTTTAAAAAAAGTTTCTTAGAAGTATTATGTCTTTATCCAAAGTAATGAAGTCCATGTGGTGGAATCTTAGACAAAATGTTGGGATGGAAGTCAATAGGGCATGGGAAGCAGGCCTCTCCTTGACCTTTAGTGACCCTCATCACACCACATAGACCTCTGTTAACTCCACACCTGAGTAGAGACACCTCTGATAGGGTTTCTACTGACAGGTTGTATTAAGGTAGGCTAAGTGCTGTAACAAATAGACAAAAATATTCTAAGGGCTTGAATAAGACAGAATTTTATTTCTTGCTTTAAAAAGAGCCCTGGGCAAGTGAGCAGTATAGTGAGGCATCCCTCCTTCATGACATCATTCAGGGCCCCAGGCTGATGAAATCTCTGCCACTTTCAACATGTGACACACAAGTTGCCCTGGTAGGTCCTCTCCTTTCAGCTCATCCACGAGGAGAAAAGAGCATGGAGTTACCTATTCGGCCTAGAAGAAATGCTCATCATTCCACTCACATTCATGGGCTAAATCTCAGCCACGTGACTGTACCTGAGTGCAAGGAGGTCTGGACATTGTGTTCTCACTGCCACAGCAGGAGGAAGAGGTGACCAGGGATTTGGGGGAATAATTAGGATTTTCTGGCATGAGCTCAAATCTCTTCCTGGCTTCTTGTTAGGGGACCACTTTCCCTTTTGTGGGAAATTGACAATATTTGGGCATAAACCTCAGAGGACAAGAAATTATTCTTGCCATCAAGGCAGGCAAGGTTGGTAAATTAGGCCACCCAAAAGATAAAACTTTAAAAAATTATAGCCATTTTCACATATCAGAAATAGCAGCATTCAATGTTTGAAGGAAAGATTGTCCTTTTTTTTTATTTGAGGAAACACTTTAAAAGGCATTTTCGGTATGCAAAGTTTAGTCCTGAGTTTAGTCTCATAAGGGTAGTTGGGGCAAAGAAGAACAATTTTGCAAAAGAATGTGAATGGCCACCCTTACAGTGGACAAAGCTCCAACACTGAGAAAGTATTATTGAGCACACTGGTTTTTCATCCTCTTGTTAGAGACTGACAAAAAAGAAATTGGAGTTTTGGGCTCAGAACTAGGTCAAGGGGAACTCCCACCTATGTGACGAGGGACTGAAACCGTGGCAACACGTCAGCAAGACAGCAGGTAGGGGGCACCCTACATTGGGACAAGGCTGGTGGACTTAGGAGCAGCAGTCACTGCTGCCGAATTTTAAATGTCCCTTTCCTGCGCTCTAATTCTGTATGTTATCTTCGAGCCTTCACTTTGCCTTATTGGTAGCTGTGCTGGGGTGTGGGGTGGAGCTGTGAAATAAGAGAGGAGCCAATGTCTACACATGGACAACCAGACCAAGGAAGCCCTTGAAGCTACAAGGAGCCCCCAAGCAGCAGTCAGGAGCAACAGATGGCAAGCAACAGCCAAGGCAGGTGCATGGTCTCCAGGAATCCTCAGAATCACCTGAGGAGAGGACTGGGATTCCTGACATCATCTATGAGCGGCTTAGATCCTGGTTTTTCAGCTAGCAAAGGGGTAAGCAACCCTAGAATGCCAGAAACCGTAGGTATATGGTTAAACGTGCTTCAGTAAAGCATCAGTGAACAACACAGCACTGCATGTAACTGTGACAAGTGGTGGTACACAGGTTCTGATTCCTGCAGCCAAAGCAGATGGGGGAAATGACATCTTTATGAAGACCTCAAGGCAGAGGGAGTTCGGAGCTGGCCCTGAAACGATGAACAGGTAGAGGCAGCAGGGGTGCTAAAGGACACACGAGGGAAGAAACTCACAGAAACTGTGGTCTACTCCACGTCCCTGTAAGCAGCCTCAAGGATGAACACTCTGTATAATACCAGTATCAGCATTTTCCAGGTGAAACACAGCGGGAAGCTCTATATCCTTTATGGGTTTTTCTAAATTTAATTTTTATTTTATATTAGAGTATAGTTGATTTACAATGTTGTTATATCCTTTATGTTGATGGGTGACTTGACCACAGGAAAGACAAGTACAGAGCCTTTAGACTATGAGATCAATTCATACAAGAAGTTATCAAAGTTAACAGCTGAGTTACTTCTTCTGGATAAAGGTATTTCTCTTCCTCTTTTTAAACATGCTTCCTGCCCAACTTCTGTCACCAATGTGGTATCTTCCAGAAATGAAGAACCCAGAACCAGAAGGTGGTGAAGCATTAGCACAGAGGGTTAGAAGCAGTCCCCATATATAGCTGGGCAAACAGGGCAGGCTTGGGAGGGGCTCAAGAGCAGCCCTGTTGTGTGGGGAGATGATCTAGGAGAGTGACAGTGGACAGCAAGGGAGAGGAACAGCTGAGCAAGGACGAAGGGCATGTGCAGGATTTGTGTGCAAGGAAGGTGATGGGCAATGACAAGGCAGAGACCAGGGTGGTCATGGATTTATTCTTCCAACCCTGCAACTTGAGGTAGGTGCAAAGCAAATCAGAAGAGGTGTACAATTTTCTGTTTTTGTTCAGGAGGGCACTGGACAAGATGACATCTAAAGGAAAAATGAGGGTGAGTGAACACAAAGGGTAGGAGGGGTATACATCTGCTTTTCCCATTTTGTTCCCACATTTGCCTTTTCCTCCTTTTCGTCCTCTCACAGTATCACTGTCTCTGGCCCCCCCGTTCCCTTTCTCTTTCCAAGCAGGCTCATTTCGCACAGATCCAGCAGTGAGCACGCTCTGCCAGAAGAGGACAGCATTGGGAAGCAATGAAAAGAGGCACCCTCACTGCGCAGGCACAAGTCCGGCCAGGCAGAGACAGGGTCTGGTTTTCTGTTTATTCTAGCAGCAAACTCTGAAATAAACATGAATTTATCCCTGAAGTCATATCAAGTGACTCCTTCATCTCCCCCGCTCCCAGCTTCTTAAAGGAATAATCATAAATATTCAGGGTATAGATACCAACTTGGCTTCATAACAGGCGATGTTTCAGCCAGTTTTCTGACAAAACTTACATAGAATATTGAATGCAAATTTCTAGATATTGTGAGTAATTCAGGCCAAAGAGGCACTTTGCTTAAAGTATGCTGGCTCTTATTATGCAGTTGGCAGGTTGAATTTGTATTCTACCCATTTTTTGTTTTTTGTTTTTAATGATTGCACAAGTCACTTATTAACTTTCTCAACACGTTTCTTGAGCACCTGTGAGGTGTCATGGGATGCCTGGACAAGGGGGAGGTACGTAAACAACCAGGTGGTATAGATGGATGATGTGGGATTGAAAGAAACTGGATTTTTGAAGAAGGAAGAGAAAGTTCTAAAAAGGGAAAGCAATGGTGAGTACAGATGACACCTGCCCCATCCCCAGGCATTATGTTATATGGGATATGGGGATCTGACAGTGTCCTTGCGGGGACAGAATAGATTTAGTTAGAGTAAGAAGAATTTTTTTGAATATTTAGAGAAGAAATTGGGGATACAGGTAAATTACAGATAAACTGCTGATAACAGAGTATTAAGGAGTAAAGAAAGGGTTTGAGGTAGGAAACATAGGCGGCCTCATAAGTGTATAATCGCTGTATCACATGGAGCACCACACTTAGAAGGCCCCCGTGCTTGATTTAATGTCTTGTTTTTACCAGCAGGAAATTCCTACTAATTTTTGAACAGGAGATCCCCATTTTCATTTTACATTAGGCTCTGTAATTTGTGTACCTGAGGGTGGGGGATATGTGGAAGTTTGGGTAAAACAAGACTAGGGAATTTCCAGATCTGTCTGTGGATAAGAGTTTCCCTGATGCTTTGGGAAGCTGGAATTTCTGTTGGTGTTGAAAGCACACAAGGGTGTAATTCCCAATGATATAAATACTGTTGGTCTTTTATTTATTAATTTTTAACATATTTATTGGAGTATAATTGCTCTACAATGGTGTGTTGGTTTCTGCTTTATAACAAAGTGAATCAGCCACACATATACATATATCCCCATATCTCCTCCTTCTTGTGTCTCCCTCCCACCTTCCAATCCCATCCCTCTAGGTGGTCACAAAGCACTGAGCTGATCTCCCTCTACTATTTGTCCGCTTCCCACTGGCTATCGATTTTACATTAGGTAGTGTATATATGTTCATGCCACTCTCTAACTTAATCCCAGCTTACACTTCCCCCTCCCCGTGTCCTCAAGTCCATTCTCTACGTCTGCATCTTTGATCCAGTACTGCCCCTAGGTTCTTCAGAACCATTTTTTTTTCAGATTCCATACATATGTGTTAGCATACGGTATTTGTTTTTCTCTTTCTGACTTACTTCACTCTGTATGACAGACTCTAGGTCCATCCACCTCACTACAAATAACTCAATTTCATTTCCTTTTATGGCTGAGTAATATTCCATTGTATATATGTGCCACATCTTCTTTATCCATTCGTCTCTCAGTGGACATGTAGGTTGCTTCTGTGTCCTGGCTATTGTAAATAGAGCTGCAAAGAACATTGTGGTACATGACGCTTTTTGAATTATGGTTTTCTCAGTGTATGTGCACAGTAGTGGGATTGCTGTGTTGTATGGTAGTTCTAGTTTTAGTTTTTTAAGGAACCTCCATACTGTTCTCCATAGCAGCTATATTAGTTTACATTCCCACCACCAGTGCAAGAGGGTTCCCTTTTCTCCACACCCTCTCCAGCATTTATTGTTTCTAGATTTTTTGATGATGGCCATTCTGACCGGTGTGAGATGATATCTCATTGTAGTTTTGATTTGCATTTCTCTAATGATTAATGATGTTGAGCATCCTTTCATGTGTTTGTTGGCAATCTGTATATCTTCTCTGGAGAAATATCTGTTATGTCTTCTGCACATTTTTGGATTGGGTTTTTTTTTTTTTTTGATATTGAGCTGCATGAGCTGCTTGTAAATTATGGAGATTAATCCTTTGTCACTTGCTTCATTTGCAAATATTTCCTCCCTTTCTGAAGGTTATCTTTTCGCCTTGTTTATGGTTTCCTTTGCTGTGCAAAAGTTTTTAAGTTTCATTAGGTCCCATTTGTTTATTTTTGTTCTTATTTCCATTTCTCTAGGAGGTGGGACAAAAAGGATCTTGCTGTGATTTATGTCATAGAGTTTTCTGCCTATGTTTTCCTCTAAGAGTTTTATAGTGTCTGGCCTTACATTTAGGTCTTTAATCCATTTCAAGTTTTTTTTGTATATGGTGTTAGGGAGTTTTCTAATTTCATTCTTTTACATGTAGCTGTCCAGTTTTCCCAGTACCACTTATTGAAGAGGCTGTCTTTTCTCCATTGTATATTCTTTCCTCCTTTATCAAAAATAAGGTGACTACATGTGCGTGGGTTTATCTCTGGGCTTTCTATGCTGTTCCATTGATCTATATTTCTGTTTTTGTGCCAGTACCATACTGTCTTGATTACTGTAGCTTTGTAGTATAGTCTGAAGATCAGGAGCCTGATTCCTCCAGCTCGTTTTTCTTTCTCAAGATTGCTTGGGTTATTTGGGGTCTTTTGTGTTTCCATACAAATTGTGAATTTTTTTATTCTACTTCTGTGAAAAATGCCATTGGTAGTTTGATAGGGATTGCACTGAATCTGTAGATTGCTTTGGGTAGTATAGTCATTTTCACAATATTGATTCTTCCAATCCAAGAGCATGATATATCTCTCCATCTCTTTGTATCATCTTTAATTTCTTTCATCAGTGTCTTATAGTTTTCTGCATACAGGTCTTTTGTCTCCTTAGGTAGGTTTATTCCTAGGTATTTTATTCTTTTGATGCAATGGTAAAATGGTAAATTGGAGTGGTTCCTTGATTTCTCTTTCAGATTTTTCATCTTTAGTGTATAGGAATGCAAGAGATTTCTGGGCATTAATTTTGTATCCTGCTACTTTACCAAATTCATTGATTAGCTCTAGTAGTTTTCTGGTAGCATCTTTAGGATTCTCTATGTATAGTATCATGTCATCTGCAAACAGTGACAGCTTTACTTCTTCTTTTCCAATTTGGATTCCTTTTATTTCTTTTTCTTCTCTGATTGCTCTGGCTAAAAGTTCCAAAACTATGTTAAATAATAGTGGTAAGAGTGGACAACCTTGTCTTGTTCCTGATCTTAGAGGAAATGGTTTCAGTTTTAAACCATTGACAATGATGTTGGCTGTGGGTTTGTCATATATGGCCTTTATTATGCTGAGGTAAGTTCCCTCTATGCCTACTTTCTGGAGGGTTTTCATCATAAATAGACGCTGCATTTCATCGAAAGCTTTTTCTACATCTATTGAGATGATCATATGGTTTTTCTCCTTCAATTTGTTAACATGGTGTATCACATTGATTGATTTGTGTATATTGAAGAATCCTTGCATTCTTGGGACAAACCCCACTTGATCATGGTGTATGATTCTTTTAATGTGTGGTTGGATTCTTTTTGCTAGTATTTTGTAGAGGATTTTTGCATCTATGTTCATCAATGATATTGGCCTGTAGTTTTCTTTCTTTGTGACATCTTTGTCTAGTTTTGGTATCAGGGTGATGGTGGCCTTGTAGGCTTAGTTTGGGGGTGTTCCTCCCTCTGCCATATTTTGGAAGAGTTTGAGAAGGATAGGTGTTAGCTCTTCACTAAATGTTTGATAGAATTCGCCTGTGAAGCCATCTGGTTCTGGGCTTTTGTTTGTTGGAAGAGTTTTAATCACAGTCTCAATTTCAGTGCTTGTGATTGGTCTGTTTATATTTTCTCTTTCTTCCTGGTTCAGTCTCGGAAGGTTGTGCTTTTGTAAGAATATGTCCATTTCTTCCAGGTTGTCCATTTTATTGGTATAGAGTTGCTTGTAGTAATCTCTCGTGATCCTTTGTATTTCTGCACTGTCAGTTGTTACTTCTCCTTTTTCATTTCTAATTCTATTGATTTGAGCCTTCTCCCTTTTTTTCTTGATGAGTCTGGCTAATGGTTTATCAATTTTGTTTATCTTCTCAAAGAACCAGCTTTTAGTTTGAATGATCTTTGCTATTGTTTCCTTTATTTCTTTTTCATTTATTTCTGACATGATCTTTATGATTTCTTTCCTTCTGCTAACTTTGTGGTTTTTTGTTCTTCTTTCTCTAATTGCTTTAGGTGTAAGGTTAGGTTGTTTATTTGAGATGTTTCTTGTTTCTTGAGGTAGGATTTTATTGCTATAAACTTCCCTCTTAGAGCTGCTTTTGCTGCATCCCATAGTATTGGGTCATCATGTTTTTAATGTCATTTGTTTCTTGGTATTTTTTGATTTCCTATTTGATGTCTTCAGTGACCTCTTGGATATTAAGCAGTGTATAGTTTATCCTCCATGTGTTTGTATTTTTTACAGAATTTTTTCTCGTGTAATTGATATCTAACCTCATAGCGTTGTGGTCAGAAAAGATACTTGATACGATTTCAATTTTCTTAAATTTACCAAGGCTTGATTTGTGACCCAAGATGATCTATCCTGCAGAATATTCCATGAGCACTTGAGAAGAAAGTGTATCCCATTGTTTTTAGATGGAATGTCCTATAAATATCAATTAAGTCCATCTTGTTTAATGTATCATTTAAAGCTTGTGTTTCCTTATTTATTTTCATTTTGGATGATCTGTCCACTGGTGAAAGTGGGGTGTTAACATCCCCTACTATGATTGTGCTACTGTCGATTTCCCCTTTTATGGCTGTTAACATTTGCCTTATGTATGGAGGTGCTCCTTTGTTAGGTGCATAAATATTTACAATTGTTATATCTCCTTCCTGGATTTATCCCTTGATCATTATGTTGTGTCCTTCTTTGTCTCTTGTAATAGTCTTTATTTTAAAGTCTCTTTTGTCTGATATGAGCATTGCTACTCCAGCTTTCTTTGGATTTCCATTTGCATGGAATATCTTTTTCCATCCCTTCACTTTCACTCTGTATGTGTCCCTAGGTCTGAAGTGGGTCTCTTGTAGACAGCATATATACTGGTCTTGTTTCTGTATACATTCAGCCAGTCTATGTCTTTTGGCTGGAGCATTTAATCCATTTGCATTTAAGGTAATTATCGATATGTATGTTCTTATTACCATATTCTTAATTGTTTTGGGTTTTTTTTTTGTAGGTCTTTTCCTTCTCTTGTGTTTCCTGCCTAAAGAAGATCCTTTAGCATTTGTTGTAAAGCTGGTTTCCTGGTGCTGAATTCTCTTAGGTTCTGCTTGTCTGTAAAGATTTTAATTTCTCCATCAAATCTGAATGAGATCTTTGCTGGGTAGAGTCACCTTGTTTGTAGCTTTTTGTCTTTCATCACTTTAAATATTCCCTGCCACTGCCTTCTGGCTTCCAGAGTTTCTGCTGAAAGATCAGGTGTTTACCTTATGGGGAATACCCTCGTATGTTATTTGTTGTTTTTCCCTTGCTGCTTTTAATATTTTTTCTTTGTATTTAATTTTTGATAGCTTGATTAATATGTGTCTTGGCGTGTTTCTCCTTGGATTTATCCTGGATGGGACTCTCTGCACTTCCTGGACTGGATTGACTCTTTCCTTTCCCATATTAGGGAAGCTTTCAATTATAGTCTCTTCAAATATTTTCTCAGTCCCTTTCTTTTTCTTTTCTTCTTCTGGGACCCCCTATAATTCGAATGTTGGTGTGTTTAATGTTGTCCCAGAGGTCTCTGAGACTGTCCTCAATTCTTTTCATTCTTTTTTCTTTATTCTGCTCTGTGGTAGTTATTTCCACTATTTTATCTTCCTGGTCACTTATCCATTCTTCTGCCTCAGTTATTCTGCTATTGATTTCTTCTAGAGAATTTTTAATTTCATTTATTGTGTTGTTCATCATTGTTTGTTTGCTCTTTAGTTTTTCTCGGTCCTTGATAAAAGTTTTTTTCTATTTTCTCCATTCTACTTCCAAGATTTTGGATCATCTTTACTATCATTACTCTCAATTCTTTTTCAGGTAGACTGCCTATTTCCTCTTCATTTGTTTGTTCTGGTGGGTTTTTACCTTGCTCCTTCATCTGCTCTGTGTTTCTCTGTCTTCTCATTTTGCTTAAATTACTGTGTTTGGGGTCTCCGTTTCACAGGCTGCAGGTTTGTAGTTCCCGTTGTTTTTGGTGTCTGCCTCCAGTGGCTAAGGTTGGTTCAGTGGGTTGTGTAGAATTCCTAGTGGAGGGGACTGGTGCCTGTGTTCTGCTGGATGAGGATAGATCTTGTCTTTCTGGTGGGCAGGACCATGTCCAGTGGTGTGTTTTGGGGTGTCTGTGACCTTATTATGATTTTATGCAGCCTCTCTGCTAATGGGTGGGGTTTGTTCCTGTCTTGTTAGTTGTTCCTCATAGGGTGTCCAGCACTGTAGCTTGCTGGTCGTTGAGTGGAACTGGGTTTTAGCGTTGAGATGGAGATCTCTGGGAGAGCTTTCGCTGTTTGATATTACATGGAGCCAGGAGGTCTCTGGTGGACCAATGTCCTGAACTCTGCTCTCCCACCTCAGAGGCACAGGCCTGACACCCAGGTGGAGCACCAAGACCCTGTCAGCCAAACAGCTCAGAAGAAAAGGGAGAAAAAAAGAAAGAAAAAATGAAAGGCAAGAAAGAAGAAAGAAGAAGAAAGAAAGAAAAAAAATATATAAAGTTATTAAAATCAAAAATCAAAAAATTATTAAAAATAAAAAAAATTAAAAAGTAATTTAAAAAAAGAAAGAAAGAAGAGAGCAACCAAACCAAAAAACAAATCCACCAATGATAACAAGTGCTAAAACGGACAGACAGAACCCTAGGACAAATGGTAAAAGCAAAGCTATACAGACAAACTCTCACAAAGAAGCATACACATAACACACTCACAAAAAGAGAAAAAGGAAATATATATATATATTTATATTTTTAAAAAAAGAGAGCAACCTACTCAATAAACAAATCTGCCAATGATAATAAACTCTAAATACTAAACTAAGATAAACATAAAACCAGAAACAAGTTAGATTCAGGAAGCAAGCCCTAAGTCTACATTTGCTCCCAATATCCACCACCTCAATTTTGGGATGATTTGTTGTCTATTCCTGTATTCCAGAG
Organism: Balaenoptera musculus; assembly: GCF_009873245.2. Classification (NCBI taxonomy): domain Eukaryota; kingdom Metazoa; phylum Chordata; class Mammalia; order Artiodactyla; family Balaenopteridae; genus Balaenoptera; species Balaenoptera musculus. The sequence goes on from NC_045787.1 coordinate 99,739,829, forward strand.
ATGCAGGGTACATCAAGTTGATTGTGGAGATTTAATCCTCTGCTCCTGAGGCTGCTGGGAGAAATTTCCCTTTCTCTACTTGTTCACACAGCTCCTGGGGTTCAGCTTTGGAGTTGGCCCTGTCTTTGCATGTAGGTCGCCTGAGGGTGTCTGTTCTTTGCTCAGACAGGACGGGGTTAAAGTAACAGCTGATTAGGGGGCTCTGGCTCACTCAGGCTGGGGGGAGAGAGGGATATGGATGCGGGGCGAGCCTGCGGTGGCAGAGGCCGGCGTGACGTTGCAACAGCCTGAGGCGTGCCATGTGTTCTCCCGGGTAAGTTGTCCCTGGATCACGAGACCCTGGCCGTGGCGGGCTGCACAGCCTCCCGGGCGGGGAGGTGTGGATAATGACCTGTGCTTGCACACAGGCTCCTTGGTGGCGGCAGCAGTAGCTTAGCGATTCACGCCCGTCTCTGGTGTCCGTGCTGTTAGCCGCGGCTCGCGCCCGTCTCTGGAGCTCGTTTAGGTGGTGCTCTGAGTCCCGTCTCCTCGTGCACCCCGAAACAATGGTCTCTTGCCTCTTAGGCAGGTCCCGACTTTTTCCTGGACTCCCTCCCGGCTAGCTGTGGCGCATTAGCCCCCTTCAGGCTGTGTTCACGCAGCCAACCCCAGTCCTCTCCCTGGGATCTGACCTCCGAAGTCTGAGCCTCAGCCCCCAGCCCCCGCCCGCCCTGGCGGGTGAGCATACAAGCCTCTCGGCTGGTGAGTGCTGATCTGCAGTGAGCCTCTCTGCAGGAATCTCTCCACTTTGCCCTCTGCACCCTTGTTGCTGCGTTCTCCTCCATGGCTCTGAAGCTTCCCCCCTCCGCCACCTGCAGTCTTCGCCCGCGAAGGGCCTTCCTAGTGTGTGGAAACCTTTCCTCCTTCACAGCTCCCTCCCAGAGGTGCAGGTCCCATCTGTATTCTTTTGTCTCTGTTTTTTCTTTTTTTCTTTTGCCCCACCCAGGTACATGGGGAGTTTCTTGCCTTTTGGGAAGTCTGAGATATTCTGCCAGCGTTCAGTAGGTGTTCTGTAGGAGTTGTTCCACATGTAGATGTATTTCTGATGTATTTGTGGGGAGGAAGGTGATCTCCAAGTCTTACTCCTCTGCCATCTTGAACGTCTCCTGTGATGGTCTTTTAGGGACCGATGGTTCCCAGTTCTAATGAAGTAGGGATGTCTGGAGAGAGTCGGGGTCCTGCGAACACTTCTTGTTCTTTGGATCTGGAAAGTGGGTCTACCCTAGAGCACGTGGGGCCTCATTCAGATTTAGGGGTATTTGGTGCAGAGTTGTTTCCTTTCTAGGCTGTAGTGTCAGGTGTGATAGGGTAGTTAAGGGAGGTTTGTGGACCTCCCTTAAATCCCATAGTAGGCAACGCTGTATCTGGAAGAAAGGCATCTTATGAAGAGCCAGAGAGCCAGTAAAACATCTCCATGTGATAAAGTATGTTAGACTTTCCCTGTGTGCTTATGTTACTGAACCAAACTTGGGTCCGCTTGCCCAAGCACAGTAAAGCCAATCTACTGACACTGGGTTGTGGTAAAGGAAAGTACAGCATTTATTGCAGGGCACCAAGCAAGGGTCCAGGGCAACTAGTGCTTAAAAGACCTGAACTCCCCAAAGGCTTTCAGGGAAAGGTTTTTAAAGACATGGTGAGGAAGGGGGTTATGGGATGTGTGTTCAACTCGTTGACTTTCTTCTGATTGGGTGGTGGTGAGGTAATTGGCATTTAGCATCATGAACATTCTGGTTCCAGCCGGTCTGAGGGTCTACATGTTTGTGGGCAGCATGCAGTTAACTTCTTCACCTGGCAGGGGTTTCAGTATCTGCAAAACAGCTCAAAGGACATGGCTCAGAATATTATCTATAGCCCTTAAGGGGGAACTAAAGGTCCTTGACTTTTTTTAATGCCTAAACTATTATTATTTGGTCTTGTTTGACTGTTTTCCTTTCTTTCTGCATTTTCTCCCTTCTTTTTTAAAATCTTTTTTAAAATTTTATTTTATTTTTTTGGCTGTGCTGTGTGGCTGCATTTTCTCACTTCTATGATTAAATTTATTCTTTGACTAAAATTTTTCTATAGACAAAAGATAGGCAGAGGACATGGCGGGTGGTGGAGTTTTGTTCTGGGAAGGGCCCATAGGGTCCTGCTTGGTGTTTACACTTTCTGAGTATGATGTCTAGCTTAAAGAGCCTTCTCCCTCCCCAAGACTCTATAGATTCTTACATTTCTTCTAACACTTTTCAGTTTTTATATTTAGCCTTTAATTCCTCTGAAATTTTATTGCTATATGTTGCATAGTAGGGATCTAACTTTTTTTCTTCATTGCAGTTTTTCCATATCATTTATTAGTTAGTTTATCCTATATATGAATGGATGTCGATCTGTTTTCCTATCTCTGCAACATTATCACATGGTTTAAGTGCTGTATCTTTAGAGGACATTTTGATATTGTATGGCAAAGGCCTGCTTCTTTTTCACAAAAAAAAAATTGGCTCTTCTTACTTATCTCTTCTTCTAGATGAATTCTAGAATCAAACATGTCAAATAACATAAATAATTCTGCTAGGATATTGATCTGTATTGAATCAAATTGATAAATTTTTTTAAGGAAGAATTAGCATTTTTACAATATGTACTCTTTCCATTCAGGAACACTATACAATTTGTGTTCAAAATCATAAATGTTCAATCCTGAATTCCATTCACCCACCCATGCTAATTTGTTTTACCAGTAACAATAGTTTTGCATCTCTTCTACTTTTTTGTGGACCCCTTGGCATCTCCCTTTTTTTTTTCACAGCCATGTGTTTTCAGATAACTCTAAGGGGCAGTGAATACACGGGGAATGGAGAGTTTGAGGATAGTAAAACGTCACACTCAGAAATTTTCTAACTACTGGGAGTTTTTGTTCTTTTCTTAAATCCATCTTGTTAAATTGAAATGTTTATTCTCTTAAGTGCTCTAGAAAAGATTTGGAAAGTTTTGCTTTAGACCCTGAAGATGTCCACATCAATAGTTTCTCTATAATCAGATAGTTAAAATACAAAGCCATATGAAATTAAATGCCAAACATCATTGCAAATCAACATACAGCTGGAAAAGCACTCTACATAGCTCAATATATTTTTCAGGAAACCAAAATCTTCAGCAATATTCATCTCGTAAAATGAGGATGTTCATAAAGAAAATAATTTTTATTCAGCCAAATTATTTATTCCACCGACCAAGGCTAATCAAGGTATGTGATTAATAATATTCACTTAAAATTGCATCCTGGGAAGTGTTTTCACTTAGGTTTAATGAAAAACACTTGGAAGCAATTGAATGCTGTGGAGACGTGGTTAGTTATTATCCTTGTTTAAGAATTAGCATGATTTTAAAGAGTAGTTGATGCTGAAGGCTAAAGTTTTTATTTCTTTTTCATAACAATATTCCACCCAAACTGAAACAGAGAGATTTACAAATGTCAGAGGGCATTTAGCCTGCAAAAGGAGCCAGAAGCTAGAGATTTGGAATCAGAGGTGGTGGGACTGGATAGTCTGATGAAGACCGTGGAGCCCAGAAGGTGGCGATAGAGGCTCTTCTCTCCCCTCCTTGTGCAGGCATCTCAAGTTGTCCAGTTTCTTAACCCAACATTAGGGTAAACCTAATTTCAATTATCTATGGTCTCCTTGTTCTCATGGAAACAAGAATAGGAGGAGACAGGGTAGCATAGGAGGAATGAAAACTTGTATATAAATCTGAGCCCTTGGGAAGGACTTTGCTTTCCCAAGTCACTGAAGACTCCTATTCATAAAGAACATGTGTGTTTCTATAGCCTCTGTAAGGATTGTTAGGATTTTTTTGGGGGGGTGGACGATAAAATTTTTTTTTAATTAATTTATTTTATTTTTATATTTGGCTGCATTAGGTCTTCGTTGCTGTGCACGGGCTTTCTCTAGTTGCGGCGAGTAGGGGCTATTCTTTGTTATGGTGCGTGGGCTTCCCATTGCGGTGGCTTCTCTTGTTGCGGAGCACGAGCTCTAGGCGCTGGGCTTCAGTAGTTGTGGCTCACAGGCTCTAGAGTGCAGACTCAGTAATTGTGGCACACTGGCTTAGTTGCTCCACGGCATATGGGATCTTCCCCGACCAGGGATCAAACCCGTGTCCCCTGCATTGGCAGGCGGATTCTTAACCACTGGGCCACCAGGGAAGCCCCTAAATTTTTAATTTTCACTAGTTTCAGCTTAATAGTAAGGTTCTTGGCAGATTTTGGTACGGCTAATTAGTTCAAAGGGAGCTTATTGAAAGGCTTAAACTACTAATGACTGTCATAAACAGCAAAAATTTAAAAAGTGTTTTCGAGCAGAGCACATAGAGAGCTGAGATGTTACAAGAAGGAGCTGGAAGACTAAAGATGCCTTTTGTTATGTTAATGAGGTGACCTTTGGAAAGTGCCCAAGGATGCTGGATGGTAGCCAGAAGAACCAAACAGGTGATTATAGGGTTGGAAGTTTCAACTCCACCCCCTGACCTCAGAGGAGGGGAGAGGGCCCTGGAGACTGAATCAGTTGGCAATGGTCAATGATTTAATCAATCATGCCTGTATAATAAAGCCTCCAGAAAAACCCAAAGGAGAGCTTCCAGGTTGGTGAATGCATGGAGGAACGGAGAGAATGGTTTGCCCAGCGAGAGCATGGTACCTCTGTTTCTGAATTAAGTCATTAAGTCATATGGACCCTGCTTGGGCCCTAGCCCCTCTGTCTTGGTGGGGGGAGGGTTTTTTTCCCATTCGGGTGGGGTTCGGGCAGCCTAATAACAAAACTGAATCTGACATTGACAGAGCACAAGCTTTATTCAGTGGCCAAAGAATGGAGAAGCAGGAACTAAGTTCACAGATCTACTTCTCACCCATGTGGCGAAAGGGATTTAATTTTAAAGAGTAAAGACAAAGGGAGGAGGAGTGAGGCTATTGATGGGGAGGCATATGTATTAGTCGACCAGGGAAGGGGCAGGGCTTTTTCCAAGGGAGTGGGGTGCCACCCCCTTTTTATCCTTTTTTGGTCCTGAATGTCTGGTCGTGCCCACTGGTAGGTGTGTCATATAATACACTAATGTAGTAAAAGCAGCATATAATGAGACTCAAGGTCAGTTGGAGGTCAGGTTTGTGGCCACCTTGGTCCCAGCTGGTTCCATCTGGTTTTTTTTGTTTGTTTGTAGCTTCTTTTCTTATCTCTGGACCCTTTAACTTAAAGATTTATGTTAACTCCTACTAAGGGGCCTGGGGGTGGGGAGGTGTTGGCAGGTTTGAGTAAAGACCTGGAGCAACTCTGGCAACAGCTCCATTCTCTTTCCCCATACCTTGCCCTATTCATCTCTCCCATCTGGCTGTTTCTAAGTTTTGTATACATTCTTTCATAAAAAACCAGTAATCTAGTAAGTAAAATGTTTCTCTGAGTTCTGTGAGCTGCTCTAGCAAAATAACTGACCCAATGAAGGGATTGTTGGAAGCTCTAATCTATAGCTAGTTGGTCAAGAGCACAGGTGATAATCTGGATTTGCAATTGGCCTCTGCAGTTGAGGGGGGAGGGGCAGTTTTGTAGGACTAAGCCTGTGGAATCTGATGCTATCTCCAGGCAGACAGTGTCAGAATTGTGTTGAATTGTAGGACATCCAGCTGGTGTCTGAGAATTATTTTTGACGTGGACCCTCCACCACAGTGGAACTAGATAAGAATCTTTAAGCACTTAGAACAGTATTGTCACAAAGAAGTTCTCAACAGACCCTGGCTATTATGGCAGAGATAATTAGTGCTCAGAGCTTATTTGTTTTTTCCATTGCATTTCCCAGCCTCCCTTGCAGTTAGTTTAAGGCCAGGTGCGTAATTATAGTCAATGAACTGTAGCAGAAGGACCGAGGCAGGTAAGAGCCAATGTGCCTTTGAGATCTCTCCTTCCCTGATGAAGAGAACTTGGAGACCATGAGTTCCCATTGGTAGAGCACCACCCCTGCCACATCAGGGTGCAATGAGGGTGACAAATTGTTGTGTTACATTACTGAGATTTCAAGGTTAATTCATTACCTTAAGATGTCTTCACTAGGTAAGGAAGACATAGGATTTTACTATTAGAGTTTCTTTGCAAGTATTAATTCTAGATAATGACTAATAAAGTGTTAAAATGAGTAACTGACTTGTAGTTCTTCATAAGCAGAATTTAATCCCCTTGAGGGTAGGGCCTTTATCTATCTTATTTACCATTGAAACCCCAGTGCATAGAGTAGTGCTTGCTTGGCACATAATTAAGCGCTAAATATATCTTTTTTGTGCAGGTACTGTGCCTTTTCAATATGCATAGCACTCTTCATACGTTGTATAGGGCTCAAGAAATTAAAACCATGGTCTTTACCCTCAAGGAGTATATAATCCAAATGAGGAGACAAATATACCTTTTCTTCTCTTGCCTCCTTCCCCCCTCACCCCCAGGTACACAAACCAATGACATTGCTGCTTCAGCTAAAGACACTATATTTAAATGCTACTTTATGCCATAGATGGAAGGTGTTCAGATAACAGAGTGCTCAGCAAGAGCAGCAAACAACAGGGACCTAAAGAAGAGATAGTATCTCAATAGAGAAAGAGAGACCCCGTGAGTGAAAGAGAGAGGTTAGTGGCATAGCTAGAGGAAAGACCCAGGATTCTGGATATGAGACTACAAATGTTGATGAGACAGAGCCAGGCTAGAAGAAAAATATGGGTGGAGAGGAGAAAGAAAAAAATTGGATGGTGGATGTCATGATAGGCCACCCAGACACCCCCCACTTCGGGACTTAAGCACTCACTCCTTCCTCCAGCCGCTGGGACGGTTGACTGCTGAAGACCCCTCCAGAAACAGCCCTCAGCTGAAGACAGCCGTCTGGGTCAAGGTCTCACCCTCTTTCCAGGGACAACCCATATCCAGTGATTAATTGATGTTAAGATGCAAAGGCTGGGCCTCTTGCCTCAGTGAAGGGTCCCAGCTCCAAGCATCCTGTGGGGTTATAGAGGCCTCTGTTGTGACCTTATCACAGCCTGACGTTTGTCTCTTGCCCAGTCCTGCTTTCCTTACTTCCCTACAGGTATCACTTACGAAAGTAGGCTCCATACTTCCTGCATGCAGATCTCCACCTCAAAAATCTTCTCAGGGACAGGCCGTAAGTTATGGACCATCACACAAGCCAGGAAGAGCTTAGACTTGTTGGAGTTGAGAAAACACTCACTAATGGCTTCTGAGGAGGGGAATGAGAGTCTAGGAAGGATTCGGCTGGTGATGGGATGGAGGGTAAGTGGAGGCGAAGATCCTTCGTTTGCAAGGGCAAGAATCACTTTGACAAAGTCTGCTCCACAGTCTATGAAGCCCTTCAGTGAAATTCCATTGTCTAGACCCCAGAATATTTTCCCAGAACGTGTCTAGAATTTCAAAGTTCACTCAGAACTCTGAGCTACATGTCTGATGAAAAAAAGGGAGTGAAATTCCTTCCTTGGCTCCACTTCAAGTAGGATCACCTGACTAGAGATAAGTGTGAGGAGTAGCCAGAGTTAAAGGTGAATGCTCCATTTCTTGAAGAAAATGTCAGCATTTTGTGACCTTTCTCAACATAGAATTGGGATTGTGAGGAAGTGAGCAATTGAAGGGAAGACAGCATCCTTATGTGGAGAGCTGACTACAGCTGCTCATTCTTACCACTCAGATCTTAGTGTTCCACAGTAGCACTGGTCATAGAATAAAAAACCAGCTGATAGGAATATTCTGCCAGGAGAGAGAGAGAAGCCAGGGGCAGACAGCCAAGACGAGCTAAGTCAACCTAAGAAGCTGTGGAAAATAGAGATCAATGAATATTGCTGATTGTTTGATGTGGTAACGTTTTCAGGTACGATTTACGTAACATTTAGGATCCTTTCTCTACATTAATTAAAAGACATTTTCTCTCTTCCCAACTTTGTTTTCATCTCTTACCTGTTGTTTTAAAGATGTTTGTAATGGCAGTGGGAGTACCAGAGTATCAGGTCTTCGAGAGTGATCGCTACTAGAATGATGCTCATTTCACAGAAACTATGTGCAGATCTAATAAGTGGTATCAATGGAGTCTTGGAAAACTATTATTTTGATTGGGGCAGTTTTAGAAGTGTTGATTGAATATTTAAATAAGAACTTGGGGAAAGAAGTTAGCCATCCTAATGTTTTTATAATGGGGCCATTAGCTCAATTGAGCTTGGCGTGCTGTCCTACTGATCGTAGGTGGATGGAGCAGATGTTGTAAAGGTGTAAATGTAGGGATTTATGGATTCAAACAAAAGAACAAAGATGGGACATCCTGAGGCAGGACGTGTGCAACGAGTGGTTTTGACACTAATGAGCCCAGTAAAATGGGCATTACCTGCTTTCTAACCTTATTCAACAAACATTTCTTAATCCTTTACCTGCGCCAAGCACTTCGTGGGAGTGTATTTGGCAAACTGATGAAAAATCAGAACTAGTAAGGCCTTCTGAAGTCAGAAAGATGAGGGAAAAGGTAGAAGAGACAAAGGGTTTGAGAAAGGACGGAAAGTTGGAATTAGGCAAATGAGGAGAGCTGAGTCTGGACGGAGTGGTCACTGTGAGAAGCAATTGCTCTGTCAGATTCCCCTGTGAGTCCGTGGAGTCACCAGCTGGATCGGATGATCCTGCGACTTCTGGGAGCAGAGGCATCTGTGACACATGGGACTTTGGCTAGTTCCTTAATCTCTCCATCCCCCGGTTCCTCATCTGTACAATGAAATTAATAACAGGACCTCAGGGGATTGTTGCCAGAAGATAATAAAGTAATTCATCTGGAGTGCTCTGCAGAGTGCCTTACACTCTGTCACGGTGCTCAAATAGGTTTGCATGTGCTGTATGACAGTGGACACACTGTGTATGGGCAGAGAGATCACTGGAGAAATGGAAAGGGCACCAGTCCCTGGGATGTAGTCCTTTCAAATGTCTTCCCTCCCTGAGTTCCCTAGGGGATAAAAATAGAAAAATCACCCAGCATAGCAGGATGGGGAACAAAGACGGGATACATTCTCTTTGGAGTCATTCATCTGACCACAGACATCCATAGAGACATGCAATTTCTTTTCTCTTAAGTTTATAGCTTATGGAGTGTCTTAGCTTCTGATGGACTGCAGGTACCTTCTGGTGAGACTTAAGCAATTTTCTCAATTTTTGCTTAATAAGAATAATTCACTCTATGTGCTAAGTCTGCATAAATAGTTTCTGACAGATGAAACAGTTTATAAATCCTCAAGAGTTTTTTTTATTATCCTTGAAAAAACCTTTACACTTACTGTGTACCCTGAGGGCCTGTTGTATGGAAAGATCTCTCACTCTAAAGAACAAAGGCAGGCGATGTTTTCTTAAAAAACAGGCATATCGTCCTGCTTGACTAAGGTTCCCTCTGACTCCAAACCTTGAAAATCCTGTTCGTTTTTAATATAAGTGCTCTAGCAAGGATAGGAATAAGCCAGATTCAGAGGATTTCCATGTCAGCAGTGCCGGATCCTTGCATGACTGGTGGCAAATGGCTTTTCTTCTCTTTCTTTCACCCTTGAAACCTCTGGCATATCTGAACTCTTGTTCTTGTGTCTTTTCTGGCCTTTGAGGATAACAATGCAGCTGTGTGTTAAGCGAAGGTAAAACAGCCTTTAAAGGGTTATTCTGGTTTTCATAGGTTCCACATAAGAATAAGATAAAGAGAAGTGATTTAACGTGCCCCAAATGACAATATATTCTGACAGGAGAGCAGAATAGCTTATTTGGAGTTTTTCCTCATCCCTGTCTTAACTCCCATCTGACACACCAAAGCCAGTTGATAGAAGGGGTGCTTGCCTCCTGCTCTCTCTTCTTAGCTGGACACTTTGCTTTCTAGCTCTTCACCCATCTTTTTTTTTTTTTTTTTAATTAATTTATTTATTTGGCTGTGTTGGGTCTTCGTTTCTGTGCGAGGGCTTTCTCCAGCTGTGGCAAGCGGGGGCCACTCTTCATCACGATGCGCGGGCCTCTCACTGTCGCGGCCTCTCCCGTTGCGGAGCACAGGCTCCAGACGCGCAGGCTCAGTAGTTGTGGCTCACGGGCTTAGTTGCTCCATGGCATGTGGGATCTTCCCAGACCAGGGCTCGAACCCGCGTCCCCTGCATTGGCAGGCAGATTCTTAACCACTGCGCCACCAGGGAAGCCCTCTTCACCCATCTTATTCCATCTTCTGACGTTAGCGTGTGTAAGCCATGTAGAGGGCTGGAGGATATCTTTGTGCCCATCCCTGTGTATCAATTAATTTATTAAAGGCCCTAGGGAAAAACTTTTCAGAGACATGGTGTCGGGTGACAGTTCTCCATGAGCCTCTCACGTTTCTGCACATCTTGCAACAGAGATACCAACTGTCCTTTCTTCTGGGCTATCTTTCTAAGGATGTGTATAGAGTGGACAGCCTTGGGAAATAGAGCATCTCTCTCTAGAGCAAAGTACAGGCATGTTCCCTCTCCATTATAAAAGACTCAGGTTCCCTGAGCTCAAGGTTCCCCTCCTGTGGCATAACCCACTGCATGTACGGGTTTAGTATGGGTTTCCTCCCAGGGCCCTGGGGTTCAGTGACTAGCGTAGAAATGTTACTGCTCTTGCTGTGTATAATGAACTGTTCTGTGTCTCTGATCCAGGGGTCCTGTGTCATCTGCCGGCCTCCATGAAACTGTGGCAAGCTAACTTGTTGGTATGTACGTTAAAATCTCAGACCCATCTCAGTTCTTGACACATAGTTCCAAATTTAAAACGGTCCTGAGAGATTTATTGATGTACAAAACCCCTGATGAGGATTCTTTTTTTAAAAGTTAATTGTTTAATTAATTTTTATTTTTTATACAGTTTTAAAGGTTACTTTCCATTTACAGTTATTACAAAATATTGGCTATACTCCCTGTGTTGTATAATACATCCTTGGGCTTATCTTACACCCAATAGTTTGTACCTCCCACTTCCTCATCCCTATGGTGCCCCTTTCCTCCTCCCCACTGGTAACGACTGGTTTGTTCTCTATATCTGTGAGTCTGCTTCTTTTTGTTATATTTGCTAGTTTGTTGTATTTTTTAGATTCCACATGTAAGTGATGTCATACAGTATTCTGACAAGGATTCTTAGCGCGTTGACCACTGTGACACTACAGCAAACTGTTCAGCATGTCCCACTGCTTCCTCAAATTCTCAGAAACTCATGCTTTGTGTGTGTAACAATAGCTTCACTCAATCACCGTTCTTCTTGGATCATTATTTTAGAAACTTCTTAAAAATTGGCAAAAAAAGCGTTTAACTCTCAGACCACTTTCTAAATATTATCAGATCTTTGATCTATGCACTGAGGATTGAGTTCCTGTAAATGGCTTGGACAAGTTGTGACTGGCAAAAACACAAAGGCTGTCTCTGTTCCCATTGTATAGATTGGCTCAGTCATTCAGACCCATTCATTTATTCAAATAAATTTATGCATTAACTTAAAAATATATTTCACAGAGTCAAGTAAGACAGGCACATTCCTGCCTTCTTGGAACTTGTAGGTTAATGTGAAATAAAATATTAAAAATATTTACATAAAATTATTTAATAAATCATAAATACTAGAAATGAAATAACTACTGTGAAGTACTATGAAGCATGATAAAGGATTTAATAGGGAATTTTTTTATTCTCTCAAATTTCAAATGTAGCATAGATTAGCAAATAACTCTGCTACAAAAGTACAAAACTTTTTGAACCGTTGAGATCTTTTTTCCTTCCTTTTTTTCTTGCAGATAAACAAGAAGTAAGAACTAAAATTTGTATGTTCTTTAAAATTTTACCCACATAAAGTAACATTTCCCCCTGGATAAAGTGGATTTGGGGGAGGTTCCATGATTTCTTTTAAGAAAGAAGATGTTGCTCTATTGACAATCTTTAAGAATAAGTTGAAATTTGCTGGCCATTACGTAGAAGTTAGAAGCTGAAGGGAGCATGAGACAAAAAGAGGAACATTTCACTTCTCAAACGAATGAGGTAGACCTAAGACCCGAAAAAATTTTTTCACCTTTCCCAGCAACGTTTTATAACTATGTTAGGTGACTATAGCCTGTGATGATAAGCACCTAATCTGTTATATTTTAAAATAAGTCTTTTGAAATTATGAGAAGGGAGACACACATAAAACAGTTGTTATTTATAAACGTTTCCAATTAAAATTTCAGAAAAGCAGAAACTTGTAAAATTTTCTAGGCAGCTCTCACCTTCATTCAATTCACAGGCTGATTTGAGCAGAAAAACTGCAAAATGGCAGGATCACCCAGTATTCTGGAGCTGTATTCATATCTGTCTGTCTCTCTCTTTCTCTCTGCATGCATGTGATTTATATTTATCCTGAAAAATGGCAGGATCACCCAGTATTCTGGAGCTGTATTCATATCTGTCTCTCTCTTTCTCTCTGCATGCATGTAATTTATATTTATCTCCCCAGTTTTCTGAATAATTCAAACATTGTGTTTTAATTTGTGAATTATTCCAAATAATGCAGATAATTGATTAAAATCTGTACTTTTGACTAGCGTTGGCAAGGTTTAATCATAAAATCCAAGATATAAAAGCTATTTTTAAATGGGAATGAAGAAAGCATGTGATAGGGATTTGACTGAGGAATGGTTAAAAAAAGAAGGTATTATTATGTTCATATAGATTAAAGGAATGTAATCCCATTGAAATTCTTCTTTTAAGGTGGTGCCAGAAAGGAATTTATTTTTCTTTGTAGTAATACTAGGACTTGAAATAACTTATCTACTAATTAGTTACTTCATGGGAAAGAAAAAACTCATTTGTGTTTGCATTACTAAACATGAAGGCAAAGAAGCCAAGATGTGGTAGACAAGTTCTCTTCATCTGTCAGCAATGGCAGATGTTTATCTCTGTTTTTCCCTGAATGCTGCATGAATATCTGGATGAGGCTGAGTTTCTGCCTAAGCAGGCAGAGCTGATCCTTGCATCCAGCAAACCACATTGCTCCAGCTATTGTTTCTGGCTTGGTAACCCTCATTACACTACCCGGCTCATTTTAGAAGGGATTGTTCAATATGATTGTCCCTTGCTCCTAAAAGCAATTACATTACAAACTGGTGTAAGATTTCTGGTTTCCTTTCAGAGCATTGGTAGGTGAGTGTGTTTGCTCCAATTCTATTGGTAGCACAAATGCCCTCTCATTCAACGTTTCAATTTTATGAGACCTTCGACCCTGCCATCAAAGTCAAATAAAAGTTCAAAGCCTGAAACCCTTTCTTTCATTTCTTCATCCCTTTGAGGGAGGGACTCTTGGGATGAAGTACGGATGGGGGTAAAATGACTTTTTGTGTAAGAAGCAAGACTTCATTATATTGCCTGTGTTTGGAAATATCCATGTGGAGCTCAATTTATTTCTTCACATCTGACACTGACAGTTTCTGGCACATAATAGTAAAATTCCAGTGTTTCCTAAAAGATTCTTGGTAACTGGTTCTATTTTATCTGAATTATAGCTTATAAAATAATGTAAGCAACTAACTCATATCATATTAATAAAGGAAATTCTCCTGCTAGATCCAAGTCAGTATTACAAGTCTAAACAGAAGACAATTGTATTGGGTTTATAATGGAATTCTTAGTTCTGTCTACTTCTATGAGAGTGGATCTCAGTGATGCTGCCTGGAGAATTTTGTATAGTGTAAGCCATTTGCATTTAATGACCATCGAAACTAAGGCAAATATTTTCTTCTTTAGGACGTTATCTTTCAAAAATTCCACTGACAATTTGAAGCATAGCAATTCAATGAGGGATTATAGAAGCCATACCTTGGGATGTGTTTTTAAGTGGGGTAGAATAAGGACTCTTGCTGGTCTGTATATCTCTCTATGTGTCCTAGGGTTATAAGTACAGAGATATTTACCTTAAGTACTGGGTTTTGGACTAGCTACATCGTAATCAGTTGGGTAAATTTAAAAATAATACAGATTTGAAGACAAAAGTCCCAGGGATTCTTATTCAATTGGCCTGAAGCAAAGCTTTAGAATTAGTGTTATTTATAAGTATCTTACTCAATTTTAAGTTATGCCACGTTTGGGAAACAGTTTTTAAATCCATAAGCTACTTTACTTTTTCCTATAATGCTCTTTCATGAAGACATGAAGAAATAAAATAATAACTTGTGATGATGCCAAAATAAATGTCCCAGTGCTTTTGTCTGTTTGATTTTATCTTTTCAAAGAAAATGTTGTGGTAGGAAAACAGTAGGTTGTTTAGGAAGAAACAACTCAGGCAAACTTGTGTAATTTGTCAAATGTGTTTTAGGTACTCTTGGGCCCTATGGTTGCATAGGTGTCTGTACCAGTCAGGATAAATTAGGTTATACTGTAGAAATGAACAGACCCCAAATCTCAGTGGCTTAATATAGCAGTTTATTTACTACACATGCCACAGATCCATATGATCAACGGCAGCTTTGCTGCACAGCATTTTCTCTGGGGCTCAGGCTGACAGAGCAGCCTCTGTCTAGGACATGGCTGGTGATTGTGGAGGAGTAGCAAAGAAGGCATGGTGAGCCATATGCAGGCTCTTAAAGCTTCTGCCCAGGGAAGGTCCCACAGCCATGCCTGAATTCCATGGGGAAAAGTGTAGAATCAATCCCCCAGTAGGAGGGGATAGCAAACATTTGAGAATCAGAGTGCACCACATAATTCTCTTTAGAAAATGAACAGTGCTGATCTTAAACCAACAGAAAACAAGTATTTATTGAGTACCTACCATGTTCCAGATACTGGGATATAACTGTAAATGCGAAACACAAAATCCCTGAACTCTTGGGGCTTTCATTGAAGGGGTGGGAGGAGGAATAAAACAAATATTTTTCTTTGAAGAAAAACAAAGCAGAATAGGAGACTAAGAGCAATGAGAGTGTTGGGAGTTCTATCTAGACAAAGTCATCAGGGAAGTGTCTTGTGAGATATTTGAGCATAAAATTGAGAGAAGAGAATGGACTCCATTCCAGGACCTGGGGGAGGAGACTTTGAGACAATGAGAGCAGCAATTGCAAAGGGCCTACAGCAGGAACATGTGTGGCCTGACAGGCACTACGAGAAGGTCAGAGTGAATAGACACTTCCATTTCAAAAGGGAGAAATAGGAAAGAAAAAAGGGGTAAGAGGTCCCAAACAAGTCCAAACTACAAGGCAAGTTCCATGAGATTTAAGGCTTAAGTACAGTCCTCTTTGACTTGATGCTCTGCCCTCCAGATCCAGGTGGGGCAAAGGTCCCACGTTCCAGACACTGGGGCAGAAGTTCCATCTTGTAGGCCCACTAGGAAAGCAGTCTTTCCCCTGAAGCTTTGGCAGGGCTGGGTGGGAACCCCAAGATGCTGGGCAACCCCACCCCCCATGGCTTTGAGCAGAGGCCGTCTGGCCTGTTGAAAGTGAGGTGATAGGCTCCCCTTTTGAAACCAAGGGGGTGGCCCTGATGATCTCTGAATTGCCTTCAGGATTATTCTTTCCTTGTCTCGAAGAAAGGAGCACATTCATAATCAAATAGTTCTAGGGTTCCATCTTGAGAAATTCTAGAAGTCCAACAGTCTGATCGCCCTTCATCCTTCCCATCTCCTTCCTCCTCAATTCAGACTGGCAGTTCTCCTGCTGGGGTTGCTGATGAAATCCATGGTGCACACACAAACCAATCTCTTTATCAGAGAGATGCTTGGCCACATCCTTAGTGTTCTCTCCCGAACACACTTTCTCAATTTTGCAATATGGGTAAGATGAGAATTTGACAAATCTCTAAGTTCTGCTTCCTTTTTGCGTAACAATTCCATCTTTAAGTCATTTCTCTCTTCTCACATTTTCCTATAAGCATTCAGAAGGAGCCAGGCCTCACCAACACTTTGCTTAGAAATTGCTTTAGCTAAATATTCCATTTCATTGCCTGCAAGTTCTACCTTCCACAAAACACCAGAACAGGAGCACAATTCAGTCAAGTTATTAGACACTTTATTACAAGGATCACCTTTTTTCCAGTTTTCAATACCATGTTCTTCATTTCTGTCTGAGACCTCATCAGAATGGCCTGTATAGGCCATATTTCTACCAACATTCTGGTCAGGATTACTCAGGTATTCTCGAGAAAATGTGAGGCTCTCTCTAGAACTTTCCTCTTTTGAGCTCTTACCAGAATCACCCTCAATGGTCTGTTCATAGCAATGTAAGATTTTTCTAGCATGCACGTCAAAACTCTTCCAGCCTTCACTCCTTACCCAGTTCCCAAACTGCTTCCACACTTTTAAGTGTTTGTAATAGCAACACCTCACTCTCAGCACCAATTTCTCTCTTAGTCCTTTCAAGCTAAAACAGAATACCATAGACTGAGTGGCTTATAAGCAACATAAATAATAAATTTATTTTTCACAATTCTGGAGACTAGAAGGTTCAAGATCAAGGCACAGACAGATTCTCTGATGAGGGCCCACTTCCTGGTTCACAGGCAGCTGACTTCTTGCTGTATCCTCACAGGCTGGAGAGGGTGAGGAAACTCTCTGAGGTCTCTTTCATAAGGGCAATAATCCAATGCATGACCTACTTATCTCCCAAAGGCCCTACCTCCTAATTCCATCAAAATGGGGTTTAGGATTTCAACATATGAATTTTGGAGGGACACAAACATTCAGTCAGTCTATAGCAAGGTCATTGGTCATTTTGGCAAAAGAGGTTTAAGTGACGTGATATAAGGATTAAAAACTTGACTTGAGCAATAATGGAGGCTGAGAATTTGGAGAGCAATTACAGACTCTTAAGAGGTTTTACTGTGAGTGGGAACAGTTGGCTAGGGTTCACTGCTTCGCAGTTATTTTTTTCCACTGTAATTGTACCATTTTACATGTTTGCCAGCAGTACTTTAAGAGTTCCAGTTTTTCCACATTTTTACCAACACTTGGTATGGCCAGCTTTTGTTAATTTTAGCCATTCTAATGAGTATATAGTTATATCTCATTGTGGTACTTCCCTGATGACTGATGATATTATTGATCATCATTTCATGTGCTTATTAGACGTTTGTATAGCTTCTTTTGTAAAGTAGCTCTTCCAATTTTCCATTTTCTTGTTGGGTTTTTAGTCTTTATAATTGAGTAGTAAGAGTGCTTTATGTATTCTGGATACAAGTCTTTGTCTGGTATCTGGCTTGCCAATAGTTTCTTTCATGCTCAATGACTTGCCTTTGTGTGTTCTCATTAGTGTCTTTCAGTAAGAAAAAGTTTTCAATTTTTGAAGAGTTCCAACTTATCTATTTTTCCCTCATGCTTCATGCTTTCAATATTCTATCTAGGAAATATCTCCCTACCCCAATATTGCAGATTTTCTCTTATGCTTTCTTCTAGAAGTTTTCTCATTTTGTGTATTATATTTGTGTCTGTGACCCTTTTTTAGTTACATGTTGGGCATCATGTGATGTGAGGGTTGATATTCATTTTTTCCCTGTGGATAGCCATTTGAGTCAGCAATGTTAGTTAAAAAAAAAATTTTTTTTTTCCCATTGAATTGCATTGGCAACGTTGCCAAAAATCAATTGAACATACAAACTTGCTTTACTAAATTTTTGGGCAGTGATCACTCGTCCTCTCTTTTTTACTATATTTGAATAAGATTGGTGTGCTTTTTCTTTCTTCAATATTTTATAGAATTCACCAGTGAATTTATCTAGTCCTGGACTTTTTCTTCTTGGGAAGGTTTTGATAACAAAGTAAATTGCTTTAATACATATAGAGTTATTTATATCATTTATTTTTTTCTTAAGTCAGTTTTGACATGTCATATTTTTTGGAAACGTATTTATTCATTTCAATATTCCTATTTTTTAGCATAAAGTTATTCATAGCATGGTCTTATTGTTCTTTAATATCTGTAATATTGATAACCCCTTTTTCATTACTAATATTGGTGATTTATATTATCTCTCTTTTTTTCTTGATCAATCTAGCTAGAGTTTTGTCAATTTTGTTGATCTTTTCAAAGAGACAGTTTTTGGGTTTGCTAAGCAGTTTCTCTATTGTCCATTTTCCATCTCATTGATTTCTGTTTTTATCTTTATTATTTCTTTCCTTCTACTTACTTGGGGTTTACTTTGCTCTTCTTTTTCTTGTTTCTTGAAGTGAAACTTAGGTCTTTGCTTTTAGATCTTTCTTCTTTCTTATATAAAGCAACTTTTCCCTCTCACCACTGTTTTATCAGCATCCCACAAATTTCGCAGTGTTGTATTTTCATTGTCACTCAATTCAAAATATTTTCTAACTATGCCTCTGATTTCATCTTTAACCTGTGACTGTTACTTAATTTCCAGATATATAGGATTTTCCTAAGATATGTTATTGATTTCTAATTTAATTCCTTTGTGGTCAGAGAATCACTTTGTATAATTTTGATCCTTTTAATTTTATAAAAACATGTTATATGGTCCCACTTATGGTCTATCTTTGTCAGCGTTCTATGCGCACTTAGGGAAAAAATGTGTAGTATTCTCTAGTTTTTGAATGTAGTGTTCTATAAATTAGATCAAGATGGTTGAAAGTGTTGTTCAGATCGTCTGTATCTGTACAAGGGTTTCATCTCATTGTTCTATCATTTGGTGAGAAATGGGTGTTAAAATCTCCCATACATCAAGGTTGAACCTGAGATTGTGTAGGTTCACACTGAGTATCTGAGCACGTTCCTCTCCAGCTCTCCCCTCTAGGATTCTCCTCTCACTCTCCAGCCTCTGGACACTCATTTTCCTCTGGCCAGAAATATGGGATATTTCTTGGAGTTTTAGCCACTTACAGTATGCTACTGCTGTAGCAATCCAAGACCAGAGCCTGCCATGGGGGCAAAGCCACAAAAGAAAAGAGAACACAATGAGAAACTTAATTTTGTCTACTTTTCAGAGTCTTCACGTTTTTTTTGTATTTTGCCCAGAGTTTTTAGTCATAATCAGTGAGAGAAATGGGACATAGGTGGATGGAGCTCTTGTGGTATGCCAATATCAAAACATCCAAAAAGTTTCAGAAGTTTTATGTAGAAAAACTTTAGCCTTTTCACCAGGAATTCTGAATTTTTGTGTGTTTTTCAATAAGGTCTTCTTTATCCCAAGAATATAAATAAATATATATATTCTATCTTGTTTCTGATTTTTTTTTTTTTTTTTTTTTGGCTGTGCCATGTAGCATGTGGGATCTTAGTTCTCCGACCAGAGATCGAACCTGTGCTCCCTGCAATGGAAGTGTGGAGTCCTAACCACTGGACCCCCAGGGAATTACCTAGTCTGTCTTGTTTCTGTTAGCACTTTCAAAGTTCTTTTGTTTGTTCATTTGTTTTGTTTTAAGCTTACTTATTAAGCCAACTAAAATTCATTTTTTAATGTTTTAGCATGGGATGAAACAGAGATCTAAATTTAATTTTTTTCACTTTGAATAGATGATCAATTGTTCAAGCACCATTTATTGTATAGTACATCATTTTCCCACAAGAATTTGTTTCTGGATTGTCCATTCTATTCTGTTGATCATTTTGATTATTAATTTTCCAATATCTAGCATTATTACTTTAATCCTTTTTTGGTCATAATGTATATTATTCTTGTTTTATACTTAACTTGTAATTCAAGTTGAATTTTCAAAAATTGTCTGAAGTAGGAATCTAATCCTTTTTTAAAGGACAGTCAATTGTCCCAACACCACTTTTTGCATACTCCATCATATACACACACAAATAAATGCATTTCTGAATTCTAGATTCCCTATACTGTTCCATTGACCTATTTATCTATCACTTTTCCAATATTTAGCAATACTGTGTTAAACCCTTTTTGATCATGATGTATATTATTGTTTTAATGAAGTTCTTCACTAAAAGTGCTAATATCTCCTACAACTGTGTATGGTGACAGATGTTAACTAGCCTTATTGTGGTGATCATTTTGTAATATATACAAATATTGAATCATTATATTGTATATCTGAAACTAAATAATGTTGTATGTGAATTATACCTCAACAAAAAAAATGTTAATATTAAATTTAGGGGGTTTGCATCTAGCTTTATAAGAGAAGATCTATTGCATTCTCTTCTTTCAGTCTTCTGGTTCTGATTTTGTAGAATCCACCCATAAAATGTTCTGATCCTGGCTTTTGTCTATATTTTAGGTTTTGTCTATGCTGCTGGTCTATTCTGTTTTTAACTTCTTGAAGAAATCTTATTAATGTATATTTTTTCTGGAAGAGCCAATCATTCCAATTTAAAAAATTACTTTGTATAAAAATGTTCTCTTATGTTTTAAAAAATTCTGGAATTTATAGTTTTGATCTCTTTATCATTCTAATGTTTTTTTATTCTTGATCAGGTTACAAAAGGGCTGTTTATTGGTATTTTCAAAGAGGCAACTTTTGACTTTAAATATATGTTCTATTGTGCTTTTAATTAATTAATTTCTATTTCTGTCTTTTGACTCCTCTTATAGTTTCTTTGGGTGTGTTTTTTCATTCTTTTTCTAGTTTATGTGGAATATATGGTTCATTTATATTTAATTTTTACTTTATTAAATACTTTTCGGCCTAGGTTTATTATTATTATTATCATTTTGTGTGTGTTTTTAAGTTTCAAAGTGGATAGATTTTCCTGTCTTGGCTTCTCTCCTTTTTCTATCCTTTAGGAGTTTCTTTTGTTTGTTTTGTTTTATTGCATTTTTTGTCTACTTTATACATATTTCTTGTCTACTTTTATTTCTGAAGTTTGTTAAAGTCTCCCAAATTAAGATACTTTTTTGTTGCTGAACTAGTCCCAGAGCATACATCCCAAAATACCTGTGGACTGCACTTTCCATAGCTTCCCATAGCCTCTGGAACCAGCTCAGAGTTCCAGAGGGAGAGAGCTAGGAAGACAATACGCAAAGGTCCTTAATGCAATGCCTGTTGCATCAGCTCTTTGCTTCCCTAGCGAGAGCCAAATCAGCAGTATTCTTGGCAAGGCAGACCCTTTCTCTGGAGGTAACTGTATGTAATTGATGAGCAAAGCAGTCTCTCTGTGTATGACATTATTTATAAGATTTCCTTGATGTGATGAAGGAAATTGGGAATTCCCTGGGGAAAGTCAGTGTATACACTCTGAGCACTCATTCACTTCCATAAGATACAAATATCTGAACTGTTAAACAACCAACTAATTTTGACAAGAGTACCTCCATTTCAGAGGAGGAAAGTCTGACTTGTAAAGAGACTGAAAATGTCATGGCTTCAGAGGAATATTTCCAAAGTAAATTAAAATTAAAGTTTATTATATTTCATAGAGTATTCTCTTATACACTATATAACTTTATACTAGCAATCATCCTGTGACAAAAATTTAAAAAACATGACTATCATCACCATACTGATAATACCATTGAATACAAAGGATCCGAAGTGACTCATCCAAAGTTATACAACTAGCACGTGGTAACATCAGTATTGGAATACACATCTTAGGACAACACACATCTATTTACTTCCACTTTATCATAGCAATCTCCTACAACCTAAAGACTCAATTTCCATGGGAAAGTTCTTGGATTCCAATTCACGTAGATGATGAAATTTTGGAAATGAGGAATTCCTCACCTGTAGTTGTTGAATAGATATCGGTTGATTTTAACAGAAATGTGCCAGATGTCTTCCAGTTTCCCTTCACCCTTTCTGCCACACTCTGCATACCAGGGGACTGACTTAAGCCTTAGCATCACGGGTTCACTTGACCTCTGAGATCTGGTAGGGTTGACCAGTGGGAGAGCCAGCAGGAGACCTGAGGGAAGAGGAGAATGAGGTTTGGGCATTTATATCCATTTTCTCCCTGCAGGTTGATTTGGGCTGGCCATGTAACTTAAGATCTTAGCTCTTGCAAAGGGTCTTCTTCACCCCCTTCTTTTCTCCCCTATTCCAGTAGCAATGTCCTCCCCTTGCCTTCTCAGGCCTAGGGTGAGTGTGGTTCCTTGGTGTTCCTTACCCCAAGTACCACACCATCCCTTCTGGTTTCTCTATACCCTACTCACACCTTTGTAAAGGTGTCTTTTTTAAATGATCCACAAATTATCTGATTTAAATGTGCCAGCTGTTTCTTTCAAGGACCCTGACTGATATAGGAAACAAATTACTCTTAAAGTTTATAGTTTAAGTACAAAAAGATGGGGTAAAGAGATAAGTTTTCTAGCCAAGCCCAAAATTATTCATATACTAACATCTGATTACTACAGTTTTGGAAAGGAGTTGACTCTTTTAATACATGCTTCATTGGGGATTACACATTTTCTGGACCAAACTCATAATCAGATCCAAAGGATTTCTAATACTTTATATATAGTTAATTAAATTTAACAGTAACAGGAAAAAAAGATAAAAGGAAACAACCCTTTCAGTTTCCAAAGCAGAGAGAAAAAACAGGGCACTGCTCCTAAATCACTCTGTTGCCATGCAAACTTCTTAGCCATACCACACTAAGACATCTCTTAGAAGAGTTAGAGTCTCCTGATTCTGATTCTTTGGCTATTTAAAGCAGGCATGGGGCACTGCAAGGGCTCACTTTCCAAAATTCAATGTAAGAAGAGAGCGGGAATGTTGATTACATGTGAACAGAGGGATTGAAACAATTTCCAGCAGGCGTCTATGTACACATGAGGATTCATACACACACACACACACACACACACACACACACACACAGCCAGAAAGGCAAACCTGCAGAGAAAAAGGTATGATTGTCAGAATTCATTCTGGTGCTTGGGAACTAGACGGGACCAAAGGCTATTACTTTCCTTCTGAGCCAAAGCAGGGTGACATGCTGACATGTTCAGTATTTTCTGCCAGTTGGCCACAATTTGGGTGGGTGGGAAAATATACTTCATTCCTATTCTCCTCCCTTATCCCCTGCCATGGGTTAATTTTTAATATAATGCCATAAGGAATATTATAATTCAAAAAATAAGAAAGGAATCCAGCTACATAGTTGCTTAATCAACATAGAATAGGTTTCCACTGTCAAAGTCGAGTGAAGAGTGGAGCGTTATCCTCCAGTGGATTTGTTTTTGTTGTTTGTACAAGAATAAGGCTGAATACATTTCCATTTTTTGCATTTTAATGAGAAGGGGAACTGAAACCTAAAAATTTTGGCTGCAGCCACTGAGGGGTATGAGGTGGCACAAAATAATAGTGGGTTGTTCATACTAACAATTTTCAGTTTTGAAACAGTCCCTCTTGTCAGTCAAGGTAATGAGATAAAGTGGCCTACTAGATATTTAAGTTATAAAATTTGTGTCCTTGAACAATTATTGCAGGTTGCTAGTCTCTTGTCTTTGTTTTTAGCAATGTAATAGTATTTCTTCAGACGCCAACTTAGGGGTACAGTTATGGCACAAATTAATAATAAAACAATTTGTGCATCAGTCCTTCTAGGTTTGGAACAAGGGAGATGAGAGTAAGCACTTAGAAACGAAAATGATTGTCAAAATTAACTTTTGTTTCCTAATTTCTCAAAGTGAGGATAAATAACTATACCTGAAGTGAAAGTTGATATATTGAGAACTGTAGGATTAAGCGTATCATTTAAAACTGTAACTGCAATTGCTTTTTGAATTTAAAATAGTCTGTATTTTTTTCAAACATCAAAGAAGAAGATGGCAAAGGAAGAAGATGCAAGACATTAAAAGCAGAAAAGATCATTGGTATGACAAAAAAATCTAATATATTAGCTTGATGATAAAAATAAACGGCATAATGATCTACTAAATAAATAAAATGATGGGAGAAAATGTTATTATTATCAAGCAGAGGTGAATGCAAGCTGAAAGTCTTATGTTAGTTAATGATGTAGGTTAAAATTTACAGAGAAGTTATAATTATTCCTTATAAGTAAAAATATGAATAAAATATAAAATTACTGAAGATAAATGATATATTTACAAAAACACAATAATAGTGAAAAGCAATGCATCGGTTTCTATACTTTATGGATAAAAAAGACAAAATTTAAATACAGAAGATTTGAATAGCAATATGTGTAATAGTATTTAATAGATACGTAGATGTCAAATATCAAACCCTAGAAACAAAGAAATGCATCAAGGTCTTCCCTGGTGGCACAGTGGTTGAGAATCTGCCTGCTAATGCAGGGGACACAAGTTCGAGCCCTGGTCTGGGAAGATCCCACATGCCGCGGAGCAACTAGGCCCGTGAGCCACAACTACTGAGCCTGCGCGTCTGGAGCCTGTGCTCCGCAACAAGAGAGGCCACGACAGTGAGAGGCCCGCGCACTGCGATGAAGACTGGACCCCGCTTGCTGCAACTAGAGAAAGCCCTCGCACAGAAACAAAGACCCAACACAGCCAAAAATAAATAAATAAATAATTAATTAATTTTAAAAAAATGTAATGCATCATTTTTTCAAGGACCCATAGATATTCACCGTTTGAAACAAAAAAATAAACCCCAAAGTAGAAATACTATAAGCAACATTCTCTGACAAAAAATGCATTCAGTGCTAGAAACAAATAAGAAAATCAGAAACAAAACAAAAATGTTTTTTGTAAAATAGTTCTCAGGTTAAGTAAACAATAGCATCACAGTTACAGAATATCTGAAAAATAACAGTGAGGGAAAAATTTTTAAACCATATACATTTATATTACTCAAAAAAGAAAAAGAATGGAAATAAGTGAATAAGGTGCCAGTTTAGCTAGAAAAATGAATCTAAAATAAACTTTAGAAAAACATAAGGAAGAAATTTTTTTAAATGAGAAGCAAAAATCCATAATGAGAAAAGTGATAGAAATTATAAATTAATTCAAGACTTGGTTCTGGAGGGAGGGGATATCAAATACAATTAAATAAATAAATAATCTACCAATACTAAATATGAGCGAGACCAAAAGAGAGAGAAAAAACATGAATTCATAAAATATGCAAAGAAAAGGAGAAATGACTACAAATAATGAGAAAATCATCGTAAGAAAATATTTTGCACAATTTTATACTAATAACTTTTAAAACTGCATTTTTTTTCTCAAGAAGAAATAGACTACAAATTGTGCAAGAAATTGTGAATGTTGTTAAAGTTTTCCAAAATGCTTCTGACACAGAAGGTATCTTTGGAAATTATTTTCATTCTTCCAAGAGCCAGATTACTCCAACGTGATTTGAATTTGTTCCAGAGCAACACAAAATAAGGAATTCTCTTCATATTCTTTTATGACACTAGCATATGTGTGACAGTAACATTGAACAGATTCTCTTCTGTATCTCTCTCTCTTCCCTCTGTCTCTTCCCCTCTCTCTTTCCTCACAGAAACTGTGAATGATATATTAACAGAGAGAATTTAGCAGTACATCCAAAGAGTAATACAATATAACTGAGTGAGATTAACTCCAAGAATGTATCCAATTCAGTATTGGCAAATACATTGATTCCTTTCAATCAGTCAAATCACAATAGATGCTAAAAATATTTGATTAAATTCAGGACTTTTCCTGACTTTAAAATATTGTTTTAAGTCTCACAAAAACTATAAATAAGAAGATACTCTTTACATAATAATAATCCAAATTTGACAAAAAAGATAAGTAAAGTATTGAAAATAGTAATAAAAACATAAAATAAAAAATATATTTGAATAAACTGATCAAGAAATATTTTGCAGGTATATAAAAGAAAAATAAAATATTCTAAAGGACACTAAATATAATTTAATAAATGAAAATAGGTGCCATGTTTTTGGTTACCAATACTAAATATTTTACTATTATTTTATTCACTTTCCTCAAAATAATAATATTCATGTATTTTTATTCAATATTGAAGTACTATTTCTTTTTTGCTTTTTTAAAAATATCTTTATTGTGTTAGTTTCTGCTGTACAACAAAGGGAATCAGCTATATGTATACATATATCCCCATATCCCCTTCCTCTTGCGATTCCCTCCCACCCTCCCTATCCCACCTCTCTAGGTGGTCACAAAGCACCGAGCTGATCTCCCTGTGCTATGCGGCTGCTTCCCACTAGCTATCTATTTTACATTTGGTAGTGTATATATGTCCATGCCACTCTCACTTCGTCCCAGCTTACCCTTCCCCCTCCCCGTGTCCTCAAGTCCATTATCTACGTCTGCGTATTTATTCCTATCCTGCCCCTAGGATCTTCAGAACCTTTTTTTTTTTTTTAGATTCCATATATATGTGTTAGCATATGGTATTTGTTTTTCTCTTTCTGACTTGTGAAGTACTATTTCTTTAGAAGCTTTTGAACTATTCTAAAATTAATTTTTAAAATAGATAAATGAAAAAGCTAAGACAATTTGGAAGGATCAAAAAAAGAATTGTAAGAATACTTATCCTACTAGATCTTAAAATTTATGAATTACAATATCTAACACAAAACTGCTACAGGAGGCAGAAACAGTCTGAAATTAAACATAATAAAGCAGCCAGAAATAGACCCAAGGATATGTGGTAATTAAGTATATGATAAAGATGGCATTTCATATTGGTGAGATGATGAATAGAATTTCTGGTATATAACATTGGGATTACTGGCTAGACATTTGGGGAAAAGAAAGCTGAATCCCTTATGGTAAAATAACTTCTAGTTGGATCCAAGATTTAAATGTGTATAAAAAAAGATAAAGAATGGAAAGAAACCAGAAACTACTAGAAGAAAATATGGGTGAGTAATTTTATAGTCTTAGAATGCAACAATCTTTCTAAGCAATATAAGTAATAAAAGATCCATAATTAAATTTTGATAAATTTGGTTACATAATAATGTAAAATTTCTCCACCATGAAATGTCTTTAAGTTAAATCAAAAACAAAATACAACCTGGGAAATATATGAGAAAGAGTTAATACACTTAATATATAAAGAGCTCTAGCATATCAATGAGGCAGTCAAACACTGTAACAGAAATATGGGTAAAAAAGTAATAGGTGGTTCACAAAAGGAGAAATGCAAGGGCTGACAAACATGTGGAAAATAGTCACTCTCACTAGTAGAGAAATGGAAAAGAAATTACATATATTATTTTTTGCTCATGAAATTAACAGATGTTTATGTGACTGTAGGGAACACTGAGTTGTCCAGGTCTTATTGGTGTAAATGTAATTCTACAGATTTCTCTAAAGCAGTGTAGGAGTGAGTATATTAAATTAGATACTTTTGGCCTAACAACTCTACTTCTAGAAATTTATCCCAAGGAGATCATTGTGTAGGTTAAATTAGTATATATGAGGTTTTTCTTTAATGTGTATAAACAATCTGTAAATGTCTCTCAGTATGAAAGTGATTCAATAAATTATAGTACAAATTATAGAACATCATATATCTAATAAAATAACAATATAGATCTGAATTTAATTATTCAGAAAGATGTTAATGACATTTTTTTTGGTTGAGAATAGCAGGTTAAAAATAATAGGTAAAGAATAAACTGAAAATGAAATTATAAATAATAAGATCCATCTATGCAGATGTATGCATAGAAGTATACAAACATGTATTAGTTATATTTCCCTTGAATACAAGTGACAGAATCTCAGTCAAATTTAATTTAAGCAATCCAATCTATTTTTGGCTCAGATAGCTGAAAAGTATAGAGTCCTGGTTTGCTTCTAGGCACATCTTTTTCAGGGCTTCAGACAGGGTCATCAGGAAGAGCCAGTTTTTCCCTCTGTTTCCAAGTTTCTGCCCTTCCTCCTCTGTGGTGGTTTTATCTTCAGAACAATATCTCCCCTCATGGTGACAAGGAGGCTGCCACAGTTTTTGCCTCTCCTCCTCTCCATATCAGCACTGACATGAAAGAAAGTCTTCTAATTACTCAGTTGAAAGCTCTAGGTTCATTGGGTCTGGCTGTTTAACTTAGGATGTGTGCTTATACCCAAACCAACACTGTGATCTAGAGAACGTGAGATTCTGATTGGCTAAGGCCTGTGTGCTCTGTCACACGTTCCACCATATCTCCACCATATCCATAGGTGATATAGGATAATACCTATAGCATGGGGCCTAAGAGTCAGATGGGGCAGGGGGAGAGAGGAGGAATCTCAGTTAAAGAAAACTGGTGGGATAATTATCTGGAGATGGGTAAGTGGATGCTGGGCCACTGAAAGAACAAAAGAAGTTTCTCCCTTCATGATGATGTTTCTGAACACTACTATTTTTTGTATTATTTGAGAATTTACAATTTTTAGTTAGCAAAACTATGAGAAACTATTAGCATGCATTCTTTTTATATTTAGATAAACAAATCTATTTTCAATATAAATAAAATACACAGATATTTGGTTTTTTTGTTCATGCTATTTTTGCTTTTTTGTATTTCTGCCTTGTCTTTCACTTATTTTTCTTTCCTATAAATCTATCAGTATTACTTCTTTCTATTATCTTTCATAGCTGTTATTCAGTCTTCCAAAGTCACAGGTAAAACAATCCATGCAAAAAGGGAAGGTATTTATCCTAGGAAGTATCTCAGAGAAAAAAGTGGAAAAGTAAAGAAATAGGTGGTAGTTCCTGAATGTTTGAAGAGGGTATTAGGGAACTCATTTTGAAGTTGTATTTGCAGAGCAAACATGATTTTTACTTTGCTTGGAAGTTTATATGTGGTGCTGGAGGAAAGGGTGGCTTTCTATAAGCCTACTTGATATGCCTTTGGTGAATGGTTAATTCAGATCAGTGCTTCAAAAACTTTGTGTACATGTGAGTCACCTAGGGATCCGTTAAAATGGAGATTCCAATCCAGTATGACCATGCTGGGGCCCACAGTTCTTCATTTCTCACAAGCTCCCAGGTGATGTTAATGCTACAAGCCTATGGGCCGTTCTTCGAAAAGGAAAGATTTGGATAATATTTTCTACCTATTAAGTAAAAACTTAAGCCAGCTATATTCTGCATGCTTTTTCTTGAGATTAGAAATATGTTAAAATATACTTTTATCTATTCCAGGTTTATTTGTACATGTTACTATATTTCTATTCAAGGCTACATTTTAAAAAATCAACAGAATTTGATTTTATTGTTTTGGCCAAAAAGTTCGTTCGGGTTCTCCCAAAGGATTTTACAGAAAAATCCAAACGAATTTTTGGACAACCCAATATGTTACCTCATGTTAAAAGATGGTAAATACTTTCATTCTTGCTCCCACTTTCTAATATAAAATCCCGTATCTGTTTTTACATTAACTCCATAAGAAAAAAATATTTTCTTGCCATCTTAAATGCTATTTTTCTTGTTCTGAAACCAAAGATTACTCAATTCAACTTTGAATTACATTGTGATTATGGATTACTGTTTGAGCATTCTATAATGTGCTCTGTCAAGGGCAAACTCAAGAGCTGTGGGTTTCTACTTTACTGCTGCCAACTAGCATGATTTATAAGGCAGAAGGAGCAAGGTGCAAAGAACTTCTCCTGGAGAAAAATCGTCTAAAAGTTAGGTTCCCGCTTGTGCAGAATGCTGGTTGCTTCTCCTCACTGCGGATCCATGTGAACTTGGGCAGCAGACAGAGCCCAGCCCTAGTTTCAACACCAATAAGGACTGAAGGCCCAAGTGGTTTAACCTGTCAGAGGCCAAATTTTGTGGGTGTGTATGAATTCACTTTGGGTTACCAACATTTTTAATGATTTTTAACGATGTATATGTTTTTAAACTTCACATACCCTCTCCAACTCCAGGCCCTTTGCCAGTTCCTCTTGGCTCTGCTAAGATGCATGGAATCTGGGAATCAAGATCAAGGGAGGGAGTCTGCTTTACTCAAGAGGGATGTGTGTGCGTGTAAAACAGAAACACCCCTCTCCATGCCTCCACTGGTTTGTGTGCCTTTCTTTAGCTTGCCCCAGAAGCCATACTTGCTTTGGGGACTCTAATAAGCAATTCCAAATGGTAACTCTGCTGTAATTTTTACTTCTGTGTAAGCATCTCACTTGTCTTTGAGTTCCTGGCCCTGTTTTTGAATATGGCTTCCCTGATGGGTGAGCCATGATTCTATCTCCCTTAGCCCCTTGTTGCTATCTTGACTGCAGACACAGGTTACCTTACCTTTTGGGAGCTTATTTGGACTTTCAGACTGTACTCAGGGCCTACAATTACCTATGATCTTCTCTGACTCCTATTGAGGCCCACTGGCTAGGAGTTTTTCTCATTCGTACTTCTCTGGCTATGATTTTGTGAAAGTTACCGGCACTTGCTAAGTAGAGAGTGGTAATAGTAACAGCATTTATAATAACAATAAAGCTTGTTGATGAAGAAAAATATCACCACAACCTACATTTACTTTTTTCCAGAGACAGAGACCTTTAGTAACCAAAGATGTCTCCCTTTTCAAGGCATCTACATAGTAAACAACTTCTTTTTACTGTAAAATCATGACACTTGTTGGATAATGGATGTTGGGTTGACCATTGGTGCAAGTTTGCCCTTTAGCCTTGCCAGTCTGGTGGTAGGAACAGGGACCCCATGGTGCACTCCTGTGGCTTGGCCATTCCCCTCACAGTTGCTTCTCTGAGTCTCAGGGGGCTTTACAAGAGATGTGGAGTCAATGCCTCTAGCACTATATATAGACAGAAAAAAGTCTTACATATGCATGTGACTAGTTTTTAAATCTATAAGAAGAAAATGATGTTTTCAGTTTATTAGTCTTTGGGTACAAAACTTAAGCTATGGAAGAAAACAAAAAGGGTTCAAATATGTTTTGAATAATCATTTATTCTAGAGCATCTGGCAAACATAAACTTGGAAATATGGAAGAACCTCCATGTTAACAATGGCCACTTTCCAAAGAACAATAAGGGACATATACTGAAAACAACAACAACAAAAAAGCCCAACCACAGTCATCTGCCACAGAAGTAATGATCGTAGGAATGGTAAAGGATGGTGATACTAAGCAGAGGTTATGCCTTTCGGTCCTGCTAGTGAAATCCAATTTAATGAAATGAGGGTTTAATCATAAAAACAAAGATGACTTTCACTTCTATTTAATTTTATGGATGAAAAGTAAGCCTCAGAAATATGAAAGAACCAAATAAAGGCCTCAAATAAGAATAACTTAAACTCCTTTTGTGGGGGGTTGGGGAGTTTGAGAGCAGAGGATCACTTGGCAGGCAATAGATAAATATAAGCAAACTGCAAGTCCTTGACTTTGCCTTAAGTGGCAAAATGCATGATGAAGACAAGACCGAAAGAGTCTGAGTTGATAAACATGGAGGCAATTATTATTCTTATTTATTGGCTTATAAAGCACATCTTGCTTAATACAAGGTGCTGGGCTGGAAATCAGAAAGGCCGTTGAAACCCCAAAGTAGAGCCATTCTGAGAGTTGAAGTCCTGCAGAGAATATTTTTATTTACTTCAGAAGGTAAGATGTCATATGTGGAACTACGTGTACGAAGGAGTTTCACTGAATAAGGATTATAATTGCAGAATGAATGCTGTACCATGTGCCAGGATGGCAATAGTATGTTGAACCTAAATAAAGAATGTAGGCTAAAGCATTAGAACAGATTAAGATATTTTAAATCAAATTTATTGTTATTATTATTTTATTTTAAAACTTTTTTTCTGAATGAGGGATGATGGGAGTGAGGTGGTGAGGAGATGCAGGAAAAGAGTTACAGAAAGAGAGGTGCCACAATGGCTAAGTAAAAATTGGTTAAGTTAATTCAGAGCTACTCAGTGGGAGGTCTATATCATATTTTTTATATTTTGTAATAAGCCCAAAATTGTATGGGTCTTTTTTTCCTAAACTGGCAACTTTATGTGGCTGTGTTCGTCTATACCCAGTCTGAGTGGGCATACACACAAACCAAAACGTTTAAAAAAATGTTGCCTGTCTCCAGGACGTTTTAAAACTAATTTATTTGACTTTACATCATTATTAAGGAAGATTATTTAAACAGAGACACAGTCTACTTTTTGAATATCCTACCCTGGGACTAAAATTAGCAACTAGACCCTGAATTTAAACCATTCCAAGTTGTGGAATGAATCACATTAACCTTTCTACCAGTTTTCCTGTTCAGTTTAATCTGATAGCCCCAAGAGATGGGTTCTGAAGGAGTGCCTGAGCTATTGGGGAAGGAAGTGGTTAAGAAGAAAGAAGTACATTTCTGGTCAGGGTGTCTGAGCATGCAGTGACATTACTCAGGGCTGGAGTAGATGGTGCCTAAATATCAAGTGTCATTTAGAGGTGTCAAAAGGCTTACCAGCTCTAAAATACCTGATGGTCCCACCATAAATTCACTCAACAAGGATACATTTGTTAATTAAACATTTTGGGGAGACAGGGCATCTATCATGGGCAGAGTCTTGTGTTTGGCATTTATGTATGATTCAAGGGAGGAATAAGACATGTCTTTGATTTCAAGAAGAGACCCACTTCATATTACCCAGGCCCTGTCAACAGTGCAAATGAAAGCCCACATACCATATGTCTAAATATTTTAAAGCCATAAATTAAAATGTGAAACAAGTTTATTGAGATATCTTTGACACATAAAAATCGTGTATGTTTAAAGGCTAAAATGTGATGTTTTGATATATGTATACATAGTAAAAAGATCACCATAATCAAGCTAAATAACATATCCTTCACTTTTACATAATTACCAGTGTGGGTTTGTGTGTGTGTTCCTGTGTTGAGAAGTTTTAAGATCCATCCTCTTAGCAAATTTCAGTAATACAATACAGTATTGTTCATTCTTGTTACCATGCTCTATGTTATAGCTCCAGCACCCATTCATCTTGCAAAACTGAAACTTTGTACCCTTGACCAACATCTCCTCATTTTCCGCTCTCTATGCTAACCTTTGGAAACCACCATTCTACTCTCTGCTTCTATGAGTTTGACTAGTTTAGATTCCAAGTATGAGGGAGATATATAGGACTTGTCTTTCTGTGTGTGGTTTATTTCACTTAGCATAATGTTCTCCAGGTGTCTTCTTTTTTAAGATTGAATAATATTTCATGGGAGGGAGGGAGAGAGAGAGAGAGAGAGAGACACCACATTTTCTTTATCCATTCATTTGTTGAAAGACATTTAGTTTGTTTCTATATCTTGACTACTGTGAATAATGCTACAATAAACATGGGAGTGGAGATATCTCTTTAAGATCCAGATTTCAATTCCTTTGGATAGATATCCAGAAATAAGCTTCCTGGATCATTCGTTAGTTCTATTTTTAGTTTTTTGAGGAACCTCCATACTGTTTTCAGTGATGTCTGCACCAGTTTACATTCCCACCTACTGTACAAGGATTCCTTTTCTCCATATCCCTGACAGCACTTATCTTTTGTCTTTTTGATGACAGCCATTCTAACAGGTGTGAGGTGATGTCTCATTGCGGTTTTGATTTGAATTTCCATGAGATTAGTGATGTTGAGAACTTTTAAAAATACTTATTGACCATTTGTATGTCTTCTTTTGAGAAATGTCTATTCAGGTCCTTTGCCCATTTTTAATTTTATTTATTTATTTATTTATTTAACATCTTTATTAGAGTGTAATTGCTTTACGATGTTGTGTTAGTTTCTGCTTTATAACAAAGTGAATCAGCTATAAATATACATATATCCCCATATCTCCTCCCTCTTGTGTCTCCCTCCCACCCTCCCTATCCCACCCATCTAGGTGGTCACAAAGTACCTCTCTGATCTCCCTGTGCTATGCGGATGATTCCCACTAGCAATCTATTTTACATTTGGTAGTGTACATATGTCCATGCCACTCTCTCACTTCGTCCCAGCTTACCCTTCCCACTCCCCGTGTCCCCAGGTCCATTCTCTACATCTGCGTCTTTATTCCTGTCCTGCACCTAGGTTCTTCAGAACCATTTTTTTTAGATTCCATATATATGTGTTAGCATACGGTATTTTGTTTTTCTCTTTCTGACTTACTTCACTCTGTATGACAGACTCTAGGTCTAGCCACCTCACTACAGATAACTCAATTTTGTTTCTTTTTATGGCTGAGTAATATTCCATTGTATATATGTGCCACATCTTCTTTATCCATTCATCTGTCGATGGACACTTAGGTTGCTTCCATGTCCTGGCTATTGGAAATAGAGCTGCAATGAACATTGTGGTACATGACTCTTTTTGAATCATGGTTTTCTCAGGGTATATGCCCAGTAGTGGGATTGCTGGGTCGTAGGGTAGTTCTATTTTTAGTTTTTTAAGGAACCTCCATACTGTTCTCCATAGTGGCTGTATCAATTTATATTCCCACCAACAGTGCAAGATGGCTCCCTTTTCTCCACACCCTCTCCAGCATTTATTGTTTGTAGATTTTTTGATGATGGCCATTCTGAATGGTGTGAGGTGATACCTCATTGTAGTTTTGATTTGCATTTCTCTAACGATTAGTGATGTTGAGCATCCTTTCATGTGTTTGTTGGCAATCTGTATATCTTCTTTGGAGAAATGTCTATATAGGTCTTCTGCCCATTTGTGGATTATGTTGTTTATTTTTTTGATATTAAGCTGCATGAGCTGCTTGTAAATTATGGAGATTAATCCTTTGTCAGTTGCTTCATTTGCAAATATTTTCTCCCATTCTGAGGGTTGTCTTTTCATCTTGTTTATGGTTTCCTTTGCTGTGCAAAAGCTTTTAAGTTTCATTAGGTCCCATTTGTTTATTTTTGTTTTTATTTCCATTTCTCTAGAAGGTGGGTCAAAAAGGATCTTGCTGTGATTTATGTCATAGAGTGGTCTGCCTATGTTTTCCTCTAAGAGTTTTATAGTGTCTGGCCTTACATTTAGGTCTTTAATCCATTTTGAATTTATTTGTGTGTATGGTGTTAGGGAGTGTTCTAATTTCATTCTTTTACATGTAGCTGTCCAGTTTTCCCAGCACCACGTACAAAGAGACTGTCTTTTCTCCATTGTATATTTTTGCCTCCTTTATCAAAGACAAGGTGACCATATGTCTGTGGGTTTATCTCCGGGCTTTCTATCCTGTTCCAGTTTTTGTTTTTGTGCCAGTATCAGACTGTCTTGATTACTGTAGCTTTGTAATATAGTCTGAAGTCTGGGAGCCTGATTACTCCAGCTCCATTTTTCTTTCTCAAGATTGCTTTGGCTATTCAGGATCTTTTATGTTTCCATACAAATTGTGAAATTTTTTGTTCTACTTCTGTGAAAAATGCCATTGGTAGTTTGATAGGGATTGCATTGAATCTGCAGATTGCTTTGGGTAGTATAATCATTTTCACAATGTTGAATCTTCTAATCCAAGAACATGGTATATCTCTCATTCTGTTTGTATCATCTTTAATTCCTTTCGTCAGTGTCTTATAGTTTTCTGCATACAAGCCTTTTGTCTCCTTAGGTAGGATTATTCCTAGGTATTTTATTCTTTTTTTGCAGTGATAAATAGGAATTTTTCCTTAATTTCTCTTTCAGATTTTTCATCATTAGTGTATAGGAATGCAAGAGATTTCTGTGCATTAATTTTGTATCCTGCTACTTTACCAAATTCATAGATTAGCTCTAGCAGTTTTCTGGTAACATCTGTAGGATTCTTTATGTATAGTATCATGTCATCTGCAAACAGTGACAGTTTTATTTCTTCTTTTCCAATTTGGATTCCTTTTACTTCTTTTTCTTCTCTGATTGGTGTGGCTAAAACTTCCAAAAGTATGTTGAATAATAGTGGTGAGAGTGGACATCCTTGTCTTGTTCCTGATCTTAGAGGAAATGGTTTCAGTTTTTCACCATTGAGAACGATGTTGGCTGTGGGTTTGTCATCTATGACCTTTATTATGTTGAGGTAAGTTCCCTCTATCCCTACTTTCTGGAGGGTTTTTATCATAAACGGGTGTTGAATTTTGTCGAAAGCTTTTTCTGCATCTATTGAAATGATCATATGGTTTTTATCCTTCAGTCTGTTAATATGGTGTATCACATTGATTGATTTGCATATATTGAAGAATCCTTGCACTCCTGGGATAAACCCCATTTGATCATGGTGCATGATCCTTTTAATGTGTGGTTGGATTCTGTTTGCTAGTATTTTGTTAAGGATTTTTGCATCTATGTTCATCAGTGCTATTGGCCTGTAGTTTTCTTTCTTTGTGACATCTTTGTGTGGTTTTGGTATCAGGGTGAAGGGGGCCTTGTAGAATGAGTTTGGGAGTGTTCCTCCCTCTGCTATATTTTGGAAGAGTTTGAGAAGGATAGGTGTTAGCTCTTCTCTAAATGTTTGATAGAAGTTGCCTGGGAAGCCATCTGGTCCTGGGCTTTTGTTTGTTGGAAGATTTTTAATCACAGTTTCAATTTCAGTGCTTGTGATTGGTCTGTTTATATTTTCTATTTCTTCCTGGTTCAGTCTCGGAAGGTTTTGCTGTATTAAGAATTGGTCCATTTTATTGGCCTAAAGTTGCTTGTAGTAACCTTTCATGATCCTTTGTATTTCTACAGTGTCAGTTGTTACTTCTCTGTTTTCATTTCTAAATCTATTGATTTGATTCTTCTCCCTTTTTTTCTTGATGAGTCTGGCTAATGGTTTATCAATTTTGTTTATCTTCTCAAAGAACCAGGTTTTAGTGTTATTCATCTTTGCTATCCTTTCCTTCATTTCTTTTTCATTTCTTTTTTTTTTTAATATGTTTATTGGAGTATAATTGCTTTACAGTGGTGTGTTAGTTTCTGCTTTATAACAAAGTGAATCAGCTATACATATACATATATCCCCATATCTCCTCCTTCTTGCATCTCCCTCCCATCCTCCTTATCCCAGCCCTCTAGGTGGTCACAAAGCATTGAGCTGACCTCCCTGTGCTATGCAGCTGCTTCCCACTAGCTATCTATTTTACATTTGGTAGGGTCCATGGACTCTCTCACCTCGTCCCAGCTTACACTTCCACCTCCCCGTGTCCTCCAGTCCATTCTCTACGTCTGCATCTTTATTCCTGTCCTGCCCCTAGGTTCTTCAGAACCTGTTTTGGTTTTTTTTTTTTTTTTTAGATACCATATATAGGTGTTAGCATACGGTATTTATTTTTCTCTTTCTGACTTACTTCACTCTGTATGACAGACTCTAGGTCCATCCACCTGATCTGATCTTTATGATTTCTTTCCTTATTCTGACTTTGGGTTTTTTGGCTTTTCTTTCTCTAGTTGCTTTAGGTGTAAGGTTAGGTTGTTTATTTGAGATTGTTCTTGTTTCTTGAGGTAGGATCATATTGCTATAAATTTCCCTCTTAGAACTGCTTTTCCTGCATCCCATAGGTTTTCGGTCATTGTGTTTTTATGATCATTTGTTTCTAGGTATTTTTTAATTTCCTCTTTGATTTCTTCAGTGATCTCTTGGTTATTTAGTAGTGTATTGTTTAGCCCCCATGTGTTTGTATTTTTTACAGCTTTTTTCCTGTAATTGATATCTAGTCTCATAACATTGTGGTCAGAAAAGATACTTGATACTACTTCAATTTTCTTAAATTTACCGAGGCTTGTTTTGTGACCCAAGACATGATCTATCCTGGAGAATATTTCATGAGCACTTGAGAAGAAAGTGTATTCTGTTGTTTTTGTATAGAATGTCCTGTAAATATCAATGAAGTTCGTCTTGTTTAATGTGTCATTTAAACCTTGTGTTTCCTTATTTATTTTCATTTTGGATGATCTGTCCATTGGTGAAAGTGGGGTGTTAAAGTCCCCTGCTATGATTGTGTTACTGTCCATTTCCCCTTTTATGGCTGTTAACATTTGCCTTATGTATTGAGGCGCTGCTATGTTGGGTGCATAAATATTTACAATTGTTATATATTCTTCTTGGATTTATCCCTTGATCATTATGTAGTATCCTTCTTTGTCTTTTATAATAGTCATTATTTTAAAGTCTAATTTGTCTGATAGGAGAATTGCTACTCCAGCTCTCTTTTGATTTCCATTTGCATGGAATATCTTTTTCCATCCCCTCACTTTCAGTCTGTATGTGTCCCTAGGTCTGAAGTGGGTCTCTTTAGACAGCATCTATATGGGTCTTGTTTTTGTATCCTTTCAGCCAGTCTATGTCTTTTGGTCAGAGCATTTAATCCATTTACATTTAAAGTAATTTTTAATATGTATGTTCCTATTACCATTTTCTTAATTGCTTTGGGTGTTTTTTGTAGGTCTTTTCTTTTTCTTGTGTTTCCTGCCTATAGAAGTTCCTTTAGCATTTGTTTTAAAGCTGGTTTGGTGGTGCTGATGTCTCTTAGCTTTTGCTTGTCTGTAAAGGTTTTCATTTCTCTGTCGAAACTGAATGAGATCCTTGCTGGGTAGAGTAATCTTGGTTGTAGGTTTTTCCCTTTCATCACTTTAAATATGTCCTGCCACTCCCTTCTGGCTTGCAGAGTTTCTGTTGAAAGATCAGCTATTAAACTTATGGGGATTCCCTTGTATGTTATTTGTTGTTTTTCCCTTGCTGCTTTTAATATTTTTTCTTTGTGTTTAATTTTTAATAGTTTGATTAATATGTGTCTTGGAGTGTTTCTCCTTGGATTTATCCTGTATGGGACTCTCTACGCTTCCTGGACTTTCCCTTCCCATATTAGGGAAGTTTTCAACTATAATCGCTTTAATTATTTTCTCAGTCCCTTTCTTTTTCTCTTCTTCTTCTGGGACCCCTATAATTCGAATGTTGGTGTGTTTAATGTTGTCCCAGAGGTCTCTGAGACTGTCCTCAATTCTTTTCATTCTTTTCTCTTTCTTCTGCTCTGCGGTAGTTATTTCCACTATTTTATCTTCCAGATCACTTATCCATTCTTCTGCCTCAGTTATTCTGCTATTGATTCCTTCTAGAGAATTTTAATTTCATTTATTGTGTTGTTAATCATTGCTTGTTTGGTCTTTAGTTCTTCTAGTTCCTTGTTAAACGTTTCTTGTATTTTCTCCATTCTATTTCCAAGATCTTGGATCATCTTTACTACCATTACTCTGAATTCTTTTTCAGTTATATTGCCTATTTCTTCTTAATTTTTTGGTCTGGTGGGTTTTTACTTTGCTCCTTCATCTGCTGAGTATTTCTCTGTCTTCTCAGTTTGCTTAACTTACTGTGTTTGGGACTCCTTTTTGCAGTTTGAAGGTTCATGGTTCCCATTGTTTCTGGTGTCTGCTCCTAGTGGGTAAGATTG
Organism: Balaenoptera musculus; assembly: GCF_009873245.2. Lineage (NCBI taxonomy): Eukaryota > Metazoa > Chordata > Mammalia > Artiodactyla > Balaenopteridae > Balaenoptera > Balaenoptera musculus. The sequence continues at coordinate 99,779,055 of NC_045787.1, forward strand.
GTTCAGTGGGTTTTTCGGGTTCCTGGTGGAGGGGACTGGTGCATGTGTTCTGGTGGATGAGGCTGGATCTTGTATTTCTGGTGGGTAGGACCGCATCTGTTGGTGTGTTTTGGGGTGTCTGTGAACTTATTATGATTTTAAGCAGTCTCTCTGCTAATGGGTGGGGTTGTGTTCCTGTCTTGCTAGTCATTTAGCATGGGGTGTACAGCACTGGAGCTTGCTGGTCATTGAATGGAGCTGGGTCTTAGATTTGAGATGGAGATCTCTGGGAGAGCTGTCCCCGATTGATATTACGTGGGGCTGGGAGGTCTCTGGTGGTCCAGTGTCCTGAAGTTGGCTCTCCCACCTCAGAGGCTGAGGCCTGATACCCGGCCGGAGCACCAAGATCCTGTCAGCCACACATCTCAATAGAAAAGGGAGGAAAAAAAGAAAGAAAGAAAAAGTATTTATTATAGAATAAAGTTATTAAAATAAAAAATAAAAAAGTCATTAAAATAAAAAAAATTTTAAGTAATTAAAAAAAAGAACACGAGAGCAACAAAACCAATAGAGAAATCCACCAATGATAACAAGCCCTAAAAACTACACTAAGATAAACATAAAAATAAGAAACTAGTCAGTCACATACAGGAAACCCCAAGTCTACAGTTGCTCCCAAAGTCCACTGCGTCAATTTTGGGATGATTCGTCATCTATTCAGGTATTCCACAGATGCAGGGTACAACAAGTTGATTGTGGAGATTTAATCCGCTGCTCCTGAGGCTGCTGGGAGAGATTTCCCTTTCTCTTCTTTGTTCGCACAGCTCCTGGGGTTCAGCTTTGGAGTTGGCCCCACCTCTGCATGTAGGTTGCCCTCTGACATCTGTTCTTCGCCCAGACAGGAGGGAGTTAAAGGAGCGGCTGGTTAGGGGGCTCTGGCTCACTCAGACCGGGCAGAGGGAGGGGCAGAATGTGAAGCAAGCCTGCGGCGGTAGAGGCCAGCGTGATATTGCAACAGCCTGAGGCGTTCCGTGTGTTCTCCTGGGGAAGTTGTCCCTGGGTCACAGGACCCTGGCAGTGGCAGGCTGCACAGGCTCCCAGGACGGGACATGTGGATAGTGATCTGTGCTTGCACACAGGATTCTTGGTGGCTGCAGCAGCAGCCTTAGCATTTCATGCCCGTCTCTGGGGTCTGCGCTGATAGCTGCGGCTCGCGTTTGTCTCTGAAATTCGTTTAGGCAGTGTTCTGAATCTCCTCTCCTCGTGCATCCTGAAACAATGGTCTCTTGCCTCTTAGGCAGGTCCAGAGCTTTTCCTGGACTCCCTCCTGGCTAGCTGTGGTGCACTTGCCTCCTTCAGGCTGTGTTCACACAGCCAACCCCAGTCCTCTACCTGGGATCTGACCTCTGAAGCCCAAGCCTCAGCTCCCTGCTCCCAACCGCTCCGGCAGTTGAGCAGACAAGCCTCTCAGGCTGGTGAGTGCTGGTCGGCACCGACCCTCTGTGCAGGAATCTCTCCGCTTTGCCCTCTACACCCCTGTTGCTGTGCTCTCCTCCGTGGCTCTGAAGCTTCCCCCCCGCCCATCCCCCATCTCCGCCAGTGAAGGGGTTTCCTAGTGTGTGGAAGCTTTTCCTCCTTCACTGTTCCCTCCCAGAAGTGCAGGTCCTGTCCCTATTCTTTTGTCTCTATTTTTCCTTTTTTCTTTTGCCCTACCCAGGTAGGTGGGGGAGTTTCTTGCCTTTTGGGAAGTGTGAGGTCTTCTGCCAACGTTCAGTAGGTGTTCTGTAGGAGTTGTTTCCCATGTAGATGTATTTTTGATGTATTTGTGGGCAGGAAGGCGATCTCCACGTCTTATTTCTCTGCCATCTTGAAACGTCCTCTTTGCCTTTGCTTTTGATGTCATGCCAAAAAAAAAAATAAGTTATTGCCTTGACCAATGTCAGTAAGCTTTTTCTCTATTTTCTGCCAGTAGTTTTACTATTTCAGGTCTCACATTTAAGTCTTTAATCTATCTTGGGTTCATTTTTGCATATGGTGAGATAAGGTTCCAATTTCATGTGGATATGCAGTTTTCCCAAAACCACTTATTGAAGAGATTTCCCCATTCTGTGTTCTTAGCACCCTTTCAAAGGTTAGTTGACTGTAAATGTGTGGATTTATTTCTGGGCCCTCTATTCTGTTTCATTGTTTTATATGACAGTTTTTATGACAGTACCACACTGTTTCAAATACTGCAGCTTTGAATATATTTTGAAATCAGAGAATATGAAGCTTCCATCTTTGTTCTTCTTGCACAAAATTGCTTTGTCTATTCAAGTTCTTTTGTGGTTCCATATGAATTTTAGGATTTTTTTTTCTATTTCTGTAAAGAATGTCATTAAAGTGCCATTAGAGTTATGATAGGAATCACACTGAATCTGTAGACCACTTTGGGTAGTTTGGACATTTTAACAATATAAAGTTTTCCAATTCATGAACATAGGATGTCTTTCCATTTATATGCATCTTCTTTAATCTCTTCATGAGTGTTTTAAGTTTTCAGTATACTAGTTTTTTACTTCTTTGGTTAAGTTTATTCCTAAGTGTTTTATTTATTCTTTTTGTTGCTATTGTAAACGGGATTGTTCTCTTAATCTCCTTTTTGGATAGCTCATTTTTACTGTGTAGCAATGCCGTCAACTTTTGTATGTTAATTTTGTATCCTGCAACTTCACTGATGTTGTTTATTAGTTCAGACAGTCTTTTTGTTGAGTCTTTATGGTTTTCTACATATGATCAAGCCATTTGCAAACAGAAATCATTTTACTTTTTACCTTCCAATGTGTATGCCTTTATTTCTTTTTATTGTTTAATTGCTCTGTCTGGGATTTCCAGTACTAGGTTGAATATAAGTGACAAAAGGGATGGTACAGAGCATCCTTGCCTGTACCAAATCTTAGTCGAAAAGCTTTTGGTCTTTCTCTATTGATTATGATTTTAGCTGTGGGCTTTTCATATATGGTCTTTATTTTACTGAGGTAAGTTTCTCTATACCTATTTTGTTGAGACTCTTTATCATGAATGGACATTGAATTTTTGTCAAATGTTTTTTCTGTATCTATTCCAAGATCATGTGGTTTCTATGTTTCATTCTGCTAATGTGGTATATCACACTGACTGATTTGTGTATGTTGAACTATCCTTGCATCTTAGAGATAAACCCCACTTGGTCATGGTGTATAGTCCTTTTAATGTGCTGTTTAATTTGCTAGTTTGCTAGTATTTTATTGAAGATTTTTACATCTAGGTTCATTAGGGATGTTGACCTGTAGTTTTCTTTTCTTGTGGTGTCTTATCTGACCCTGGTATCAGGGTGATCAGCATCAAAAAAAAAAAAAATCAGTTTGGAAATGTTCCCTTTTCTATTTTTTTTGAAGAGCTTAACAGGGATTCATATAAATTAACTTTTAAAATCAAAATTAGTTAAGTAAAGCTGAAATGTTTAAATTTTGAAAATAATGAAATGTCACTCAATATTTTAATAAAAATAAAACTATTTGCATTTCTAGCATTAAGTATCTCTTTTGTTACCAAGGTAAAGAATTAGTAACATGCTCCATGAATGTTCTGTCTAGACCTACATGTATGAATTGTTAAGTATTTCAGCCACCATGGGCAACTCTTGTGAATATCATACCTCCAGAATCACAAACCAGAACACAAAGAAAATAGACTCTTGGCATTACAAAGAAATGATTGTTATGCAAAAGTAGATTGCATTCACACTATCTAAAAGGGAAAATTTGATAGTTAATAACTTTGTCTTATCTCTTTCCTAAGCTCACCAGTGCTCATCAAATCTTCCCCTTACTTCAGAGAAACACTTGCTTCTGACATGGGCAGTGGAACAGCCAACTAACCTTCACAACATTCAAGTGCAGTCACCTTTGTTTTGAGCACATAGGACAAGAAAGGTGGACAACGATATTCCCTGGATCTGAACAGTTTAATCAGAAGAGCTGTTGTTTTAGAGTGACATATGCTACATTGTACCAGTCTTCAAGGTTGAATCTCAAGTGACTAAGACCCATGTGTCCTTTAATAAATTTAGCATTGTGGTGTTTGTGATATACAGGGCTTAATAAAGCATAGATGCTGGGTCACAGGCTCTTGCCTGGGCCAAGGATGGTTCCACCATAGAGCCTATAATTTAACAAGAGAAAGAGACATATAAATCGTGAATTATAGCAGAGACTAAATGAAGGACTGCTGTGATAGAAGAATAACAATACTCAAATTTTATTGGCTCCCTATGTCCCACTCTTACAAGTGCTTTATGTATGTTATTTCATTTGAACCTCACAGAATAAGTGAAGATTGCAAAATACAGAATTGAGGCACAGAAACATTAGGTAGTTTGCCCTCGTATGTGAATGCCAGTCAGAAGTCACGTTTTTAAGTCGACGTTTGCTGGATATAGTAGTTTGCCAAATCTTATTTTAAACTTTTAAATAGATGTTCACTGAAAGGCATTTTTTTCTTTATCATTATGCTCTTGTCAAGTTTTGCATTTTCAAGAAAAAAATTCAGCTCTGCGTGTACGTGTGTGCTTGTGTGTTTTTTCCTAGAAATAGGGTCTTTGGTTTTTATCAGCTAAGTCTAAAATGTATATGGAAATGGCAAAGGCCAAAAATAGTCATGAAAATCTTATAGAAGAACAAAGTTGGAAGATTTACACTATTGGGTATCAAGATATATCATAAATCAACGGTTATTAAAATAATATGGTATTCAGAAAAGGAGAAACAAATCAAGGGACTGTTGCAGAGAATTCAGAAACAGGCCTATACCCAAAAGGAATTTTGATTTATGATAAAAATGATCCTGCTTAAGGTAGAGGAAGGGCAGCCATTTCAATAATGATGATGGGTCATTGGATATCTGTATATGAAAATAAATGAAATTTGATTCTCATCACATATCATATCCAAACATCAATTCCAGGTGGATTGTAGTTCTAAACTGAAAGTGCTTCTAGAAGATAGCATGGGAACATATCTTTGTGACCTTGAGGGATGAAAAGATATTTTTAAAACAGAACATCAAAGCACTAATCATAAAGAAAAAGACTTCCAAATTAGACTACATCAAAATTAAGGAGTTCTGTTTATCAAAAGACATCATTAACAGAGAGAAAAGTTAAGCCAGAATGTGGCAGAAGACATTTTCAATAAATATATCTTGCAAGGTTGCATATCCAGAATATATAAAGAACTCTTACAAATCAGTAAGAAAACAACAGATGACACAATAGAAAAATGGGCAAGAAATTTGAGCAGACACTTCATAAGAGAGATTATCCAAATGGCCAACAGACATGAACATGTGCTAAACCTTATTAGTCATGAGGGAAATGCAAGTCAAAACCTTAATGAGATATAATAACACATTCACCAAAGTGGCTAAACTTTTGTAAATGATCACAATACCAAGTGTTGATATGGATTTTGACCTCTTGTACTTTGGTGGTACAAATGTAAATTGATACAACCACTTTGGAAAATTTATTTGCAATATATATTACACCTGGAAAATTCTTATTCAATGATCTAGGAATCTAACTCCTATACCCAGGAGAAATGCGTATATATGTGCATCAAAACAATGGACAAAATGTTCATAGCAGTATTATTTCTAATAGGCCCAAATTGTCCATCGATGATAATGTGGATAGATATATTGTGGTATAGTTATACAATGAATGATGTTCAGCAATGAAATGAATGAACTACAACTATATGCAACAGCCTGGGTGAATTTCATCAATATTATATTGCATGAAAGAAGTCAAACCAAAAAGCACATTCTACTTTATAAAGTTAAAAAACATGCAAACTAATCTATGGTGCAGATGTTAGGATTGTGACTGACTACCTTTGGGGTGGAAGAGGAATAATGACCCAACAGGGGCATGAGGTGAGTCTCCAGGATGCTGATATGTTACACTTCTGGGCCTAAGGAGGCCACTGTGTAGAAATCTATCAAACTGTACAGTTACGATTTATGTGCTTTTCGGTAAACAATACCGTGAATAAAAATGTGTTAATGCTGTGAAGGAAGTAAACAATGATGGAATAGAGAATATCTAGAGAAGGGAGGTCAGGGAAAGGCTTTCTGAGGAGGTGACATGAGTTAAGTCCTAGAAGATAAGAAAGAGGCACACGGCTGGGGGAAACCCTATGCCCTCTGCAAAAGTGAGTGAGTTTCACTTTCGCATGGATGGCGTAGTTGTGTGCTGAATTCATTAGTGTGTTTGTCATCTATTGAAGAGCAAGGCCCTATGACACAAAATAGATGCATTTTGATGGACTGCAGAACTAGGGAAGATTCAGAAATAGGAGATCTGCCCAAGGGATGTACATGTGTAGCGAAGACATAGCTGAGAAGAGAGAGCCCTGAGGTATAGCGTGAGGGCACTGATTCAGTGAGAGGAAGGAAAGACGGGAGAGATGATAAAGAAAGAAAGGAAAAGGTGGAACTTAGTCTTAGCCTCCTTCACTACTTCACCTATCCTGATCTCAGACATCAAGTGGTAGAATCAGGGCCAAAAAATTAAGGAAAAAATGACGAGGAAAGAAGAAAGCGTCTAAGGTTAGCGTGTGTGCAGACCTGTTTATGAGTGCACATCAGCAAACCCACATGAGGAAACTGAGCAGACAGGACATACATAAATAGAGGATTTAGGAAGGTGAGAGGGAAAGGAGGGGCTCCACTAATACGGATAATGTGAAAATAGATACAGAGGTTTGTTTGACATCATTTGGGGAAAAAATTAACTGTTTTATAGACACTTCTCACTTTTTAATAAAATTATTTCATGCACAAAACTTAAGAACTGATGGGCCAAAAGGGAAATGCAAAGAAAAAAAAAGCCTTCAGAATGCCGGCCTGTGTACGATATTTGATATTATGAAGGACTGAATTAGAATCACATTCAGGAACCATGACAATGCTAAAAGAAAAAGAAAAAAATTCATTCTGTACTGGCCTTCACTAACATTTTTGCATTATTTAGAAAGCACCTGATATGTTATTCCTCTGCATAAATAGATTTTACATACAAGTCTTGAGGATAGGTATATTCATGGCTTAGGCTAAAAAGTATAGACTAAAGAAAGTAGAGTCCAAACTTCCGAGCATCATAATAACACAAAGACTTACACATTCACACGCAGCTAAGTCTGGCTGGTATTTGAGAGAATGCCAGTGTAATTAATCAGTTCTCTCCAATGTTTACTTCAGCTATCTGTTGTGCACAAAACGGCTCAAATTAGTTTTGGTAGTAGAAATGGTCTGAAATCCAAAGACAGTTCACATTACTGTTCTAAAATTATAACAGTGCAACACTGTAAATTTTACTTTTCCAGGTGTGAACCAGATGCTATAAGATTATTGTAAGTTACATTCTCTTCTGCAAAGGCTTTCTTTTCAACATATTCTCAAAGATTACATAGCGATGATTCACACTTATGTTGAACACATTCCAAATTGCGTATGTAGGAAGTACTTCTAACAAAAATCAAACAAAGGCTTTTGAAGATTTCTTTAATTGGTGTTTTATTGGGTGTCATTTATTTTCTAGCATTTCAGGAGAACCAGCTGAAAACAAAACATAGTGCTAGGATATTAAAATTATTAACAAGTATTAACTTAGAGTTTGTAAAGAGTTTAAAAAAAAGTAATAAGGCATATTTTTATTTATAGAACCCTTATTACATGAAGTAATATTCAGCTCATTACAATAAGAGACGGGATAAACAGGTATGAAATAGTTAGGAAAAGAAATCTGATATCGTAAAATATATGAATGACAAACCCCAGTGTCTTTAGTAAACTTATATATAGACCAAACATAACAGAGAGATTAATAAATACATAATATACATTTTTATGGTCAGGTTGAACAGAAATAAATTTAATTTTATTACACAATAGATAAAACTAAGGAAATATTTGGACTTCTTTCCCCAAATTTCCCACTAGGACTATGTTCTAAAAATAAATATTATAAAAATACAGTATACCTTTATCATATAGAAAACATAGAGCTGTGAGTGAGGTGGTGACAGATATCGTCATGTCACAACAGGGGGACTAGTGTAAGTCCTAAATGAGGGAAAGCCCTTGAGGTGCATTAGTACGTCCTGCAGTGACCGAAACTCCATTATGGGAAGAGTAATGGGGATTTTTCTAGGCTACTTGAGATGTGACAGTACTGTAGCAGAATCCTCCCTTTGACTGTACTTACTAGTTTCCAATGACTACAGCAGAGAAATTTCACCCTGTGGCTTTTCCTATTCTGGGAAAACCAGGTATCTTAGCAGAATAGCCTTGGCTCTGAGCTAATTTCTTCCATGCCAGTGATGTATTTGTCAGACATATGCTGGGGAGAAGCTTCTGTATGCTGTCTACCACGCAATTATCATGACCTCATTAGACAAAATCTCCAGGTCCACACTCATGATGACCCCCTCAAGATAAACACCCCCCCCCCACCTCACCCCTCCCTTTTACCATTTCCCCATTTCTGCTTCCTCTCCACCTGGCGCTCTTTCTCAGACCCTCATTTCCCACCTCTCACTCTCTGTTACTCTTTTCTCATCTCTCCTCCTCCTCCCCATCTTATTTTTTCCCTCTTTTTGTCTGCTTTTTTCTCTGTTTTCTCCATTTCCCCCATTTTTCCCCATTTATTTCTCCATCTTCCCCAGGTCCTCTCCCCTGACCCTTGTTCTATCCTAGCTTCCCTTCTCTCTGTTTCCCCTGTCTCTCCCATCTACTTGCGGTATTCTTTTGGGATTTGGAGGGATGAATTCTCTGGGGAAGGGTACTTCTCTGAGCATATTCTCCACAGAGCCTATTTCAGCAGCTCTGCTCAGTGTCACATCATTTGCCCCACTACACACCTCATGCTTGGCCCAACCTGACCCTTTGTAACCCAAACACATTATTCCCTTTGGGAAGGTAGAGTGATTAGAGAGGTAAACACCTTATAGGAAATCAAAATCCTACTGATTTATTGCCATCAGCAACACATTTAGGCCAGATTGTCAAGGGCCCTCCCTTTTCAGGGTCCTCTATTTTTCAGGCTTCTGATTGATTTATGCTTAAAACCCATAAATTGTTTTCTGCAAAATAAGAGGTAAAAAGACAATTTTATCTCATTAAAATGGAAACTGTTCCTTTGAAAATCTGGCCAGAAATGTTGGTGGAATTGCTCTATTCATCAACGCTCAAAAGACCGTGAGACTGATCATCCTTAGGAGAAAACAACACCGGCGCTGTGGCTACAGTCTAACGATTTAGATAGAAGATGTCAGAGCCAGCAACTGATGTCCCTGTGATGGGTTACCAGGGCTTGCATATAGGAATGAAATGGTTCGGGTAAACTAAGCCTAAAGTATGCAAATATATCATCTTCTCACTACTCTTCTCATGTACGTAGGAAATAGTTCACAATCAGACTCAGGAAAGAAGGCCCCTTGGAGCTCTGTTGGTAGGTGCTCTGCTCATGAAGTGAGTGCCAACATGGCCCCAGGAGTCCACAGTCTTGGACTACAGATCACCCCTCCACAACAATGTTAACAGCTGTCTGTTGATGAAAACTGAGCGACTGGTTTATGTACCTACTTTTTCCGTCTTTCAAAATAACTAACTGTTTGATGCTGACACTATGAATTCTTATGATAAAAATAGGAATTAAAAATAGTGCTTGTCTGTGTTATTCTTGAAAGAATTTCAGATGAAGCCAAATTCTCTCATGCTGCTCGAATCAGACAAGAAGTTATTGCCTTTATGTTTCCTTACTGAATCCCATTAGCTGTTTCATGATTCACTATTTGGTATGTGATCGTGGCCTTCTTTTCTATGATTATCCCAAATTAAAGTTTACATTGTCTGCTTTTTTTCAGATTTTCTTATTGGATGAAAGAAAACATACTTAGCATTCAGTGGGAATTATGGTAATGAAAATGACCCTAGCCAGCCATCCTGGCATTACAAATATGTGGCTTGCTAATTATAAAAGGAAAAAAAAAAGCCATTATGTCAGATTAAGACCTTCATCTCTTAATGGGCAGCAAGCTCAGAGTTTCTTTGTCTGAAGGATATTTTCACATAAATTGTTCCCTTTGTATCTGAGTCCAAGGATTCTGCTTTTGTTACTTGAAAAATTCAATAGAAATTTCTAGCAATACAAGAAATATTTTTAAATAGGTAAAGGCACGATCTGAAAATAAAAAGAATGCTAATTACTTGTTTAAAGTGCATAAAAATTTAGTTTCAAGTTATATATATGTGTATACATACATACACATCCACATGTAAAATTTCATGACACTTAAAGTTTTCCCAAATGATCATAGAATGTTCACATTGAACAGGACTTTGGAGATCATTGAGTGGTTCTCAAATTTAGCTCAGGTCAGAAACACCTGGAAGGCTTGTTACAAAACAAATGGTAGGCTCACCCCCACAGTTTCTGGTTCAGCAGAATTTGCACTTGGAACAAGTACAGGTGATACTGTTGCTGCTGGTTCAGGGACCACAATGTGAGAACCTCTGACCCAGGCAAACCCCCTTGATTTACAAACCAGAAACCTGCAGTTTCAATACATTGTCCAATGCTAAATACATGAGTGGATGAGGTGAGAGAGGAACCTGGTTCTTCTTGCTCCTACTTCCATTCTTGATCTTCTACATGAGTGTTTCTCAAACTCTAATGTGCATACGAATGACCCCCGGGGAACTTGTTAAAACACAAACTGTAAATCGGTGGGTCTGGGGAGAGACTTGGGCTTCTGCATTTCTAACAAGCTCTCAGGTATTGTCCTTGCAGCTGATCCACAGATATACTTTAAGTAGCTAGGTCCTGCACTGTCATGCAATAGTGCTGTCATCTTTATGTTAATTACTTACACTCAAAAAATGTAGAACAGATATTCTTTTGTTTTCCCTAATAAGTTTTATTTTAGAGTAGTTTTATGGTCACAGCAAAATTGAGCAGAGAGTACAAAGAGTTCCCATATACTCCCCTCTTCCATTCCTCCTCCCTGCTCCCTACACAACCTTGCCCACTATCAATATCCCCCAGCAGAGTGGTACATTTGTTACAACTGGTGAACCTACATTAATGCATTATTATCACCTAAAGTCCATAATTTACATTAAGGTTCACAATTGTAAGTTCTGTGAGTTTGGACAAATGTATAATGGCATTTATCCACTATTACAGTACCATGCAGAATAGTTTCACTGCCCTAAAAAGCCTCTGTGCTCTATTTGTCTCTCCCTCCCCCCAGTCCCTGGCAAACACTGAACTTTTTACTGTCTCCATTGTTTTGCCTTTTCTAGAATGTCATGTAGTTGGGATCATATAGTATGTAGACTTTTCAGATTGACTTCTTTCACTTAGGTTCCTCCATGTCTTTTCATGGTTTGATGGCTCATTTCTATGTAACACTGAATAATATTCCATTGTCTGGATATAGCACTTTGGAAAGCATGACTTTATTTGCTTAATGGGTGTCTTGGAATGTAGGAGCTTAGATTTAAAGGAACCATGATCCTCTGACACTTCTGATTTAGAATGAACGCTAGAATGTATCTGTAGATTTTAGATTTTATTGTTATCGCTACATATAACATCCACCCAAACTTTCCATTTTTAGTTTGTCTAAATTCAGATTTTATCAGTTTTCTAGTTTGATAAAAGTATTTTCCCAATTTCTACTTATCCTTTAGTATATGCCACTCCAATTGTTTTTTTTTTAAGTCAGTATTATCTTTTTCAAATGTTATCTTCACAGTTTGCTTCAATGTTTTTTTTTCAAATATACATAAATACCTCACTGTCATAATTAGACATTGCCTGGTTCTCCATTGCCTCTACAATAAATTATTAATGCCTTACTGGCCCTATTTAAAAAATGGATATATCCATTCAAGTACTGAAGGACATCTTGGATGCTTCCAAAGAATGTCCGTGTGCAGGTTTTTGTGTGGATATGTCTTCAACTTCTTGGGGTAAATACCAAGGAGTGCAATTGTTGGATCATATGGTAAAAGTTTTGTGAGAAACCACCCAACTGTCTTCCAAAGTGGCTGTACCATTTTTCACTGCCACCAGAAATGAATGAGGGTTCCTGTTGCTCCACATCCTCATCAGCATTTGGTGGTGTTAGTGTTCCAGATCTTGACCATTCTAATAGGTATGTAGTGATATCTCATTATTATTTTAATTTGTAATTCCCTAATGATATATGATTTTGAGCATCTTTTCATATGCTTATTTGCCATCTATATATCTTCTTTGGTGAGGTGTCTGTTAAGGTCTTTTGCCCATTTTTTGATTGGTTGCTTTTTTCTAATTTTTGAGTTTTAAGAGTTCTTTCTATATTTTGAATAACAGTTCTTTATAATATACGACTTTTGCAAGTATTTTCTCCCAGTCTGCAAACTGCCTTCGCATTCTCTTAATAGATATTAATTTTGGGGGAGCAGAAGACATCATTTCTTGCTTAGGTTTTTATTCTTTCATAAAGTTAAGTTTTGCTGATTAGCAATAATTCTATGTCAAGGAAGTATATGAATGATTAAAAATATCTTTTAAACTAACTCTTTCATTACTTCAGAAAAGGAAGAGTACCCTAAATATGCTGCGTATTTTTGTGGCTGTGTTAAAGCTATTTTAGTGAAGAGTTATTTAATGGTCATTGCTAGCTTGTATATATATCTATTCATTCGACAGCATTTATTATTAATCACTGTCCCTGTGCTAGGAACTTGGACCAGGTGAGTCATAGACGCAATCTCTGTCATCAAGCCTAGTTAGGAAGGGGAGTGTAAAATGCAGTGCAGAGTGTACTGTGGTAGGTGTTAGCACAAGCAATATATACAGGATGGAAAGAGTACTGGAAGGAAAGTGGGATGATTTTCCAGAGGAGGTGGTTTCTGAGCTGGATTTAAAAGTACACATGGGAGTTTGACAGGGGCAGGGGGAGGGAGGAAACAGACAGTCTGAGATGTCATAGAACTTAAGACCTGAAGAGCAAAGGCCTGAGCACACAGCATTATTGGAAGTTTACATTTAGGTAGACAAAGGAGGAAGACAAAAGCAAAATAGAGATAGGGCATTTTCAGAGACTTGGGAGAAACTACTCTCCAGAGCTAACTTTAAAAATGAAATAGAATCGGTTGTTCTTGTACTCCAGCAGATGTAAACAATGAGCGCCTAGCTTCTTATCTGTTCTGTAGTCTACAGGAAACCCAACACACTGTTAGCTCAAAAGGACTCATTGCTAAGGCAGACACACACTGGCTAAACTTTGGGGATTCATATAAATTTAAAAGTTGTAATTTTAAAAACACCATCTCTCTTAAGCAATTAAAATGTAAACTAATGGATGAACATCTATTTTCAGTGTGGTATACTTTAAAGCAATCCAATAAAACAGAATCAGTTGGTTAGACTGAAAACTTTGGGAGTACAGAGACTGTGAGTTAAATTCATAAGCTCCTAAAGTTTAATTAACAAGTATTTTTACTTCTAATCTTGCCTTTTACTTCTTTTAAAATGTATATGTGTTTTTTAAAGAAAGGTCTTCTTTTTTCTCTACATTTATTCTCCACTTAGCTCAGTTGCAAACCCCTGTTCTTTTGGCAGCTCACTTCCCTTTAGGGAGCGATCGTTCTCTGACTCAGACATTTCTGCCTTTTCCCCATTCTCGTGTAAGACCTCTACCTAAATTTTCCAGCTATATATCAGCTAAAATATCCCTTCTTTCCTGTGTGGCTAATTCACTTCTCTCCAGTTTATTTTCTACTCTGCAGTTTCCCCGTCCTTCCTTGGAAGAAAGACATTTTATAGAATTTTCTTAGCTCTCCACATATCTATGTACAGTGATTTAGAGTTATATTGCAAATTTTCCTCCAATATGATTTTTTTAGATTGAGAGAGAATACTTGTAAATATCCAGAATCTCTTCAAATGTAAACTTAAGACTTGAATTTATTACATGCCAGTTAATGAATTTTCCTGTTTTCTCTCTAAACTTTTGTCACCATGAACATTTAAATACTAAACATTGTTACCAATGTAAAGATTATTCAGTATTTAACACAGCTAAAATCATACTTATGGACTGGCTATCATGTCAATTCAAAAATCATTAACTATAAACAAATAATATATAGAAAAATAAACTTTTGACACCATCTGGCAGAAGGAAGGAAATAATAATGATAAGAGCATTAATTAATGAAACTGAAAACAGGAAAACAATAGAGAAAACCAATGGGACAAAAAGCTGGTTCTTTGAAAAATTCAGTAAAATTGATAAATCTCTGGCAAGACTGGCAAAGATAAAAAGAGAGAGAAGGCACAAATCACCAATATCAGGAATAAAACAGGGGCTATCAATACAGATCCCGCAGGCATCAAAATGATAAAGGAATACTACAAACAACTTTATGCTCATACTTAGAAGAAATGGACTTGAAAATCACAAGCTCTAAAACTCAGCCCAGGTGAAATAGGCAACCTGAATAGTCCTACAAACACTAAATTGAGTTAGTAATTTAAAAGATCCTGAAAAACAAAAAAAAATCTCTAAGCGCAGATGGTTTCACTGGAGAATTCTAGTCAATTATCCTCCAACCAATCTGTAGGTTCAAAATAGTTACTACCAAAATTCCAGCAAGGTTTTTTGCAAGCATAGACAAGACAAGCCTATTCTAACATTTACATGAAAAGGCATAGGTCCTAGAATAGCTAAAATAATCTTGAAAAAGGAATAAGTTAGAAGGAATAAATATACCCAATCCTCAGACCTACTATGTAGATACAGTAATCAAGACACTGTGATACTTGTGCAAAGATAGACATAAGGATTAATGGAACAATATAGAGAACCCAGAAATAGATCCCCACAAAACATGCTCAACTAATATTTAACAAAAGTTCAAAAGTAATTCAATGGAGAAAGGTTAGCTTTCTTAACATATGGTGCTGGAACACCACACAGGAAAAAAAAAAATGAATCTCAACTTAAATCTCACACCTTATACAAAAATTAACCCAAAATGTGTCACAGACTTAAATGTGAAACATAAAACTATAAAACTTTTAGGGAAAAAAATAAATCTTTGTAACATATTCATAACCGAAAATCTGATAACAGATGTGGCCAGGTAAGAGTTCTTAGATTTGATACCGAAGTCACAACCCATAAAAGGTAAAATTAATAAATTGGACCTCATCAAAATTTTAAAATTGTCCTCAGTGAAAGTCTGTCAAAAGGATGGAAAAACAAGCTACAGACCTGGAGAAAATTTTTCTGAACCATCTACCTGACAAACGACTAGTATCTAGAATATATTGCAAACACTCAAAACTCAACAGTAAACAAATAATCCAATTAGAAAATGGGCAAAAGACATGAACATGTATTTCACCATATATAGTAGATGACAAATAAGTCCATGAACGTGTACCAGCCATTAGGGATATGCAATTTATAGCAACAGTAAGATATCACTACATACCTATCAGAATGACTAAAGTAAAAAAATAGCAACAATACCAATTGCTGGCAAGGATGAAGAGAAACTGAATTACTTGCACATTGCTGCTGAGAATGAAAAAATGGTATTAATACTCTAGAAAATAGTTCGGCAGTTTCTAATAAATCTAAACATGCAACTAGCATATGACCCAGAAATTGCATTGGGGAAATCCCAAAGAAACGAAAACTTAGGTTCACACAAAAACATGTAATGAATGTTTTGTTCATAATACCCCAAAACTAGAAACACCCATGTCCTTCAACAGGTGAATAGTTAAACTGTGGTCCATCCGCACCACAGAATATACTTACAAAGGATACACTTGACAATTTGAACGAACCTCTAGAGACTTACACTGAGTGAGAAAAAATAAAAATCCAGAAAGATTATATACTGTATAATTCCATTTACATAACATTATTAATATGCTAAAATTATAGAAAGAAGAACTGATTACTGGTTGCCAGTGTGCAGGGGTGGGGGTAGGTGGGTGTGGCTATAAAAGGCAACAAGAGGGAAATTTGCCTGTAGTAATATCAATATGCTTGTAGAGATATTGTCCTGTAGTTTTGCAAGCTGTTACCACAGAGGGAAACTGGGTAACAAGTACACAGATCTCCCTGAGTTATTTCTTAAAACTTCATGTGAATCTCTAATTATCTCAAGTTAAAAGTTTAAAAAAATCAGTTTTAATCTTTTCCTATTTTCTAATTATTTAATAAACTTTTTATCAATACCAAAAAAAGATATAGGAATCAAATTATGATTTTATGGAGAGGCAAAGAGGAATTATTAATCTAATTTATGAAATATTGACTAATACTCCATAATACTAATTATCTGTATTGTAAACCTGAAGCCCCATATGGGAAATTGCAAGACAAACAGAATATGACATTGTCTCCTCAGATCTTATATGGAACAAGATGGTGTATTAGAAACCAAAAATATATTGGATGTGAATACAATCTCAGACTTTACATAGAGAATGTTAACAAAGTAGCATTTCTCACTTAATCTGCAAATTATAGCTTTAAGTAGTGTTTCTTCTGTCATCAATGCACAGGCTTATTAGTGAGTTTTATTCTCTGATGATGACATATTTATTAACATCAAGATAGTTAATGTGGATTGTTTGGTTATTGAAATGATTCTATAATGCAAAATGAAAATCTCATCATTTCCCTGCAAAGAAAAATAGTTGTAAAATACAATCTAGAAATTGAAGCCTAGGATTAGATGCTGAGGCCATGAGATTTTCTTTACTCTTTGCACCATCGTATATGGATCTCAACGCTGTAGATAACATGCCATTTATGTATTGTTATCAATTAATTTATTTAATTCTGTACTCACTTATTCAACTAACATTTACTGAGAACATAGCATGTGCATAAAATTATGCTCAGCACTGAAGTAGAGCAGACAGGTAAATAACACTGCACCCTCAAGTAGACTTCAAAGTAACACACATCCAGAAACAACAGCATAAAACAGAAAGTCTTAAATGCCCTAAGATATAGGCCATGTAAGCCAAGACCAGTCAGTGTTCAGAGGAAGTGAGTCTTTCCAACCTAGTGAAACTGGCAAAGGCTTTATGGAGAAAATGATGCCTGGTGGAATCTTAAAGGAGGCTAGGTTCAAACAGCCTGAGAGAGTGAAGGTTTAGAACAGAGGAGTCAAGGCCCTCTGGAACTGCCAGGGAAGCCTGAGGCCATCTAGGCTGATAAAGGGATGGCCTGAATTCTATCTCTGACAACTGTCAGTCAAGCTTGCTTGGATTCCCAGGGACAGGTCAGTGACTAATTTGAAAAGACATTTCTTCAGCCTTTCAGCACATTTCTGACTGGTACCTATTTCCTTATCTATAAAATGAACTTTACAGAAATGAAGGAACTACAAACATCTAAAGTACCTAAATAAATATATATTTTTTAATATTTTTATTGACAGTGAAGATAGAATAAGAGAAAGTTGACACAGGGATAGCAGTCAGATAGGAAATCATTTATAAGCATGAATACTGTAGGGGATTAGGGTTTAAGGATGGCAGCACTGAAGCACTAGAAAAAATTTGCATTTCCTGGTGGGATCTAAAGAAAAAGAAAGAGAAATTAATACTTGTCATCCTAGGGCAGTGTATAAGGAGTAGATCTTTACCCAGGCCAGTGTGAGGATCTATCAGATGTAAATTTCTTTCAATCTGTGGCTGTTTGTACCTGGTGAAGCTCAGGCTGGTAAATAATTTAAGAGCATATGTTATCTACCATTAATCCTCTAAGGAGTTTCAGATGCTTAGATTTTTTCCATTTGCATATTAGTTAATTTGGAACATCCTTTTTGATGCTCATGCATACACTTTCATATTAGATGGGTAGTAAAGTCTTAATGTCAGGCAGTGTCTGCTCCCAAATTTTAATTTTCTCTTTCTCTGTTCCCCTGACTCTGGATGCCCTGGTGAGTGAGTGTGTGTGTGTGTGTGTGTGTGTGTGTGTGTGTGTGTGTGTGTGTGTTGGGGTCAGGAGGAGAGAAGGTATAAATAAAGGAAGGTGACCATGTCACATATGCACTATTGGAAAACTGATCTTAAATTTCATTTAAACCCTAAGAACCACTTCCAATAACCAGAAAATAATTTTCATCTTATTAAAAAAATAGCTAAATCAAATTTAATGAGCCCTACAATTTTAAAGCAGTGTTCAGTTTGACTATGAGTGTTGATCAAATCCCAAACATAACTGAGTTATCAATTTCCTCGAATAATTTTTAAAAGCTCAGGTTTTGACCTTGAAACTAAAATACTTGACCTTTATTATGCCCCACCTCTAATTTGACTAATTGTTGACATAATAAAAACAACATACATGTAAGGTCTTTAAATGTTAGCACAAAGACCTTTCCTGCTCCTCCTACTTTCTAATTCCAGATATTGTGAATTCATGCAACAGACCTGTTTGAATCAGCACTTTTCAAAAAAACAAACATTTTCAGAGCAACGAAGAGTGTTTTTAATTTAGCCTGATGAGCTGTATTTCAAACAGCTATGTAGATAGGAGGCTTAAGAGTAGATTGCTTGGGCTTCCCTGGTGGCGCAGTGGTTGAGAATCTGCCTGCCAATGCAGGGGACACAGGTTCGAGCCCTGGTCTGGGAAGATCCCACATGCCGCAGAGCAACTAGGCCCGTGACCCACAGCTATTGAGCCTGCGCGTCTGGAGCCTGTGCTCTGCAATAAGAGAGGCCGCGATAGCGAGAGGCCCGCGCACCGCGATGAAGAGTGGACCCTGCTTGCCACAACTAGAGAAAGCCCTCACACAGAAACGAAGACCCAACACAGCCAAAAATAAATAAATTAATTAATTTTAAAAAAATCAGCTATACTTCAATTTTAAAAAGTAAATTAAAAAAAAAATAGAGTCATTTGCTTACACACACACACACACACAAACCTACCACTTTGATGATCACAAACCAAACCCTTATAATCACAAGGTTACAGGACTGAACTTCTTGGAAGACACGCCATCTAAGAACACACAACTTCACAGAGAAGTTTAATTACTACATTGTCTCATGGAGCTTACCCTCAACTCTGATAAGTAGATTTCATGTTAACTTTATAAACAGTGTCTAAACTATTACTGCTCAGGACTTTAAAATTGCTATGTGTTTTCTCAAGGAATCAGTCCCAAAACGAAGAAACCCCCCCCCCCCAAAAAAAACAGTTTATAAGCTGATGTGGTGATGTCAAATACCAGATACCACGGAAAAATATCCAGTATGAATTTTCTTCTTCATGTGAAGGTCTAGTTCACTCACCTGAATAAACTGGCTTCTGATATACATTACATCATGAGTATGAGATCAGAATTTTCTTCCTTAGATATACTTAATGTAGAAATACTTGAAGCCTGTGTTTCTTTGAATAGCTGTAGTTACAATGATTTTAAAGTTTGTGTGGCCATTTGGGTATTATTGAGTACAAAGTTTTAAAGCATTGGTTCTAAATTGTGAGTTGTTCCACATTAGACAAATCACTCCACACCAAGAAGCCTGATACTTGCTCTCGGGGACCAAATTGGTAACTCTTTATCCAGACACTTAGGCTTTCTCTTGAAATCTGTGATTACCTTGGTGTCCAAGTAGGAATTGAAAGGTAGTTAAAAAAAAAATAGT
This sequence comes from Balaenoptera musculus, assembly GCF_009873245.2. Classification (NCBI taxonomy): domain Eukaryota; kingdom Metazoa; phylum Chordata; class Mammalia; order Artiodactyla; family Balaenopteridae; genus Balaenoptera; species Balaenoptera musculus. The sequence continues at coordinate 99,798,808 of NC_045787.1, forward strand.
AAAGGCAACACAGGAGACCGAAGAATCCAAGGAAACTGTTCTCTATCTTTTACAAGTGTTAACAGATTGGAATTGTAGGTTTGTAATTTTTGGCAAGCATGCTTATTTTGTACTGACAGAAGTATTTGGCTTTGGAAAGTGTGTTTGGGTCAGGTAGACACACAACCCAGGCCATCCGTCACTGGGGTAATGTTAGGACTAGGAGAGTTTGGTAGGTCAAGGAGAACAGGAATTGCCCCAGGATATGTAGCAAACAGAAGTCCCTGGATGAGCAGGTGTCTACGGTGGCAGGTACCCATGGCCCGAGTGCCCATAGTGACCGCAGGCCATTATCTCCTCCCCTACCCCGAGACATATATTTGCAAATTGCAGTGTGACCCAGACCTTCCCCACTGTGTTCCTTCCCACAATCACCTTGAAAAGTGGGAAGAGGTCCACTGCAGGTCCAGGCTGGCCTTGAACATTAAGATACACCCTGAGCAGGTGGGCAATTCTAACCTGTGCTGTGCTGGGCAGTCCCAGAGATCTCACAAGACTTATGAGAGTGCGAGTCTCTCACAGTGGTCGGGTCACGCCATCCGCACTCCTCCAGCAGTGGCCATTCTGTTCTGATATATAGGACAGTACAGACTGGCCATGCAGTGGCTGTGATTCGGGAGACGAGGACAGATGACAATATGTCATTATTCCTGTCATAAATGAGCACAAACTTTCCTCTGTGGATTGTACTCAGTGTGAACGTCTAAGTCCCCAAGCTGTTCTTTGAGTCTGCCTACCATCACTCACATAGATTGTCTATGTACATATGCAAAAATCCTCCCTTGGAGAAGGTGGTCAGGCCAGATGCAGCCTTTCAGGAAGACTAAAGACAATTTGCTGTCACATGATGCTGCAGTGTTGCTAATTACTGAACAAGAGCACATAGATAAAAATGCACTCCTTGTTTGAACTGGACCTTGAGCACTTGACTCCAAGTCCTCTGTCACTGCACTGACTTTCATTGAAACTATACAGCCTGGAAGGGTGGCAACCAGCTGATATATCTGCGATGTAACAGACACTATTATAGTGAGGGTCAAATATGACATTATCTAAAATATCTTTTCCTTCTCTTGGACCTGCAAGCTTTCCTTATGCTTAAAGCATGCTTGGCCTTTCATTTATATCCTGGTACTTTGGAGGACAAGCTCCTGATGTCATTTTCCAGACATTTTGGCTTGTGGTAAAATCCTTTCACCAGGTGCATTAACTGTTTCAAAGGCATTTGTTTTTGAACCACCTAGTTTCTTATCCAATGTGACAGATTTGTATTTTCACAGTTTATGAATTTATTATATACTTCTTCATGGTGATCTATGCCCATCCTGGCATCTAGTCACTCAAGCACAGGAGAATAAGGATTTGGCACTATTCCTTTGAAATGTAGACCCCTTTTATGTGTCTTTCGGCTGGGAGTCAGAGGGGGGCGTTCCTATGAATAGATGAAAGATGAATTAATTTAACAGAATGACTATTTAAAGATAAGTTCTTGCAGCCTACGCATAAAGCTGGCACTTCAGTCCCCAGTTTTGGAGCGTCTGAGGTGAGGAGGAATGCTGGAGCCCCGGCTGCTTCTTATTTGGCTCACCATGAAAACCTTCCCCCTCTGAAATGCCTGCTTTTTAGGTGTCACATAGTTCTTGCAGCTGAACCAGGCTTCCTCTAAATTGGCTGGTTTACATGCAAAATATTTTGTCAGATACACATTAGCTTAGGGTACTTTCATTTCAATCTTTTAAGCTAAAACAAAAAAGACTTGTTTTCTTTTATTGAAATAGGGAGGGGCTCCCTGTAGGGCAAAGGGGGTCAGAATATTTCCTTTCCTCCATTGTTCAATGATTTTTCTTTCTAGTTATCTTATGTTTTCAAGGTCTAGGCAATTTTATACATAAGAAACAAAAAAAAACCCTGTTTTTGAAAAATTATGTTAGAAAGAAAGAAAAAAGCACATGCCTTTACAAAATCAAAACAAATACCTTAAACGGATTTTTTTCACATAACTTTTCAATCCTTTTCTAAGTGTAAACATTTAACTAAAATTTATTACATACGTATTTGAATTAACTCTTCACAGTGTTCAGTTCTCAGACGCCTCTTCTTAGGTAGGAGAAGCAACTCTTTAGCTATTGAAACATGCTGAGATCAATGAAAGGGGAGAACATGAGGAAAACAAGATCCATTAGCGAGTCTTCTTGTACAGCCTTGTGATTTCCCTCCCTTCACTCACAGAGGCTGACTCCCTCTACTCAGATAGGCACTTCCGGGAGAGGGATCCCCCAAACTCATAGACCTGTGATCCATTTTGACAGGAAATGCAGGAGGATGTGTATTTGTGGAAGCATACTGGAAACGTCTGCCCTACGGTTATCTCCAAGTTTCCAGGCTTCTAGAGCCACCCTTTTCTTTAACATCCAAACAAACTGAATCAATATCCCAATCCCAGTGCCCCTCGCCATATTTTCAACTGATTTCCCAGAGGGATTTGGTTTCCAGTTTCTCCCTTTCTCTGAATTCCTGTGCCTATGTGTCAGCCTACCTTCTTCCACATTCCCTCACCCAGCTCTGGACAGCCCTGAGGGCTACCCCACAGCACAAAGCTAGGGGGCACTGCTCACTTTGTAGTGTATGTGAATGACGTCTTCTGGAGCACATCTAGGAGTAAATGGTGGCCCTGGCTTGGGCAACATAGCAGCTGCAGAAAAAAAAAATAATTCTTTTTTTTTCACTTGCAAAAGTACTGTTAACTCAAGATAGAGGTCTGTGGGATGTGTTGGGCTAATTATTGAGAGTAATTGGTGAGAGTAATCACATCCCAGGTAGGGAATCCTTTTAGGCTAGGTGGGGGGAGGGGAGCAACTCAATTTTCATAGCCAAACAGGCCCAGGTCATTAAGGTATTGAATAGAAAAACGATTCTTGAAAAGAATTCTGCCTTCTTCGTAAGCCTTTGCCTTCAAATGCTAAAATGACAGATATTTTTATTGCCTTTACAGATGGTTTGTGGATGAGTTGAGACCATAGGGATGATTTAGGACTATGGCAAAGCCCTAAACTGAAAGCCTGAAATCCCTGAATTCACCTCCTATTTGCCACTTCACATTATATATTCAGCCTTTCCCAGGCTGAGAGTAAGGGAGAGATGCTTTCAGACGGTTGTATAGAAATAAGTTTTTCTTATCTATCCAATGTCAGCCAGTTGCTTACTCTATTGATTTGAAAATCTCCCTCCTGTGCTAGGTCTTTCTTACGTTGCCAGTTAGCTTCTTTCTAATGTCCTGGCACCATTAAGATCCCCTGATTAAGGATTTATAACTGCAATCTCATTTTTATTATATATCTTCAGATGTGAAGTTTTCCCCTACCATGTAAATCTTCTCTCTTGAACATATTTAATTAAATGAGTGAAAAGTAAATAAATGTTCCTTTTATAATTGATTTATGAGAGCTTAATGCAATTCAAATCAAAGCCTTCAATTATCCTTCAGATAGCTTCTTCATTGAATATGAAATTAACGTGGTACCATAAATTTTCTCTATGTTGTGTTAAGGGTCAGGTAAATTGAACAAAAGGCATCATGCATGGAAAAATTAGAAAATAACTGTGTTTAGATATTACTATGTCCAAAATGGTTAAGCTGTCAGGAAAATCTACTCCTGGAAATAGAATATTAATTGGCTATTCCAAACTACCTTATAAAAGAACACAGTGGAACTAGAAGGATTGACCAGAGACTGATCAGTGAATTTAGGTGAATATTCAGAGGAAGCATTACAGTCTGAAAAATAAAGTTTTACTTACACTTAAGAAATACAGATTAATAGACTACCTTTTTCATAAGAACCTTAGATAAATTTTTCTTTCCTATGATCTTAATAAAAAAACCCACTTATACTACATACTGCATTATCAGTTGCTTCTTGGAAAATAAGATTGAAATACTGTATGTAATCTATACTCTTTAGAGAAAAAAATCATATGAAATAGGAATTTGAAAGTATCAGAAAAGATGGGACCGAATTGAAAAGCCAAGCGACAGAAGTAATAATTGAATGTTTTATTCAGTTGGAACAGTGCTGTCTTCATCCCAGTTTGACCCCCTATGTGTTTCTTTTGAGTTCCCTTGTTGAACAGAACATGGTAGGCATTTCAGTGTGGTTCTGTAGAAGCAGTTGCCTGGGTGTCCTCTAAAAGACTGGGCAGGTTGGCCATGGAGGAGGTGAGATAACGTGGGAGAAAAGTGATTAGTGAAATCCACATATTTCAAACAAGATCTTTCACTACCTGTTTTGTAGAATGTCAAAAAGATGCCTTATGTTGGAGAATATTCCCTGGCAGGGCTCTCTTCCCCTCCTGTGGGGAGGAGACCTAAGGACTGCTAAGTTATAGTTGCTGCTCTGTTAGGATATCCCATCAAGTTTCTGGTCAAAACGGCAGAAGGCAGAAGGCCAGGCTACGTTCATGTGGTAGGGAGCTGCCTCCTAATGTGCTTTGAGGGCTTTCTAAAGCAACTCTGTCACTGAAAACCTCCCCTAAGAAAGAGCCTTAAGGCCCCACCATTATATTCATTCCTTTTGCATAAAGACGATTCTAACCAGATTCAGAAAGAGCCTCTTAGCTGCACATATTACCCAAGAGATATACGCACTAGGGACCTTCATTTGTATAGTTTATCAGCTTCACTCCAGATCCTATTAGGATCCGGAGGGAGTGGGACACAAGACAAGTATATTTTGGTGCCAAGTGTTGAGTGGAGACAGAAAAGTCTGAGATGTGGTACACAGCTCAGATCTAAGACTCAAGCGTGGTCCCAGACAGCCCAGCCCAGGGTAAGGATAGTGTGTTTCTAGAGACGAGGGACATTAGGGCCTATTTTGAGAAATGGAGGGCATTTGAAAAGTGAAGTGAGGTGGTTGGTACCCAACATAAACTTGACCTACCCCACACTTTTGTAGTTAATACTGGCCTTGAGTAAGGAAGGGACCCTGTTTTGATGCACTCACTGATAATTGCCAAACAGGAAAACAAAAGCCCTCCCAGAAGTCTGGTTGCCTTGGGCCTCAGATCCTTCCTTGCATTTCATTGTTGAACAGGAATCTGCTGTCAGGAGCTTCTCTTCCTTGTCAGCAAAGAGGCAGTGCTTGCTGTTTTAATTGGCCACTGTTTTTTGGCCACATAATCTGCTGCAGTTGGAGATTTCATTAAAAACTTGCCTCATGTTATTTACTTGCTTTCAACAACAGTATTGAAGACAATAATAAAACAGAAGTGAAAGTGGGCCCTGCTGCTTCTCTGGGGTCACAGGCAAGGCACCTGCATTTCCTGTCCTGCTCAGAGTATCTGAGAAGTAGTGGTACACATCACTCAGCATATCTTATCTCCCTGCTTTCAGACCTAAAAAGGCCAGTGTGAAGAAAATTAAGCCAGGTGATAAACCACCACAAGAAGGGATAATTTTTTCAAGTTTTCTTATGTGGAGAAGGTAGAGGAAAATATTACAGGTAATTGGGTCAGGCTTCAGTAACCTGAAGGGTCATAAACAACCCCCTCCCACCACCAAAAAAAAAAGGGCTGATACTGTCTGCAGGTTTAATAATGATACAAACACAAAAAGAAAGGACTGAACTACTTTTAAAGACTCTACAAGTTGCCTTGGAAAATAATTCAAAGCAGAAGGTAAAATAAATGAATCCTGTCCACTGGGCTGATTAAAGAGTAGTAATTGTATTGTCAATCCTGCCAGGAGTCAGATGCCCCTACAGAGTTCAGAATTAGAAGTGCTTGTAAGGCTCTTGATCTAGACAAATGGACGACAGACATCTGCCTGAAGGTGAAGAACTGTTTTACGAACTGTCTTGTGTGGTAATGGACAGAAACTGACAATGAAAATGGCTGACATGTAGGTTAAGAGGTCAGTCATCTGCCAAGACCTGTAGGCCTGGAGCACGATTTGAATGTTATACAGGAACACAAGGAAAGGCAACTGCGCATGTGTGATTGTGGGTGTGAACTTCACCGGTCCTGGGTCAGATCATTTATGTTGAGGTTTCTTCCCATGTCACACTTCAAATCATGCCTCACTGCTGCCTGTTTCATCAGACCCAGTGCGTGTGTGCATAAGGATGTGTAGAAGGTGGAGATTTTAGTTGGCCCTTGTTCTGATCATTAGTTCAGAGTTTTTTATTAGGAAATAGCCGCAACAATAATAAAAATGATCATAATTTTAAAAAAGGGAGGAGTATAAGAATATGTTGAAGGTTGTTTGTTATAATCATTAGATCTAACAGCAAAAGCAATAGAAAACAAAAAAACTAGAGACCGACTAAATGTTCTTCAATACATTGAAATATTAGCTGCTAAATAAAATGAGGTGACCTATATGTTTTATGTGAAAAGATGTCCATAAGATGCTTTTAATTGTTAAAAAAGGAATTAATTTGGGAACAAGATGCATACCTTGATTCCATTTTTTGTTAAAAGGAAAAGAAATATTTTTTGATAAATGCAAGGAAGAGGATCTGGAAGAGTACACTCAAAGAAACACTTGAAGAATAGGTTTGATATGTAAGGTTTGGATTTTTATTTTTTAATGACGACTTCTCTACTACTTATATTTTTTAAATGAGTATATATTGGTTTATTAATTTTTAAAAGCCATCAATTTTTTATTTAAAAAGGAGGGAAATGGTGAAATAGAAAAAAACAATAGATCTGAGAGGTATGGTTCAAAAATTTGCACTTTTGCATGCAGACCACCTCCTGTGCCAGGAATGGTTAATTTGATTGCAATTATTTAGTTTGTATTCAATTCTAGTGGTGAGTTAAGATTGATATTCTCTTTAGAATTTCCATGTGTGTAATTGTGTGTATGTAATTTCTGCTAACACATTGAGAGAAAAGAAGAGAAATTACCTAATCATTTCCACTTTTCTTCTCTCTTTTCTTCATTTTTGGGGGCCCTTATTACTCCTTTTTCCTTCCTTTCTCTTTTTTGACACAGTTTTTATTTGCACTCAAACATACTATATTAGTTATGAATCTTTTGATTACAAGAGATTATAGAGATTATAATGAGCAGAAACCCAGCTCAAACTAGCTTATGCTGAAAAGAAAAGCTGAGTGGGAATTTTGTGATCATGTAATTAAGAAATCCGGGGCTTAAATTTTTTCATCAAGATTTTCTTTCCCTTTACATCTCTCAGCACTACTTTTCTCTATATTGTCTTCATTCTCAGTCAGGCTGTCTTCTCAGGGTAGCAAGGATGGTAGCCACAACTGCCCAAGTCTTACATCACTCTCAGAGCTAACAACCCCAAGAGAACAAGAAAGAATGCCTCTTTTTCAATAGCCCCAACCAATCCGCCCAGCACTATGGCCAAGAGGATGAGAGACTCTGATTGGCTAGTCTTGTGCCCATCCCTATGGCCAAGAGGATGAGAGACTCTGATTGGCTAGTCTTGTGCCCATCCCTATGGCCAGGGAGGCAGGTCAAGTGATAAACACATCTATCAGCTGAGGAAGGGAGAGTTCCCAGAGGAAAAAGATAATAGCTGTTACAAGACGGGAGAAGGTCTGCCAAGTAGGCAAAAACAAGAGATATACACTAAACGTGGGATTTAAAATGTGTCACACTCCATATGAAGAAGTAATAGAGCCTGCCTCATCTTTTTGGTCTTCCTAAATTCTTGAAACTTTTTCCTCCTTAAGTTTCTATAAGTTCTTTTAAAAATCTCTCTCTGGATTGGGAGACAAGATTGCCTGTGTTCTTCTTCCCTTGTGTATCCTGTTATGAGCAAAAGGCTCTTGCTTTGGTTTACCCAACTGTCCTGCCATTTGCCTTCCAATGATTTATCTCAAAAGGAAGCTGGTAAAATGAAATATTCTGATTTTTAACGTACTTTATTTGAGTGGGGGTGGGGAGAAATACACTGTTTCAGATGGGGTTTTTAAAAGCCTTGAGTCGGTGAGTTGTTGCATAAAAATAACTTATGCTCTTTTCCCTGAGCCAGCAGTCCTTTAAAAAAAGCAGGTGTTCCGGATACTACAGATGACAAACAGCTTTATAACTTACACAAGGAAGAGCAGAGAACAGTGAACTTTTCTGCCAAGTGTTAAAGACAAGGGCAAAATATTCCAAAATGGACTTCTCTGTAACCATTTCAAAACAGCGGAAGCCAGAGGATTAGTAAAACAGTAAGTGTACAGTGTGGTCACTTTGAAGCCTGACATATTAGTCAGTTTGCTAAGGGTGTACTTTTATGCGGATCTTTTCAAGGGAAAAGATTTTTCCTTTAGCCAAGTTTGAAGACACAATAGTTTTTTCTCTATCCTCAGCTCATGCTAAGCATCATAAACATCTGTTGTATAATCTACATGGAGTGGGGCTATTGTCATGAAGTTTGCAGGATACCCATTGGCTACCTTAACTTGTTGATTGTAAAGGTTTATTTCTGCTTGTTGAGTGGCTGTTTTAGAGGAAAGAAAGGGAGGTTGGGTATAGGTTTGGAAAATTATGCATGCTCTCTTTTTTAAAAAAAACAAGCAAAAAAATAAAAAATTAATAAAAAAATAAAAAAGTACAAGCAATCTGAAGGACAGTATATCCTGCAGCCCCTCAGTCACTGCGCATAAGGATAATGTAGTGTTTTGTTTTATTTTTTTATGCTCCCGGTTTCCTTCTTTGGGAACATCTATAGAGCACATCGATAATTTTTCTCCAATACTTATCAATGAGTTTTTCTACCAAGCATCAATTTTTCCAATACTGTGTAACTGTCACATCCATCTGTTACCTCCCACCGAAACCTGAAGCTGGCTAGCCACGCTCTGACGGCGCTGTCATCCATTTTGACAGAACGGTGTATGATGGATGTTAGGGAGCAGGTAGGATGGGGTGATTTTTCACATTCCCTAGAACTGAGCTGTCCAATAGAAATATAATGCAAGTGAAATATTCAATTTTAAGTTTTGAAGTAGGTGGATGAAAAAAGATTACAGGTGAAATTAATTTTCAATATATTACTTAATCTAATATATCCCAACATTATACAATTATTAATGGGATATTTTGCATTCTTTCTTCTGCACTAAGACTTTGAAATCCAGTGTGTCTGTTACACTCACAGCACATCTCAGTCTGGACTAGCCACGGTTTGAGTGCTTATAACGACCTCTGGCTAGTGGCTACTCTATGGAACTGTGCAGCCCTGGAGGGACACTGCAGGCTATACTTAGAGCATTTGCTGTGGACCTGTTGTGCTTTTATAGAATATCACAGAGTTGTGAGTAGTTCACTATGCTGTGAACAATAGAATTTTTTGTTTTGTTTTGTTTTTTTCAAAAATCCTCATTTCCTCAAATCTGTACCAAGATTCCAAGTTCTTTCCCCTGGTCAATGTAGCTACTAAAAGCCATTGCCAAGGTCATGACAGGTTTTAGAAAATGTGGAAAGTTGAGGAGAAGCGTTCCAAATTTCTAGGTCACAACTCTTAAGTGAAATTCCATATTGGATAAAATGTTTAAAATGTATCTACCCGATTATTTATGATTCTCATAGAATTTTTCACCACCTCATGATTTTCTGCTACCTACTTGCTCTTAAATGTGTTTTGTGTTCCAGTCTCAATTCTCTAGTGTTTTGGAACAATTAATCTCCTTTCTACCTCAGCTACACATTCCCAATAGCATTGCTTGATCCTCACACCAGGGAGTATACTGTAGGAGTTTTTACTTTCTTTGAAGACTTGCTGTCTAGGGATTACCACTATGCAGTGATACTGTTCTCATAGATGCTTTGTAAGCACTTTAATAAGTCAGCATTTCCACTTGTGTTTCCCGAATATATGGTTAATGGTGGCGTTGATGATTAGTTTTGTTTTTGTATGTGTGTGGTACCAGGCCAAGGGGTAGCTGACATATGGCCCTCCTTAAATCACTTAATTTTTTGAGAATGGCTCTGAACACTTTTGGTTTCTGCATGGTTGATGGAAGGATACTCAGCAGTCGGAGCTGGTTCCTCTGTCTGGATCTCTTCTCTCACTGTTCACATGGTTGTCCTCTTTTCTTTCTTCAAACTTCAGAGGCTTTCCCTGACCACCCAACATTATACTAGGTCCTCTCTTTCTTTCCCCCCCCCCACCGCCAGCAATCTGTTTTTGCCTTCATAGCTGTTTGCAACACGGACGTATACTTGTTTATTGACTACCTATAAGGTCAGTCTGGTGTCTCTGTTCTGTCCACTCCAATATATCCTAAACAATTAACACAGTGCCCAGTGCACAGCAAGTGCTCAAAAATATTTGCTGAATAAATGTGTAACCAAGTACCTTGCATTTTCCCAAGAACTGTATTTTTCCATTTATATCACTTTAATGGTAAACATATCAAAATCATATTGACAGCCCTAGAGTTAAATGCTGATGATAATTCTTTTGCTAAAAATGTTTCATTTAAAAAAATATTTCTTCTCCACCTGTTCCTGAATTGTTAGTCAAATCACCATTGGAGGTCTCAGTAGAATGTTAAATGCTGTTTACAAATGAAAGTTAAATATCAAACTAGAGGATAAAATATTTTTAAATCTTAAATTGTCAGAGAACCAATGGCAATACTAAAACATGAACTGAAAGGTTTTCTAAATGATATTTCCAATAATCTAAATGATTATAATAAAAGTGGGGTTGTGAACAACTATATACAGACCATATAGGAATCCAGGATGTACTATTATTGTAGTTTAAGGAGAAAAGAATTCTAGTGCTATTTAATGCCATGATACAAGTAGAGAAATAGGGATATTTCCATCCAGCTAGGCAGCACTCAGCTTCAGAATTCATTTTTTCCAGTGAATTCACCCAGGTGCCATAGGCTTTCTAGAGTACATTTATTTAACAAATATTTATTTAAACTTTTTAATGTGTTCAATTTTAAGTTTTCTTAGAATATTAGCTTATTTAATTCTCATAACAATCTTTTGGGTAGGCACTATTAACATCTGATTTTGTAGCTGTGGAAACTAAGGCCTGGCCACATGAAGTAACTTTGAAGTGGTAAGAAGGGAAGTTGGGATTTACACCCAAGGAGTCTGACTCCCAGATCAGTGTGCTTAACCTCTATACTGCAGGGCTGCCTTGGACTTGGAGTTTAAAAGCATTCAGTCTATCAACAATTACATCTTTCTCTATTCTTTCCACAAACCACCTTTAAAACATTTCCCATGATTTACAAGGAACGTTTTTCATCAGCCATCAGCCTTTCTCATCCAGTCCAATATGTATTTAGCTTTTCTCTCCTTGTTTTCTTCTAAAGAGGACCATATGTCCCCAGAACGAGGAATTGGAAACTGGAAGCTATAAATTTGTGGAAGAAAGTAAAACTCGTAAGACAGTCATATCTAGGAAGACTGAAAATCTTACTTCATTTTCAGAACTGGTCTTTCTTCACAAAAGCTGTTTGGAAATAGGATTTATTCTGGTCTGGAACAGTGGGGATTATAATTACTTATGCATTCCATTCACTGACAGCTTTCTTCTGCTAATTAGAGGTAACCAGTTCTAAAGTCTTTGCATGGTTTATCCAAGGGGAAAAGGTTTCTGTTCTATTAATCCCTAGAAGCTGCTTAAAGATAAAGTCAGAGAGCAGTCTATTATAGGTTTAATCCTCATAAAATCTAAATCATTTTATTCCATTTCATAGCCATGGGCATCATCTGTAGAGCTATCCGGTCATCCCCAAATGCGTGTTTTTGGTGTCAAGGTAGAATAGGTGAGAAAAAAGATGAACTACTTGTAAAGACAACAGAAACCCTGAATCCAAGTACATACATATCACAGTAATATTCAAAGCACAGATTATATGCTATGGTAAAATCATTAAAATGTTGAAGAGAGACTTCGTAGTTGCCTGCAGGAACAGAAGCAATTAAATATACAGTTTGGTTACAATTGGTCAGTAATCAATGGAGTGCATTTTCATAGGTTTCATATTCTGGGATCGTGGCAGGTCCCTGTGAACGTGGCATGGTGTTCACAAGTTGACTTGCGTTCCCGTTTAAATCATTTAACCACACTCAGTTGACCTACGTTCCTTTTTAAAACAAGCTCATAAAATTCATTTCAAATACCAAAACCTCCAGTTAGGGATTTAATCTGTTTATGAACACTTGTGAAATCTCTGGTATCTAAACGTGTCCTTGCTTACGAATACTCCATGTTTACAGAATATGAACTTCACAAGACCTCCCAGCCATAGTTTTCCAATCTTAAGTGAATTTTCTCTCTCTTTTTTCCTTGCAAAAGGAAAGAAGTAGGATGATTTGCAGTCAGGGTCAGATGGCCTCAGATAATGTTTGGTTTTAGGCACATTGGCCTGTATCAGAGAATCATTCCTGGAAGGAAAACTACGGGTGTCCCTCCTTGAGAGGGTCTCTCTCTCTCTCTCTCTCTCTCTCCCTCTCTCTCTCTCTGTAGTGTAACCCAGCAGGCAAATTACTAATTTGGCAGCTCTGGAAAATATATTAACCCCGTGGTATAGCATAGGGTATGCTGTGGCTGAATATTTAATAACTAAGATATTGTTATATATACATGCCATGTTATGAAAGCAAGAATGCTGATCATTTATCCCAAACTAAGTTGAATACTCTGCCGTATTTATTTCACCAACAGAATAAAACAAACCTAAGAAAAAGTTGAATAATAAGGCTATACAATTTGAAGGGTTTTAAACACTGCCCAGTTTTTCCTATAGAGTGTGAAGTATTTCCCTTGGAGATAAAAATGTTAGATGTAAAAAAACTGCTTAGAAAAAACCATTTTAGAGTTAAGCAACAGATCCATGACATCAATTCACATCAGTGACTGGAGTAGCTATTAATGAAGATGACAAAAGGAGACCGGAATTTAAAAGGGGGAAAGGATGGTATTAAAGACAAAAACCAGACAAGTGAGATTGATTTTATTCAGGCTATTGCAATAGGAAAAGCACCCTGACTCTGAGTGTCAGGGTGTTTCTGAGGGGTGATGTTGCCTTAGACTTTTATAGGGAAGAATAGACAAGTTACAGGTGGGATGAGTTACATTTGGGATTGCTGTAATCAGGGGAAGTCTAGGTCAGTTAGCTGAACAGGAAATGTTTTTCTCTGTGTCTAGCAAGTTTCAGTGGGACAAACAGTTCTAATCTCAGCTATTCATTCATGAGACAAAGAATGGGAAGTTGGAGAGTCTGGGTCTAGTCTTGTCAGCACATTCAGGCAGAAAGGGGAAAGTCTGTGTCTGGCCTTCTCGTAGGTAAACAAGAGAGTCATGTGCGAATCTTATGGAGTCATGAGAAAGACTGGACCATGAGTTTGATCAAAGTCACGGGAAGGTGGCTTTTTGTGGTAAGTCATTTCCCGGAACACAAAATGGTGGGGGCACTTCTCAACCATCGCTGATTTCTGGGAACACAGGGCTCAGGCTGGCTTCACCATGGTCAATGGCAAACGGATTCAGATTGGAGACATCAGTGGACACATAGGGAGATGTGACGTAACCCAAAGGAAGATCAATTCAAATAGATCTGAAGGCATCAAGCCACTCTGGGATGGAAAAGGCTTTCCATAAAAAGTAACCTGGAAAAAGTGACCTACTAAAGACGATGTGGGTGGAGCCCCTAGAAGAAGAGACCAGTCCACTGGGCTCAGGTTGCTGCAGAAATATCACTTTTAAATCACAACTGAAGGTTTGTGGATGAAGCTTAAGAATGGGCAGAGTGTTTCTCAGGGCCACGGTGAAGAGTGAGCCCAAGTCAACCTCAGGTAGAATAACGTGTGAACCTGCACAAATCCGACTACGGGGTTAAAGTAAGTATAGTTAAATCCAGCCATGAAAACTTTGTATAGAGTTTGAATCCAGAGTTCCTCTAGGTATCCCAGCAGTTTTACAGCAGATTTGCTCCCTGCTGGTGGTTCATTATGGAAGAGGAGCACAGGGGAAAATCATGGTCCCAAATCAGTTGATTTATCCAAAACCCCTTAATCCCTGATGGATACTTTCTTTGTGTTTTTGCCCCAGGCTGCCTCAGAACACATGGCAAGACATTCATCTGATTGTATTTTTGTACATGGTCTAATTTTTTCCATTTAAAAATACCAACAACAAAATTGCCAATGATCTGTAAGGACAGGTAAAGCACAGTAATAGGATTAAATGGAATCTCAGGAATACCTCAGTGAATCAGGTTAACAATGCATAAAATTTCTTCTATACCCAATCTTTATTGAAGTTGCTATAGTATTATAAGCAGCTAAGCTCCTGGGCTTGAATTTCATCTCCCTCCCCAATTCTAACTTTATTAGAAGTGCTAAGATGAAGCAAAAGGCTAAAACTTGCTCCAAAAAGAGAGAAAAGAAGAAATATTGAAGGAAAAAAAAAATCACTGGAAATTGAAGAAATGACCATAGAAAACAGGTCAGGTGAAGAATGCTAAATTCCTAGCCACTCTCACCTCAGGCACACAAACACCCACGGGTATAGCAAAGATGAGCTCTGTCCAAAGAAGTCAAAGATAAGGAGGTGTGTACTGGGAAAAGGAGGTGGGGAGAACATGTGGGAATGTCCTATAACCAGGTGGAAAACTGGGTAAAACCATGTGTTTCTATAACCATTCCTTTCTCTGTGAAACTCATAAATGTTCAAAAACTGGGCTCCTAATCATTCTTTATCAGTCACATTTCTTTGCTCTTGATTTTGTGGTTGTTTCAGAAGTTAAAACTGCTATAGAATTTATACTTCTGTTCATCATCTATTTCCATACTTCAGTTCTATGGCTTTTTTGTAAAATGCACAGAGATTTTTCTCCTGTTTTATAAGATCTACAGTAAAGTGTAATATGTTCATACCTCCTCATCTTATTATTTACCAAATATCTGGGTATAGTGTAGGATGCCCTTCCTTGTCCTCTTGTGAGTAGTGGAGCCACATAATTAGTTGTGGCCAATGAGTTGTGAGAAGTGACGCGTGTAACTTCTGAGCTGGAGCATTTAATTCCTTGTATAAGACTTTCAAGTTCTCTTTCCCTCACTAGAATGACCAGCAACATTGCTGTTAGTGGCTGTTTCATTAGGCTGGAGTCGTAAAGTGAAAAAGATATGAATCGTAGATGCAGCTGACCTGAAATTGCCATAGAGTGAGAGCAGGAAATACATTTTTAATGATCTGTGCAAGTTTGGGGTTGTTGTTGCATGAGTGTTTGTTACCACAGCATAACCTAACTTATCATGACTAATACAATCACATTTGCATATGAAGTGTGATCTGATTCTTGATATACATATCTTATAATTAATCATATACATTTGTACAGCAAACAAAGCAAACCTGACTCCAGAATAAAAGAGCAGTCTGGCCCAACTGAATTATAGGTCCCAAACAGAAATCAGAAAGGACCCCAAACAGGGCTCTTTTCAGTGATCCAGACTTTGCAATCAGAAATAAAAATCTGAACCTTTAATGCAGAGTTGGATGTTTTATTAAGCAAATCAACACTTAAAGGATGGAAAAAAAAAATAGCGTCTATTTGATCACTGGCAGTGTTGTAGCAGGTTTATCCAATTTTTGTAGCACAATAAAGATATATTATGGAAACTGTAAAAAGAAAGAGGCAGCTGTTTAATTGTAATAATTGAATGAATAATTCCATGGCAACTCCTTGGCAGATGATATACAGTGAAATGAATTTCTGTACAAATTATTTTCGGTAGCTAACTCTTGAATATAAAAATCTGCTCAGTGTCACAGATCCAACTATGAGTAGTATGAACTCCCTGGCATTTAATGGAAACTGACAATTGAATAGAAGGGGAGTAGAAATGGACACGAAGCAGAAATATACTAAATGCTCTAAGAGTTGCATACTCCACGCTGTGACAGGCATGGGAATTCTAAAAATGGGTAAATAATCCACTAGCTATGGCTGGTAAGCCATTCCATAGTTAGTACTAGCCTGAAGAGGCAGCTGCTGGAATAGAAAACTGAGTATTAGAGACTAGTTGGTAGTAAGAAGCCACTGAAGGAGTGGGCAGAACAGTTTATTAGCTTGATAAGAAGTCAATGTTATTTTGAGGAAGCTGGCTTTCTTGCCATCCAGTCTAAAATCTAGCTCTGTTTCAACCCCAATTACTTCACTACTTCCACACTTTGGTATATCAATTTGTGGTTTAGGATTTGGCAAGCCTGTGCACAGGAGAAGCAAACCAACAGTCCAAGTAAAAGCAAACTCATCACCTATGTGGGAAACTGTGTATAAGCACAGGTTTATTTTTACAGTGTAAAAATAATCACATGGAAACAATGGTAAACATGTAATCAAAAACATGTTAGAAACAGAATGAACCATAACAAAAGAACTAAAAAAACAAACGGGGAAAATATCTGAAACAATATCTCAAAGGTTGCTCTTTCAGACTATGGCATGCTATTCCTTGGCTACACAAAAACAAAATTTTCTTTCCTCTGACAACCCATTTTCTGACCATGCAACAGAATCAAGCTCCTTCTTGTTGAACTATTTACACTGGTTAACACCTGGCTTACTGTTATAGGAGATGTTTAGGTCAGTTGGAAGGAAATAGCCATTTATAACTCTTCAAAAAATTACTCGTTCAATAAGTTAAAATTTGATTTTTAAAAAAGCAGGCTGTCAAAATATTTAAGAGGATGGCAATAAAAGTATGTTGTGTATAGAACATATCAAGGGTGACACCAACTCCATCCATATCTACTGGATGGAAGCAAGATGTGCTTTTCTTAGAGTTTATACTAGGCAAAAAAAAAAAAAAAAAGAGGCATTTTTATTTTAACCAGATGTGAAAGAATTAAACCCAATATTTTCAAGTATTTTTAGTGCCATATGATGTCATCTGATTTTATATCTTCTGAGGGATAATGTGTATTTTTTAAATTGTGAAGCCACTTTCCATGTATGTACTTAAAGTCTTATATATGATAAATTACAATAAACAAATTACAACACTGCAGAACATGCTTTTGGCTGTTTATGTCAAAAAGCAGAGAGAGAAATTTAGTTTCTCAATAGGAAATGGAATTAAAAGCATGTGAAATGTCTTCTGCGGGCCTTCAAGGTAGTCCTTATTTCAGTGACTATTGTACTCGTCCAAATAGGTCCAGGGCAGGGATTGCTGGGCCATGTCCTCCAAATAGTACAATGGCCTCTTTCCTGAAATGCCAACAAAGCAGCCCCTGGACTACATAGGCACTGTTTGCAATATTTCGCTAGTCATCCAAGGAACCACAGTTTTTAAACAACAAGGCCCTTCCTTTTTTATTGGTAATAATGTTTTCAGTGTCGGTCTTACACATGCTCTACATCCCCATTGCCACTAACCCAGATAGGGCCGAATTTCCCAGGACCGTGGCGCCACTCTTGTCTTCTGGAACTGGCAGGGGAAGGAGGAGGCCCCTAAGCGGACAGACGAGAACTTGCTTCCTCGCACTTTTCTCTGGAGCAGCATCAGGCAAGAAGCCACACCCAGGAGCAAGAGTGTGGCCCTCAATGGCTTTGCTGAGTGAGCTTCTCTGAGACATCTCTCCCGGGAAAGAGATTTCTTAAAAACCATTGAAAGCTTTCCAGAGGGCGAAAGCGAGATGATCGGGAGCCAAGGTTAGCATAAATGCTTCCACTCCTCCTGAGTTCATTTCGGAAACAAGGAAGGAAAGAGGCAGTCACAACTGCTGACTTGCGGATGCCTCATCCAGCAGCTCCCCACCCCGACTCCCCCAATTAAGAAAGAGACTCTAAGAGTAAAGTTAATATTATTGCAGGGCCGTTGGTGTATTAAATGTTGTTGAATTAAAAAGCCATTCGCTTAGACCAAAGTCTCCTCCATCCACCACCCACACTTGAGCACAGAACATTCCGGGCAAAGCCCCCTTGCCCTTCCCTCCTTGGCGAAGTCCTCTAGGGTGGGCGAGCCTGGCGTGGCGGGGGGGAGGATTGGGGGCTGAGGACTGTGCCAGCCCCTGAGGACTCTGCCAGGGGTTCCCGAAGCACAGCAGTTTCCCAGGGCAGTGCCCATGTTCCGTTCCCCCCCTCCCCGAGTCTCTTTTCCCGGCTGAGGCTGGAACCCTGGAATGGTTTGGGGACCAATGAGGTGGCAGCAGTCGACGCAGGGATCACGGTGAGGGGCGATTTCATCTCCGGGGGGAGAGGCCGCCAAGCGGGGGAGGGAGGCGGAGGAGAAAGGGGGAAGCGGGGGCAAAAAGTAGGAGGGGAGGAGCGGAGACAGCCAGTTGAGGGGCGGCAAAGGCAGCAGAGGTACCAGAGCGAAAGGTAAAGAAGAAAGAGCAGGTTCGCTGACCGCCGCGGGCAGGAGGGCGGGCGGGGGTCCGGGGCGAGGAGGCGGCGCGGCCGGAGCGCGGGCCGCGCGGGGGGCGCCGCGGGGAGGGTCGCCGTCAGTCAGGCCGAGGGGGCTCGCGGGCCGGGGGGGGGACGGGCACCCGGCGCACTGCAACGCGAGGGCACGGCGGCCCCTGCAGCCCGGGCGGCGGTGACCGCGCCCCCATCCCAGAGGTGCGCCCGCGCCGCTCTCCGCTTCCCTCCGCGCCGGCTCCGCGCCCGCCGCCCCGGGGCTGCCCCCGCCCGCTCGCGTCCGTTGCGGGGCCCGGGGAGCGGCGCCGGAGGCCCGGCCGCATTGTGACGTAGCGGGGCCGCGGCAGCGCCTCCGCCGCCCGCCCGCTCCGGCTGCGGCGGTTCCTGCTCCCGCCGCCGCCGTCCATCCGTCCGTCCGTCCGTAGTCCGCGCTCCCGAGCCGCCGCAGCGCCGGGCGTCCCCGGTGAGTCCAGGTCCTGGGCGGGCGCCGCGGGGAGGCGGGGGGCGGCGCCGCGGGCGGCTGAGCTTTTCCAAGTTTGCACCGGGCGACCTGGGCGGGTGTCGCCCTGGCTCCCACTGAGCCCCGGGCCCCCTTTGTGCCGCGAGTCCCGGCTGCTCGAGTAGCGGCGGTGCCTCTGCAGAAAGGGTTTGGGGGGAGGTCTCTACAGCAACGGCGGCGGCGGCTGCCAAGCGGCTGCTCTCCTTGGGGGAGGGGGGAACAGCCCCCGCCTCAATTTCCAAAGGATTGTTCTTTTCATTTGCCGGTTTCGTGTGGTTATTATTCTTGCTGCCACCTGGGATCGTATCGGAGGCAGGGATGGGCAGTGCCGCGGCTCCTAAGAGCTGAGATAATGAGGGGCGAAGTAATAGTAATAGCAACAGCACCACCAACAATAATAGTAATCGCAGAAGAGGGACGCCTGGGGTTGCCACGGCCCAAGGGGAGCCCCTCGCTCAGCCGCACCGCGCCCACTGGCTGCTCCGTCCTGCCCGGGCTTCGACCGCCACCCTCGGGCGCCGTCCTGTGTCCCGGGCTCGTCCGCGTCAGTTTTAGCCAGGAGTGTTTGTCTCCTGGCCTTCTTTCGCGGTGATGACTTTCATCTGCAGGTGGTAAGTGAGGTGAACTGGTATTTTGGCTATTGTCAAATGCCACGTTTTGTTTATTTCATTTTTACGAAAAGAAAAGAGGGAAAATTATGAGCCATTACTGGCAGCCATACAGTTTCCACAGGAAATACTAGCATTCTTTGAGGAACACGCTACTGCTTGCAGGGAAGAAAGTCTTTGGGAAACAAAAAGGCAACAGCATTGTTGCTCATTTTCAATGGACCGCTAGGAGGGGGGAAACGTGGTGTTTTTTCCTGTGGGAACAGGCTTTCCTTGGGAAAGTTAATTAAGCTTACTATCGGTGGCCGTTTTTCACTTGCTGGTGGCTGGGCCCCACTCCTCTTGGCTGTTACTGACAAGTGTCCATCAAAGAGCCCAGAGGAAGGGAGAACCGCTGCAGGGCAGTCTCACCACACACCACGTGCTGTGGAGCCCAGCCAGGATGCAGTTTGCGAAATGAAATGAGGGCTGTCTGGGGAGGTTTATGAGGATTACATGTGTGCAGAGTATGTCAGTCCTCCAAGGTGTCACTCTAAACACGTCATTTTCAAGCACGGCTTTCCTTGCTGAATCTGCAGGAAGGCAAAAACCTATTTCTCTTATTATGGAGCAGATGTCCCAGTTGGGAATGGGTTGAAATCTGTATTTCATTTGTACATACTGAAATGTTAAAAGGCAAAGAGGACAAGGTGTGGGAAAGCAGTATGTTAATGTGTTTACATCTGGGAGAGAATGTCTGTTGGGTATTTCTGATGCATCTCAATATTAAATTACATTCAGCCTGGTTAGAGTCTAAGGAGACACCCTTAAGGTGTCCTTAAAATTATTTGAAAAGGTGTGACATTTTCATCACCATAGCAGAAGTCTCTCTGGAAGGCAGTATTAACTGAAGATTACCCAAAACCAAATATGTAGGAGTTCCAGGTCTAGAAACAGGAAGAAAAAGATGGTGGTTCTCTTAAGGATCTTTGGACATCTCAGTTAGAAATTAAATATAAAAAATAAGCTATACAATTTTGAACATAAACTTCATTTTATTTATAGCAAGCATTTCATGAGGAAAGGTTACAATATGGTGGATTTGAAATGATGCTGCATTTATTGATTTGACATTTATTGTGTATTGATATCCAAAAGGAAGGGACTAAAGCAAATGCATTTCTCTGTCTACTGTGTCACAGCTTTGCTACTTCCAAGTAGTTGTTCTTGTGAAGGTATATAGTAGAAATGCAGAACAGAGACCAAGAAACTTTGTGTGCGCTGTTGTCTTGGAAGGAATTGTAAGGGTACTTTACTGCTCTTAAGAGGAGGGAAACCCACACATAACCATCTAATACAAACAAATGATCTTTGATATTATCAGAGAAAGCCTGGAGCTGTTTTTCTTGCCATACCGAAGGCATTTCTTGTCAAGAGAGGAAATCTCCCAAGGAGCAGGTACATCATTATAAGACACACAAGGGAATTTCTCTTAAATACAAAATCTAATTGAACAGCAGCAAGAGAATCAGTGACACTCTTAGAATAGAAGGCTGTTTTTGGCAGTCTGTCAGATTAGGGTTGCAAACCACATAGGAGAAATAAGTGTCTTGGGAGAAAAATAATTTCCTGGTGAAAATCAGACATTTGCTTCTGTGAAGCTTTTACCTTTATATACTTGTTTCCTTGTGCCACTTAGACTGGTGTGCAGATTCCACTTACAAGAATTAATTTTCTGAAAATGAATCAGTGAAATGGTTACTAATATGATACATACTATGCATGACTTTGTTTTAAATGTATGGTTATTATCAAGATTTATGCCATAACTTGCAAACCTCAAGGCACTTTTTTTTTTTTTTTTTTCAAATTTATTATTTTTGGCTGTGCTGGGTCTTTGCTACTGCGCGCGGGCCCTCTCCAGTTGTGGCGAGCGGGGGCCACTCTTCGCTGCGGTGCGCAGGCTTCTCACTGCGGTGGCCTCTCCCGCTGCGGAGCACGGGCTCCAGGCGCGCGGGCTTCAGCAGTTGTGGCTCGCGGGCTCTAGAGCGCAGGCTCAGTAGTTGTGGCGCACAGGCCCAGCCGCCCCGCGGCATGTGGGATCTTCCCGGACCAGGGCTCGAACCCGTGTCCCCTGCATTGGCAGGCGGACTCCCAACCACTGTGCCAGCAGGGAAGCCCCCTATGCATGATTTTTTGCTTTACATAAGTTAGATAACTAGATTTTGTATTTTATGGTTTGTATCTTATCAGCTCTTTAAGCTTTTAAAATTAATGATCAAAATATGTGTTGAAATGATTAATGTTAATTGATATGATTGATGGCTGGGCGCTGGAAAAGTACTGATTGATTCCTAAATAGTCATTGTGTATACACTTTGTACATACATGGGATAAAAAATATGCAGAGTCTCTTCACAAGGAACTTACAAGGGGGAAATAGGACACATGAAAAATAATGGTACAAAAGATGAAAGAAGATATTTTATGATTGAGTGCCCAAGACACTGAGTAGTAATTGAAAAGGAATTCCCAGGAGAAATTAATCAAATCAGCTTAGATGTTTTATCAGTTATCCATTGATGTGTAGCAAATCACCCCCAAATGTAGTTGCTTAAAATGACGCTATAGCTTGCGATTCTGTGGTTGGCAGTTCAGGTTGGGTTCAGCTAGGTGGTTCTTCTGCTGGTCTTGGTTGAGTTCCTCAGTTATCTTCAGTCAGCTGGTAGTTTGGATGAGCCAGGATGGCCCCATTTATGTCTGGCAGTTATTAGGTCACATTAACAGGTAACTGGGGCATGTGCCTCCCATTCTCCAGCTGACTAGTGTGGGCTTCTTTATGTGGCAGACAAGCAGTGTTCCAAAAGCAGTGAAAGAGCAAACCCCAATTCAAGGTGATTTTTAAACCTCTGCTTGTACTGTATTATACTTGCTACCTTCCCATTGGCCAAATCAAATCACAAGGTCACCCCGGATTCAAGGGGTATTGAAAGACTCCACTTACGATCAGAGGGAGCTGCAAAAAATTGAGGCAATTTTTTTTTTCAATCTAGTACGTGTATGAAAACACTTGTTCTAGCAAATGTTTTGTGCTGAGGGATAGTGTACTATAAGATAGTATACTTGTAAACAGCCCAGAATTGAGGCTAGGGAATTGCCCTATAAATCATTGTGCTATCATCTTTGTTCTGAAAACCACAGGTAGAGGAGGAGGAGTGACAACGATAATAAAATTTTAGCCATAGCCTCTCCCAGCGGCGTTAGGATGGTCTGGAAACAGTAGGCTGGTAGCAGAGTCAGCAGTCCCTGGTGGGAGGTGAGGAAAGCTCTGACAAAGGTGGAGGCAGAGAGAATGGAAAGGGAGGGATCGACCTGGGAGAGCCCGTATTTATCATTAGGTGACTGATTACAGTCAGAATCATTATGAGAATTAAAAAAGCTTAAGTGACTGAAAGAATGATTGTGCTGTTGTGAGAAATAGAGAAATCAATAAGTGATTTATTTGGGGGGAGGAGAAAAATTCAGTTCCAGGAAGGTTGATTAAAAGAGATGAATTGCATGTGAAAGTACTTTATAAGCTGCAGAGTATACTATGAATGTCACTATTGCTTAGTGTTTAAATGGCAGTGGATTCTATACCGCTAAGTTTCTCTAGTTGTAAAGCAACAGAAAACAAAATGCAACCTGGAGGATATCCTAAGGGTCAAAGGGAAGTCAGAACCACTCTCAGGATAGAAACAAAACCTCTCTGGGGGGCTGGGGAGTAGGAACTGAAGTTCTTTTTCCTGAGGCACACGCAGCTGGAGGTCTGCCCATGGAAGGCTCTGCCCTTGGACTTAGTGAAGCAGGAAAGAGAAATCCTTGGGCCTAGTTTGAGTGGCAGGCACACTGCTGAGCCAGAAGCCTTGACTGACAGCCCCGCTAAGACAGCACACAATGGGGAATCGGTGGGTGCTTCCTCAAAGGACATGGGAACAATGCTATCAAAATTGGGAATGGACACAAGGTGGCAAAACCAGCCAGTGTCCGCCAGAGATGAACACTTGAAGATTTATTTGGGCCTAGCCACTGGGAAGCAGACAGGGTAGGAGGTGACAATTCAGGCACATTTACATAGAGATGTCAGCGCATTAATGACAGTTAAACCCATGCTAGTGGCAGGGTTTTCTCATGGAGGGAGAGTAGAGAAAGGAGAGAGCCGGCACAGTGCGTCATCCAGGCTCCTCCGTAAACGTCAGTGGATATTTCATTAGAGGGGAGAGGAATGCAGAACACGTTCTGTGCCGTCTTTCACCTGAGGGCTCAGTCGAGGTGCTGCTTCGCCAGCCTTGTTTTCTTGGTGGCTAGGCTGAAATTCGGGTGGTGTCCTTACCATCGGGTGCAGCTGTCAGGCCAGCCCGAAACACCTGGCCTTGCTCACATCACACGATCAGTCGCAACAGCACACAGAGCTGCTCTTTATGGAAGGGCCTCGTATGGACCAGCTCAAACCTGAGCATACGCTTTTCTGGTTTCTGTTGCACAAGTCTAAGAACCCTGAAGGTATTCAACAAATGTTAACTTAATGAGTGAAGGTGCCATTATCTGCCGCAGTAACATTTTCTAAAGCAGTCCGGTCTGGCTTTTCATTATTCACAAAAGAATTTGCTATAAAGTCCCTAAATGTGTTTTGCAGATTTAAAT
Organism: Balaenoptera musculus; assembly: GCF_009873245.2. Taxonomy (NCBI): domain Eukaryota; kingdom Metazoa; phylum Chordata; class Mammalia; order Artiodactyla; family Balaenopteridae; genus Balaenoptera; species Balaenoptera musculus. The sequence continues at coordinate 99,822,979 of NC_045787.1, forward strand.
GTTCTAAAGTGCTAGTGTCACAGTAATATAGGTTTTTATAACCCACCACTTACAAAAATAGACTCTGGGTTTTCTTTTTTGAAACACAATTGTCTTTACTTTTTGTATTTGTCAGCAAGTCACAGAAACCCAGTGTTCAAGTAGGAAGGGACATATCCTGGCTCCTGCAGTGGAAAACTTCAGGAAGGATCCAATTCTGCTTTTGTCTTCTTCATGGTGGTAAAATGTTCATCAGCAGCTTTAGACTTACTCCCTGTGGGAAAAGAGAATAATTCAGGATTTACTCTAATTAGACCGCTTTGATCATATGCTCATGCCTGAACCAGTTCTTATGGCCAGAGATTGGGAACATGCTTCTTGGCTCGGCCTTGATGGTGGGTCCAGTCCTGGAGCCTTCAGGAATGGGAGGGAGTCTGTGTGAGGAGTGGGTGGGAGGTGGGAGAGGTGCATGAGAGGGTGGTCAGCAAAGCCCTCCTAAACCGAATGACCTGAGAGCAGGGAACGGGTGGTTTTTAAAGAGAAAATACTGAAAAGAAGAGAAAGTGGAGGCTGTGCAAACAGAAACAGCAGATATCTACTGTTCATCTGTTTTCCCCGGAGAACATAGCATATCTCACTAAGCCACCAAGCCATAAACCTGGGAATGGTCCTGGTCTGACCGTCTCCCTTTCTGCCTCCACCTAATCAATCACCAGAGCCTCCTGTTCCATCTCTCAATCTTACTCTTTTTCCCTATGTTAGTTTAGACCCTCCCTGTTTCAGTCCTCACAGCTCACCTCTAAAATGCTGCCTCCCGTCTCTCCCTACCAGGCCATTCTCCTCACCACTGCCTGAGAGCTCTTTCTAAAGAACGAATAGTTAAAATCGAATCATGCATCCGTGGTCAAAAGGTACAAATTGCCAGCTGTAAAATAAATAAGTCATGGGGGTGTGATATACAGCATGGTGACTATAGTTAAAAATAATATATTGCATATTTGAAAGTTGCTAAGAAAGCGGGTCTTCAAAGTTTCATCATAAGGAAAAAAGTTGTAACTGTGTAGTGATAGATGTTAACTAGACTTATCGTGGCGATCATTTCATAATACATACAAATATCAAATCATTATATTTTGCACCTGAAACTAATACAATGTTCCGTGCCAGCTGTATCTCCATAAAAGAAGAACCATTCAAAACTTCATGGCCCTGGGGAAGAAGTCCAAGCTCTTAACCGTGAATTCCAGGATTCCCCATGATGTGCGCCCTGCCTCCTGTTGGGCACAGCAGATGGACGGGAGTGAGGGCGTGCAACACACTTCTTTTCGCTCTCCACATAATCCTCATGCTGTGCTGACCTCTCGAACATTAAGGTCACCAAATGTCCATTTTCTCTCTCATTTTCCTACTTTCGCATGTGCTGTTGTCTCTGTGGAATATTGTTTCTCCTTTCTTGACCTAGTGGACATCTACTCCTCTTCCTAGGTACAACCCAAGTATTATTCTCTCAAGAAGCCTTTGCTGAACACCCCCTCCTACCCAGCCCCTGCCTCGGACTTGACCTTGTGGTCGGCGTTGGGTGTACTAGTCTGTCTCTGCTCCTGCTCTAAATGTCTTTAGCGAGGCACCGTGCTTCCTCGTCTTTGTATATTCCTGTGCTTAGTACAGTACCTCTCACACCAGGGATGCACGATAATTTTTAAATGAGTGAATGAAATATGTGTACTGAAATGTTAATCTTCGGGTTTTTAAGGTGATTTTTTAGGTTTTTTCTATTTCCTTTAACTTGATTCTCATATTTGCGTCTTGGAACATTGGACATGAAGACAGGTTCTCTTTGAAATTGCTGCTCAGACACTTTTGCAGCAGTTCTCCCAACTACTCGTTTCCTACTTGGTCACTAAGAGCTGCCTTAAGAAAGAGGTGGGAAAATAGCAGTGGCCCAAAGTTAATCTCAAGGCTAGAATCTATGGCTCAGGGATCAGATGAGGAGTACTTTTTCTTCCTACCGTAGACAGGGCATCTAACAGTTAATATCCGAGGTGCTTTCTCTGTGTTGCAGTTATTCTTAGGGAATCCTCACAGCAGCCCCAGGAAAGAGATGTTACATTCTCAGCCTTCCTCTCTGTGTGAGAAAACTAAGATTCAAAGAGTTGAAGCTGCTAAGCTCCCTCTTCCTGGAGCCTGCAGAGCTGCCAGCCACTCATCTGGGTTGTTGAGGAGGAGACCCCATCCCTGACTGGGCTCCCAAGTCATCCATTATGATGTTTTTGTTGTTGTTCTAGAACGAAGTGACCACTTCCTAAGAATAAAACATTCCAGCCGCCTTCCTTGGCCATCAATTATGTCAAAAACACTATGGAAAAAGTTGTTGAAAGACGTAAGGACACCAGTACTCTATGTAGTTGAAGTTAAGATGAATGTCTACCTTAGAAATTCCGATTATGTTCTCGTGAATCTACCATTGCCAGATAATAAAGGCCTCTTACAGAGGTTGTACTGTCATGTGTATAAAGGCCTCTTGGACAGGCATGGAAGAGGCTTAGTTCTGAGAATCACGCATAAAGTTATACCAAAGATACACAAAATGAGCTAAACACTTTGGAAGCCGCAAAAGCTTAAGAATGTTTCTTAACCTGTTGTCAGTCTGAGAGCATTTTGAGGCTCTGATGAAAGCTATGGTTTCTTTCCTTAGAGAAAAAAGATGTGCACACTCACACACACACCACTTTGGATCTGATTTCAAGAGTTTCCATCTGTGGATTTCCTGGGGCTCCATGGCCTCCAGGTTAAAAACCTTGCTTAAAAGCTGTAATCTGGAAGAAGGGTAACAGCCATTGTTGAGTGTTTACCGTATATCACATGTAACCATTTATCATGATCACCATGTGCCAGTCCTTTCTGAAAAGCACATCATAGCCAACCAACCCCTAAGACGTGCATGATGAGCCCTGTTTTAAGCTGTGGAGAGTGAAGTTCGGAGAAGGAACTTACTTGTCTCCCAGCTGCCAAGCAGTGAGCGTGGAATTAAACGCAGAGCCCAGATCGGCATCACTGCTCCTTCACTCCATTCTTCTTACCAGGAGAGGCATGAGACCCGGCCAGGGAGACTCCCAGCCTCTGTTATTCCTGACTGCCCTCAGCCTTCAGCTTCCCCGTTGAAAGTCAGTCAAGTGGCTGCTTCTGCCTCAGGAGCCTCCTGGAATGTTTCCAGTGCCAGAGTGGACAAGGGCTGGGAAGGTCTCAGCTCACTGTCGCCTGCCACGCAGAGCAGATAACATCCCTAGAGAGATGCGGCCCGCCTGCCGGACCATCCCTGGGTGAGCGCCGCACTTGGTCCGGAGTGCCGTTTACACACCTGGAAACTTTAACTCAGCACATCCTCCACAACACAAGCGCCTGCACGTTCTCCATGTGAGCCCGTCCACAGATGTTTATTGTGGGCGCCTGTTTGCCCGGCTCCACACTCGGAGCTGTGGTCACGGCAGCACACAGATGTGGGTCCTGAGCTCTTGGCGCTTACACCCGGCTCACATCTAGCAGAGAAGGGGGCTAACAAAGGATTTAAATAAAGTGCGATAAGTTGGATGAAAAAGGAAGTATAAAGGATTCATTCCATTCTTTGTAGTTTCAAAACTCTAGTCCCAAATATGTCTAGTTCTCTAGCCCTTTCCGTCCTCCCTCTCAGGGTGTTTAGAGAGCTTCAGGTTTCCAGAGACTTGCTTGACAGAGGAAGGGGGACCCACGAGCAGAGCAGTTCCTCTCAGGTCCCCCTTTGCAGGTGAGAAGGCAGAGTGACCAGACAACAGGCCACAGATGGAGTGAAGACAAGGCTGACTGGTCGGTCTGGTCCCGGCAGGTGCTTCTCAGTTATTGGTGATGTGACTGTTGTCCTTGTTTTGGTCTTCACGTTGTAGTCTCTCCGCTGCAAATGAATCCGGCGGGTAAGTACTCTTCAGGGAACAAACACACCGTCAGCCTCTGCTCCCTCTTTGTAGCCCCTCTGGGCTCCCCGTGTGTCACGTCTTCTCTCATTCCACGGCTACTTCTCCCCTCTCGCCCACCTGCCCCCGAGACAGCCTCCTGGGTTTTCTCCCCAAATGTCTGCTTGTGACCAGAACAGCCTGCTAGAAATAAATGGGATCCATGGGTGCGAGCCCCATAGGTCATTTCAGATCTTCCAGTAGGCACAGTAAGAAAAGTAGAAGGAAACAGGTGAAATTAATGTTAATAATGTTTTACTTAACCCAGGATATCCAGAGTATTAGCGTTGCCCTATGTGACCAATATTTTAAAAAATCATTAACCGATTCTTTACATTCTTTTTTTCCCAAACTCTTTGAAATTTGAGTGTATTTTATTGTTTTAATTTTTAAAAATTTGTATTGAAATATAGTTGATTTACAATGCTGTGTTAGTTTCAGGTATATAGCGAAGTGATTCAGTTATACATATATATATAAATATATATATTCTCTTTTTACATTATCTTCCATTATACGTTATTACAAGATATTGAGTACATTTGGGTGTATTTTATTCTTAACACAGACCAGCCACGCTTGCCATCCTTGGTCACCACATGTGGCTCGTGGCTCCCGTGGTGGCCTGCAGGCTCGGGCTCTGAGGAGGCCCTGGGAGTCCCAAGGGCAGACTCAGCCACCACCACCTCTGTCCCCCGCAGCACTTAGCTTGCGCCTCTGCCGACGCCCCACCAGGAGGTGTTGTACTCGGCTGTCTGCTCTCTCGAACGTGGGTCTTTGGGGGCAGGCAACGTGTCGGTCATCTCTCTGTCCCTCGTGTAGAGTGCAGTGTTTAGGAGGCCCACAGTTGGCATTTGGGACATTGAACGCGTTAAAGGATGGGGGAGGGTTATTTGTAACCTCAGGAGCGGAAGGGATTGGTATGGGGGAGGGGGCTCACCTCCCCACCCCTGGCTCCTGCCTTGCGATCCCTGGTTCTGTCCGGCGCTGCAGAACTGCATTTGAGTCAGACTGAGTGGACAGGGGGCCTCGACAGTTAAAAGGGACATTCTAGCCTAGAATCGTGCCGAGCTTCTATGTGTCTCGTTGAGTGTGAAGCTTCACCTCCTCTAATACTGAATACTAGGGGAACTTATCTGCAGTCTAGCATGTTAAACTGTAACGTCTTATTTAACGGCGGTAGGGGAGGGGGCGTAGGCAGGACAGACCAAACACCAAAACAAAACTTGTCCACTGGACAAGCCTCCCAGCGAGATTACAAAGAAGGCCAGCTGACATCTAGAACATTAACTACACAAAGAAGGAATAGCCTGCATCAGGGAGCTGTTAGAGTCATAATGATGAGCTTTCTCTATGTTTCCAGTGGTTTTAGAGTCATCACTACGCCCCCTGAGAGAATGGGAGATTTATAGGCTGAGTCAGTTTGCCTTTGCACATACAGTATTTAAATTTTGCAAGTTCTCCTAACCAACTAATGTGCATGTGCTTGCTGGTCTACTTTACCCCTAATGATAAATGCCACTTAAAATAATTGATTCAACCAAACCTCAAAGATTGGTACTGCGACAAAACCATACTAATCACATATTCAAATAAATTCAAAGTTTGCAAAGGGGAGAAAACATTAGTGATTGATCTGTTAAGTCATATAAGCATCTTAAGAAGGACTTCTTGTATCAGAAAAGAGTATGGTTACCTCAGGCCCACTCAAAGGGTATGTTGAAATAGGAAGTGGAATTAGGCGTAACCTCCGTTTTCTGCAGTTGATTCCCATTTTCAACCTGGAAAACTCCTTGACCTCCTTGAGGTTTTTGTTTCTCAGAGTGCATACAGGGAAAAGTAAATCCTGCTGTCACACACTATGTAGGAGGAGGATGAATGAAATCTAGAGAGTGTTTTGAACAATTCCTCAAAAAAACTATTTGGAACAGTTGGAGGGCAAAGTAGCTGCCAATATTTTTGCAGACTAAATTCTAAAAAGCCAGAAAAATCATAGCATACATCCAATTGTAGATAACCAAACACTAACCACGTTTAAGTAATTCAAAGATCTCTTTTTAATAAGTCAAGGATGGTTCAAGACAGGCAGGGCTTTTTATCTGTTGGCTCCAGTTTGGGGAAGGCTGCTTTCATGTGAGTCATGTGAGTCTCTTAAAAAGAACTCGTGCCTGTCTGTATCTGCAGTGTCCTTTGTCCAACATGACGGCTCTGGTGTGCTGTGTTGGTGTAATTGAAAACCTATAAAAAGGCTGAGAGCTACTTTTGAACTGGCTCGGTGAGCTTGGACTGGGTTTGTCAAAGTGGTGAAAGGTTTAAAGGAATTTTCATAAATGAGGTCTCCAACCTGTGTTTTAGCCATATAGTTCCAATGAACTCTGAGGCCCGTGAACTCAGAGAAAAGCAGTCCTATCAAGATGGAAAATAATGATTCATTTTCATTCCCCGAGTTCTGTAGACATAAGCACACTTCACCGCTGATCATCATAATTTAGCAGTACTGTTGTGCACTAAAAATACAATTTAAAAGTCTAATGTTTAATTAAGTTGAGTACTCGCAGATTAACATGGTTACACATCTTAGGCACAGGATATAGCGCAGTGTTTACTCCTGTTGCTAGGAAATAACAGAGTTCTTCACAAGTTACAGGTTGATTTGGTAAGAAGAGGGATGTAAGTTTCTCCCACTAACAGACTTGATCGATTCTTCTTTGTTTGTGTTTCATAATGTATGTAAATGCATTTCATGCCCCAGAAGTCCTGCACGCTCAGAGCTTTTGTTGGTAACAGAAAGCCCAGGTACGTGCACCTAAGTAAATGTTTGGAGGATATTTGAAAGAGTGATTTTACCTAGAGCTCGTGGATGAAATCAGCTTCATCAAGTATTTGAGTTTTTAATGAAATGAATTTGTCCATTTGTTAGAATTATCAAGAAAATAGATTGTTCTTTAATGTATGATTATCACGAGGCTAATTAATGGTTTTGCATTCTTGCCATTAGTGGGAAACTGTCAAATTAGTATCAAAATTTAATCCAGGTTGATGGTTTTCCAAAATCATTAAAACTTGCATGTAGGAAATCAACTCTGCTATTCTTTTTTCCCTTTCCCTCCCTTTGGCAAACCTCACTGCGTGACACATTGTACAATAGTTTTTAAAAATGCAAAGCTAATGCTTGCACAGCATGAAAGGGAGTAGCTATGCCAGCTCACTTGCCTTGTCCCTGGAAAAGACGAAAGATTTCTATGTGCTATTTCAGTCAGGACCAGGCGTGAAAGAGTGGCCTCCCCAAGCTCAAAAGCAGAACTAAGAAAAAACCCACGGGGACAAATTTCTGTTTGATCTATTTGAGTCAGGCCCTTGTTCACAGGGCTGAGATTTCAAAGCAGAGGCCCTTCCTAAAAGATGGAAAATAGCAGAATACTTGATTGTGTTGAGGAACAATATCAGCTTTTAGATGGCTTGTGCTTATTACAGGAGTTTATCCTATATCCAAACTCAGAACAACTTGGGGAGAAGAAGGGGAGGGCGCTGCTGAGGGGCAGGATTCTGACTGCACTCCAGGATATGTGCCCATGACCTCTCTTGGTGATTAACACACTTTAAACTTCCTTCTGGGTAATTATTGACTCATTTCTTTAGAAGCCACTTGTTGATTTTGGTAAGAATGTTTTCTCAGTCTGTGCAAGTAGCTAGCGCAATTTCAGGTACATGCTATGTGATCGATACATGTTGGCTGAGTAAATGAATCCTTCAACATGTCTTGCAAGTAAATGTATCAATAATATAAGACCTAAGGCTTACTCCACTGCAGTAAATAGAAGTTAAAGGCTTGTCTTCTCAAAAGATATCATCGTGTAACCTGTGTTATTTATACTCAGAGCATCCCTCTGAAGCAGCAATACTGTCAAACAAGTGGGCAAAATGCCATGTGATGGAAGGTTGCACTGCTCAGCCGCTAGTTGGAATAGGTGAGGGAATTGTAAGAGGCCTGAGACCTGCTGTTACAGAACTTTTGATGCTAGAAGGGAATTTGGAGATTTGACAGTGATGAGATGGAAAGGTGAGATAAGCAAACTGGCACACAAATTACTAGCTTTTAGGGTGTGGTGATTATTTCCTGTCTTTCTTACTGTCACCTGAAACACCCAACAGCACTCTTGTAAATGGTGTGGGATAAAGATGGTGGATGGAGGAGACCGCTGCATTGGTTATGGGCAGGGGTATGAGTCTCAGAGCACAGCCTGGCTCAGCCTCTTACTGTGTGTGTGATTTGGGACAGCTTACTGAGCCCCTTGATATTTTGATATTATGTTTTCTTTCTCTAACAAGTATCTATTGATTACTTCATTTATTCAAGGTAAGTTTTGAATGATTAGGATAAAATGGGAATCATGGATATCTGATCCACTCTCTTCCTTTCTCCACCTGCTCTGTGTGCTGAGATATTTGGACTGAATCAGTAGGCTTCTTTGTTCTCTGGCTTCTGGTTGGGTTTGGCCAATGGGAGGCATCAGCAAGAGATGAGCAAGCAGGTGGGGAGAGAGAGTTTGCACTATTTATTCCTGGGCTCCCTCCTTATCAGCTCGCCTCCCTAGACTATAGGCCACTGTCCTTGGCACACGAGCACCTCCCTAAGACCACTTTCTGAATCTGGTAACTGTGTCCTCCCCCAGACACTTCATACTGATAAATGCTCCCCTTCAGTCTTACTAGCTCAGGATACTGCACCATCTCTTGTAGTTTTTCCAAACCCTGCCCACACCTTTGCAAATGATCTCTTTATTAAAATACCCTCAAATTGCATTCGATTGTGCCACCTGTTTCCTCGTGGGAACCTAACACAAGTGGTTACCTGTTTCAGAGGTCATTGTAAGAATGACATGATTTAGCTGGAATTTAAAACAATGATTGGCTCACAGTAAGTATTCAATGAGGTTAAATATGATTATCATCATCAGTTGTTTTTTATTACAAAATATTGAGTTCGTCATATTCATTGTTATTACAGTGTTTTAAATTTTTAAAAAGATGAGAAGAAAACAGCTATCATGTTGCAGATGTTAAAAGTGGAAAAAGTGAAACAGAGAAGTCAAGGGCTGAAGTCACACAGTGCTTCAGTTCTAGAACTAAAAAATGGATTAAAGATTTTTGACCTTGTTTCTTTGCACAGGGTACACAGTCACAACATGTCTGGAAAAGAAAGCTACAACTTCAAAGTATTTAGTAAATTAAAACATAACCTACTTGGAGTAAATGGGTATGCCAAATGTAATACATCCTACTTGTGACCACTAAATAATAATTGAGTTGAATCATGGACACCTCAGCATCTTCACCTTAATTAATGTACGAGCTGAGGCTGAGCATTTTCACATTTATACCATCTTGGTAGTATCAAGACAGATGATCCTTAGGACTGAATTTCTTACAGACTCTTGAGGGTAGATACGTTTATTTGTACTCAGAGCTGAATAGGAGACCAGCATTATGATGCTTGTATAGTAGATTTTCTGCACACACACACAGTTTTCTAACTTCCATCTAAGAGTTCTCATTCTTAAGTCACATAAAATAGGTCACTCTGTGATATTTGGAGCCATCTCATCTTTAACTTATAGTACACTCATTAAACTGTTTGTCAAGAATGAAAACTAACGAATTCCCTGAAGAAGTAGTGGTCAGTTTGAAAAATGAAACATCCTACAACGTCTTTCCATTCGATAATAAATTTGTCATAGTTGTTGAAAGTTCAGACCATATGGATGTATCTTTCAGTGTCTTGGAAAAATTGTATAAGTATTCACTAAGAAACTAGAAAGAAAGTGAATTTCAGAAATGTCTCTTTTTTACAATTAAGTAGAGTCAAGGGAGGTATAGCAATTTGAAAGGCCTTTTGATGTCAGTACAAATAAGGTTTTATAGATTGTCCCTTCTATTCAAGGAGCTAAGTGGCAAAAATAAATATCTTGTTTCTAGAAGAGCTAATGCTTCTAGAAAGAATGATTGTCATTTGAACATTTGGATCTCTTTTTATTTAGCATTTTCTTTAAAGTCAAATCCAGGTAAGGTTTCTGTCGTCTTTCTTTATAAAGAACATGCCTTTCATATATTGGGCATTTAACAAATGTAAACTTTCTCAGCTATTTGTTTGTTTATTGTCTTTGAATTGTCCTTTCTGGAGGAGATATTACATCAGAGTGCCATAGTGATCTCCCAGTTGATCCTAGTGAAGCCTCCCATTGCTTCCTTCCACCTGTCTACTTCTGTTTAGATTTTCTCTCTTCCCATTTTTTGCCTTGAGTGAAATACAGTGGCATATTCACTGAGAGGAACTAGTATATTCATAGTAATTATTATTCTAAATGATGGCACTGTTTTTTTTCAGCTCATCAGTTGTGTCGACATGCATATGAGCAATGTGGGAATAAAATAAAGTTCTTAGTAGATCATACCCAAAATATCACACTATACCCAAGAACCTTCTGTGGTTGCTTGCCAAACAAGGGTAGTCATAGGTTTTTTTAGAGTAATGGATGGTGTTTGCAGATGGAGGACACATTGCTTTATGCAGTCAGTTTGTAAACATGCTTTGATACCTTTCCTGTGTAGATGCAGTCTTTTCCTTCTCTGAACTTTCTATCTAGTGGAGGATAAAATTGTCCATCAATAGTAGAGGCATGGACCAAGTGCTGTAGTAGGAAGGAGGAGGGCGCAAGGAACTCTACCTGAAATCGGGAGGAAGGTGGCCAGGTTATCAAGGGCTTCCCAGGAAAAGTGACATTTGCTTTAGAGTTTAAGGCCAAGTGGGGGTTCACCAGGCAGAAAACTTAGGGGAGGGTATTCGAGTCTGACAGACTTGGGAAATTACAAGTATTCTGGTGTGACTTTACAGTAAGATACGTGGTGTGGAGTGGCAGGAGATAATGTTAAACTGGAGCCAAACCTTAATCTGCTTCCCAGTGTGGAAAAAGGGAGCCTATGTATCTTTTTCAATGAGTGATATTAATAAATAACACTACATAGATTCTTGTGTCATCCATGCTCAAGGTTTATACTATCACCTGTGTTGTGACTTCCAAATTTTTATCTCTAGCCCTGGGCTAGAGATTCTCTGTCTTCTGCTCATCTGCATTTTGCTGTTTCATCAGCTCTCACATAGCCTACACCCCCAAAGTAAACTCATCACCTTTCCCTCAAAATCTTGGCTCTGTCCCAATATCTTAGTTTAGTCAAAGGCCCCAATTACCAAGGTAGTTATCCGTGACACTCCCTTCTCTTGAACACCCCCAGCATCTCCCGACATCCGAACACTTAACAAGTTGCCTTATTTATTCAGTTACTTTCAACATTATTGTCTCCTTTCCACGTGCATTTCTAGTGTCTTTATTCAGGTTGCCGTCATCTTTCTCTTTGATTACCACAGCAGCCTCTTAACCCGGCTCCGTCCCTTTCTGCTCAGTTATCTCACGGTTACCAAGTTGATCTTTCAATTGATTGAATCAGTGACTGTGCTAGTAAATTTTTAGTAGGTTCTCATCGCCTATGGATAAAATCCAAAATCCTTAGCACGACAAATTGATACAAACCCTTAGGATTTTGGCCCTGCCCACTTGTCCAGCCTCCTGGGTCCCGTGACCGATCCCTTTCCTTTCTCTAGACTTACTAAATGTTGTGGAACTCCTGTAATTGCCAGTCTGTTAGTCTCCTGGGAATTTTCCTGTTCCTGTTCCCAGGCTTCTTACCCTGTCAGCTCATTCCTCCCCGCCTCTGCCTCCACCCAAGTTGGGGTGAGGTGTTTCTACCACTGTGTGGTGATAGGTGGTTTACTTTTCTCCACTAGATTTCAGCCTCCTCAGTGTCAGGTAGCATGTCTCATTCATGTCTGCCATATTCTCAGTGCTTAGCTTCATGTCTGGCTCACAGTTGTAGCAAAAATAATAGTGTTGACAAAGCACTTAATATAGACCAGGCAAGGTGCTAATTTATTTACATATATTATCTCTTTTAAAGGGGAAAAACAAAATCAAGCTATGATTTGGAAAGGGAATGTGGCAGAAAAGTGAAGATTGGGCAAGAGATTTGTTACAGGGAGTACAGTAAGGACAATATTTTATCAAAACAAGTGAGAATTGAAAAGAGATCCATACTAGGGTAGAAATCAAGTGGAGAGAATTTATTATAGTGATTCCTATGGATATTGAATAGATGGGTTGGATGGATGGATGGATGGATGGATGGAAGAAAGAATAGAGAACCCAGCATGTGTTCCTTAGAACTTGCTGTGGAACTTACTTTGTTTAATTTACAGTCTTAATAACTTTGCTGCAGCAAGTTTATTAGGATGAGAGGAGCAACTGCCTAGGTGCAGAAGCAACCTATGTGGCAACAACCTGAGAGGAGACTAACTTAAAAGCAGAGATATCATAAGAGTAATATGTGACAGCTTTTAAAAATAGATATTTAGAATTACACGTACATATAATATTATTAAGTCCAAAATTAATTGTTCGAATGTGGAAGTATGTTATATAATTCAGAATTCTTTCAATCAAACATGAAGCTTCCAGTGGTGTGATTGTAAGCCTAGGGATTGACAGTAGGGAGTAATGGTTAAAAGCGAGGACCCTGGAATCAGAGTGCCTGGTTTGAACTCTTGCTCAGTCATTTACTAGCTATAGGACCGGGAGGATATTACTTAACCTCTAAAATGGAGGTACTTTCTTTGTTGGGGTGTTTTAATGATTAAATGAAAAAAGAAAAGCATGTGCTACTACAGCATAGTGGGATGTAGCAAACACTCAGTGAAGTATGGGCTCACCTCTGTGTGTAACCAACCACATTCCTTAGCAAAAGTGGGAAAGGGAGCAGTTACTGCATTTGCACTTCAACTCTTGTTTTTGGCTGGCTTTCATCATGTTTTGTAGATGTGTTATAGTGGGTAAAATATTGCCTTGTTTTATATTTAAAATGACAGTTTTGTTTACTAAAATCTACTTCAAGGAACTCTGTGTTTGCTAGGGTACAGCCTAAATGCATTTAGTTTTCCCACACAATTCCTTAAAAGAATTAGTGAGATGAAAAACATGTTAGTGGTGAACAATCATTTAATGCACACAGTGTATTAAAATATGATACCTAGTTATGTCCTTTTGGTGGGAATTCTCGAGTTCATTGGTGTTGAATGTTCATTAAGTAGTCCCTTTTACTATTCATTATTTTAGCTAATTAAACATCTTCACAGGAAGAATCTTTAAAATCTGCTTTCCAAATGCGCATATTAGTCACTATATGTTTCAAGGTAAAAATATCCTAAGGAGAATTGCCCAGAAATAAAAATATATATATATTTATTGATTTAATGACTATGTAACTGATCATGAAGAATGAATGAACCTGTAGTATTAACTTAGTGAGTCTCTTCTGAGTGTCTGCTTTTTTAGCTTCTTTGCCTTCCTTGGTTTCTTTGATCGATATAGATTCAAAACGTTTGGTGCCTCCTCTCAATCCACTGTCATTCTCTGTACTTTTACCTTGTGTTATTTTTTTTCTGTCATAGCACTTACCCAACTTAACACATCCTAGGTTTATTTGGTTATTTATCATCTGTCTCCCCTACCTGAATATAAGCTGCTATGTGCCAGACTTTCCTTTCTTTACTGCTATATCCCTCAGTCCTAGCATAGTGCCTGGCCCATAGCAGAAATTCAGTAGATATTTGTTGAATGAAGAAGTGTACACATATAAGCTTGTTCTTAGCCGAGAGTCCTAAACAAGATTGTGCTGCTACATGAATGTGTTTTTGTAAACATTGTTTGCTGAATATAATGCAATGCTTATTCACTGAAAACACAAAACAGAACTTGGAAAATACAAAGAAATATCAATAGAAAAATTTAAAATCATTCTCCAACTCTGAGACAGTGATTAACATTTTGGTGTGTTATCCCCTTCATGTATTTGATATCATGATTATGCACCATCCTGGATATATTATTTTGTACCCTGCACTTTTTTTCATTTAGCATTGTGTCATCAGCATCTTCCTATATTTTTTTACAAAACTTTTATAAAGACTTCTATTTTAAATGGTGGAGTAAAAGTCCATTTCTCCCCAGCTCCAAACAACAACAGAAATAATGAAAAAACAGAGAAGAAAATCCATCTGTAATGAAACAAGTCATTAGCAGCAACCCCAGAGCACAAACCTTGAAGTACACCGGCCAAGTCTATAATGTATGGATACAGGTGAAGGAAGGCATAAGAACCTACACTTAGCATCTTGGACCTTGAGCAAGATGCAGATTTCCGTCAAATTAAGTGCACTGCTGTAAAAGACATCTCCAGTGTTCCCTGAATTATGGGACAAGACCTAGAGCCATAGATAGACTGTAGGAGAAGTTGGGAGTGACTCTGTAAACAGCCAAGTGTCAGCACTGAAAGGCAGACAAGATGGAACTGGAGGAGAAGCCATTCTGAGGTGCCATTTTAATTTTCTTGTCCCCAGCCCACTGGCTGGAAGTGAAGTGTGGAAAGGAAGGAGGGAAGGCAGCCATTGCCTGCAGGGCTTTGCTGCAAGGTCCACTGGAGCAAGCAGTGAGAGGAGCAGGGGTAGCAGAAAAGAAAGGCTTTCTGGGAGAGCTAGCCAAGGCTTCTCAGGAAACGCATTACTTATTTCAGACTGAGACACTGAATAATATTTGGTGAACTAAAAAAGTGAATACTTTCACCTTATCTCTCAATTTGGTAGAGAGACTTGGCCACTAGGGAGAAACTAACCCATTAAGATTAGAAATAAGAATGAAATAGCTGAGCTTGTGCAAACTTCATGTAGTTTACAGAAAGAGGTTAGCACAAAGATAAGGGCCATAAATCAAAGATTAAGCAACATGGCACAAAAGGGCATGTTTCTGTAGTTGTAAAATGAGCTTTGCAGCAAAAGGTGAAGCTGAGCTTTTCAAAACGCGGGAATGTCACTGTTTATTTATGAGCCGAGATAAAACTCATTTTTAGATAAATGACTACATTGAAATACCATAATGCGTACCATTCAAGAGCTGTTGTGGTTAAAAAATGTGACTATAAAAATGTCACATTATCACAGAACCTATTTGTTGGTTAGGTGTTTTCCGAGTCCCATCGACTCAGTTTATTGACTCCCACTAGGTTTTACTGCTGCCTGCCTTGTGTAGCCAATACACAGTAGCTATTGTAAAAGCAAGATAAAGTTCTTTCTACCTCACAGAGCCCTGAAGAGTTTCGGGAACTCAGTATGAACCAGAGCTCACATTGTTGGCGATGGTATTAGATGAAATAAAAATAAAGGCACTTTGTTGACAGAGACCATACCTCATTTACAGAAAAGCAGTGGGCTCTTCAAAATTCCAGTTCATATTTAATTTGAAACTTGACATCTTACATTCTAGTTGTTTACCATTTCCATTGAGCACTCAAACTATTATGGTATCTCTCTGCCGGATTTAGCCAAGGCTGTATAACTTGTTAAAAAACCAGTACAAGACTGCGTGAGAGCAGCAGTCCTGCATTTTGTGTGCCTTGCAGGTTAGTCATGTTCGTAAATTACATTTTCATGTTATCATAGGCCGCAAATGAAATTTTTGGTGACAGATGGCAATAAGAAGTCAGAAGTAATGGGGAAATGGAATATGTGTTATGGTGGATAGAAGGAGCAAGTTGGTATGGAAAACTGAGCTTTGTGACGAGCAGAGAAATGGATGAAGTGGATGAGTCAGGTAACAGTATGACAGGATGGCATAGCAGGCTTGCATCCTCCCAAGAGGTTATAAGAAGAGGAACTCAAGGAAATGAAAATAGAGAGGCAAGCTAATAATAGCAAACACATTTATACCATGTGCAGCCACTGTCCTAAATGCTTTACAAATGTTAACTCATCTTCACAGTAGCCCAGTGAGCTAGGAATGATTAACATCTCCACTATACAGATGAAAAAAAAAAAAATGAAGCATAGGAAGCTTTAAAGTGCTTTGCTCAAGTCACACAGCTAACAAGATGCCCAGCTGGGATTTGAACCTGGGAACCTCAGATCCAAGTCCTCACTCTTGGTCATTATAGTGTATTGTCTCTCAGACATGGGTGACAAATTAAGATGATTTGTAAAAGTTTAACTGTTTACTGTACAAAAGAATGAGTTGGCAGTCAGGTCTTTGTTCAAGGTCAACACCTGACTAATTCATACTCGAGGGAGTTCCAATAGGGAGGCGATGATTAAAAGAGGGCACACAGGTTCATGTCAGTGGACATAAGGTAGTAAAATTGAGAGAGGAAAACATAGGGTGGATTAGAGAAATTAATGTGATAGCAGAGCCTCCTCTGGGAACTGTGGGTTCATATTAGACAAACTGTTTCTTTTGAAAGTTCTATTCTGTAATTGAAAAATACCTTATTAGAAAGCGTGCTGGGGCTTCTGGTGGCGCAGTGGTTACGAATCCGCCTGCCAATGCAGGGGACATGGGTTCGAGCCCTGACCAGGGAGGATCCCACATGCTGCGGAGCAACTAAGCCCGTGCAGCACAGCTACTGAGCCTGCGCTCTAGAGCCTGCGAGCCACGACTACTGAAGCCCGTGCGCCTAGAGCCTGTGCTCCGCAACAAGAGAAGCCACCGCAATGAGAAGCCCGTGCACTGCAATGAAGAGTAGCCCCTGCTCGCCGCAGCTAGAGAAAGCCCGCGCGAAGCAGTGAAGACCCAACGCAGCAAAAAATAAATAAATAAAATTAAAAAAAAATAAATTAAAAAAAAAGCATGCTAATATTGTGCAACTTTACAGTAGTCCTAGATTAAACAGCATATGAACCATTTCATTGTCCCTACTATGCAAATGAATTAACCACAGAATTTGGGTAAGTGTCCAGTAATTAGTGTATTGTTCTTTCAATTTCGGACCCTTAGGTAAAAATGATATTGACCCTATAAGTGTGGATTTAGTTACTTCAGTTTTTAGGAAATATTATTAAATTGCCAGAGGTATTATTAAATCAGTGTAGATTTGGCCAGAATATACTTTTAAATGCCTTTGGCAAAGTGCCTTCACTTTTAACAACTCACACAGTTAAAAGGGTGGGAGGAAGACTTTTAGGCAACTGAAATACATATTTTCAAGCATTTTTTCCCTTGACAGCCAAGGTACTATATAATCTTTTTTAAAATAAAAATAAAACCTAATGTTTTAGATTCATCTTTAGTGGAATATATTTGTTGGGGGGAAGCAGTTTTACAGACAAGTTTCAGTTGAACAATTGCCAAGGACCCAAAAGATAGGCTTTTTTATATGCCACATGTAGGGCTTTGTCTTTACCATGCCAAAACAACTGCTCAGTTCAATTAACTGTTTGATTCCGGGATCAAATAAGCAAAACTAATTATTTGGCTAAATTAATCTGTTTTCATTTTTTTTCCTCTCATCTTCCTCAATCAAAAGTCCCCATTTGTAGTTGTAGAGAAAGCAGATGCGCCAGTTCTTATGAAAAGTAAAAGGTGCTTCATTTAGGATGTTGCAGGAAGCCTGACCTCAGTAACCTTTAATGCACACTAGTTTTGGCAAACGGTTACTCTGGATTGTAACTGTTGCACGTTGGGACCTCTGGGAAATAGACTCCATGCAGGAAGTTTATTAGAGAGTGCTCTTGGGATCAACACCTGTGGAAGGAAGGGAAGGAAGCAGGAGCGAGCAGAAGAAGTTGGGCTCTGATGCAGTCTTACCAAAGGCCTCAGCCGATACGTGGAGAGTGGAGAGGCTTTCTAGCCAGGGGCAATTCCCAGGGAAGAGGACAGCGGAGAGCTGTCCGGCAGCATCATTCCCTGCCACTGGGAATGATGTCCTTCAGTCTTGAACTGGGAACAACAGTGCCCTCTATAATAAATGGCTAAAATATTTTGAAATTTTAAGAAGGAAATGGAAATAATAAAAAATAATATCTACATCTTATTGTTTACATTTAAGTTATATATAGTGTTACCACAGAAGCCTCATTTTACAAGGAAATGAAGCTAAGAGAAATTTTATTTGAATGTCTTTTTTTGCATAGGAGAGGGAAGAGGTCGTGTATTTAGCTATATACTGGTTATCAAGAGAATGCACATGTGTGTGCAAGAGTGTGTAATAGATAAATAGGATGAGCTACTTTTAGTCTTGTGCACTGTATTAGGAGCTGAACCTATCATTTAATCTGTGTATCTCCCCTGAGAGGGAGGTTCTGTTCTGATTCTGCTGATAAATAAACAGACTCGGATGGGTTAAGTGACTTGTCTGAGATCACACAGATAGTTAGTGGTACAGTCATGACTCTAAGCTAAGTCCATCCAAATCAAAGCCCTTTTTAGGATCCCATGCTGTATTGTTGGTTCTAGTGGTCGAACCTTAGCCAAAGATTTTCTGCTTCAGTGGATAACTTTCTACCCTAGTTTTAACCATGTTTCCTTACCCAGGTTTTGTCCTCACAAACCTCAGAAATCTGGTATTTAAACTGAGTGTTTATTGCTTTTGACCCTTGAGACAATTTCTGTAGGTAAAAGGCAAATATTTTTATCCCCACTTATCAGGACTCGGGTGCCGATGACAGTGGACCAGCATCCTGTGAAAACGGGTCCCTTCTGGGATGATTTCTGCCCTGTACTTCTGCCCCCATTTACTAGATGTGTTAGTGGGTAAAGGAAATTCATGATGCTAAAATATGGTTAGGAGTCAGAGGTAACGCTGGGTGTACTGATTCCAAATCCCATGCTTGATTCCCCTTTCAGTGAGATCAATATGGGGAAAGAGATGTGTGTTTGTGTGTGTGTATAGTAAGTACAGAAACAAACCAAACTTTGAATGACCCTACATTATAATCATTTCATTTATGATGAGGGGATTCTGGAACCAGTAGAAAGAAATCATTTAGGGGGCTACTAGGAGAACTATAAATATGTACACTTGAAGTATGTGACTTTTGAAATGAGTTTAAACCTCATTTAAATTAGAATAACTTCCTGTGGGCTTCTCATTTGATTAGAGTGCCTCAACTATGTTCTTTTACACTGTGTTCAATATTTTGAGAAAATACGGTTGACTGATCCCCACACTTGAATCAGGTTACAAATGACGCATTTCCATGCTCTTTGACAGTTGGCTTCCTCTGATTTGTTTTCGACAGCACAATTGAAGTAGGCAAGGTTCTCTTGTTACTTTGCTTATTTTAATAGGGTACTGCTTGTGTCAGATAATCCAGAAGGACTTTAAGACATTGGTCAGATTTTCATATCATATTTCATCTTCTATAGTAAAAAAAGGAATAAGGCAAGTCATTGTAATATTTTCAGTCATATATATTCTTTAATAAAATGAAGTAAATGACAGTCTCCATCTGAAGTAGTTTATGTCTTTTCTCAAGCAACTATTACTTTATTCATATGTCTTTGGTTTCAGTTCAAATCTTAATTTAATGGAGGGTTTCAGGAACAGTTGGATGGAACAGATATTTCTGCATGATTGATGCAGTGTCCCATATATACTGTATAACTCTGCATTATAAATTATTTGGAACTTTAATATTGAAAACAGATGACAGTATGTTTGCTTTTTGAAATGCAGAAAGAAGGATATTGGTATATAAACGTGTAGAGATTTGAATACATCATGAATGCATGCGTGTTCATTAACAACCACAAGTCAGCTTTAAAATACACATCCACAAGTTATCAGTACTAACCTAAATGTCTGTAAACTGAATTATCAGTACTAGTGCTGCAGTCAAGACCAACTAAGAATTTACTATTATTTTTTATTGCTCTGAGTATTAAAATGGTCACAGAACTACAGTAATACTGTTTCATATCTATACATGCATATATTAAGTTATGCTGACACTTATAATTGATAAAGGTTTATGAATGAGAACCAAATTAAAGATGGCTTTGAGTTCTCTTTTTTCCCCCCACAGTGAAGTCAGAAATCAAGTAGTAATATAATACCTTGAGAATTCATATATAATGTACACGATTTAATGAAGACTTTCAGGTTTCACTGTTATTTTAGATCCCCATAGTATTTGAATGGGGTTTCGCATGTCATTTGAGTCTCTTGGCCTAAGTCTTCAAGGGAATGTTCATTTCCTAAAACCTCTTTATGGGCTAAACATAAGAGTTTATAGAAGGATTCACGTGCACCTCTGCTTCTAGGGTAGGGATGATAAGTCATCTGCACACAGAGGCAGGGAGGTACTTGGACACCAGCAGGGGGGCTGGGGTGTTATACAGAGGGGAGTGGTGGCAGCTCGCATATTGAGCGGCGTCCTGGCCTGAAGGAGTTTGTGGGTTTGTGACCATTCAGGAGGTAGTGCCAGTTTCTCCACGTCTGACGTTCAAGACAAGACAAAAATATGGATGTTTTTGTAAAATTCCTTAATTTTAGAACACTGAGTAGGCCAAATCAATCCCTGATGTGGGCTACATATGGCCCAAAGGCCTCCAATGTTCACATTCCCATCTAAGTCATGGGAAACTGGAGTCCTGGGTTGTCTTGCATTGTATATACATGGAATGCCAATACAGTTTGAGTAGGGAACTAATTATCTTAATAGAATCTTCAAAATGGAATCAGAACCAACTTTGGATAACGTTTTCTTCTTCAAGTGTGAAAAATCCTCCAGTGTTTTGGTTTAAGCCATGTATATGTACTTTTAAGCCCCAAAAGAAGTGGGGGGGCGGGAAGTTGGAATCTCGTTTCATTTGGGGTATTGTCTTTTATTGATTGGTCCAAAATTGAGCACCCAATTAACCTCTTTCCCATTTATATCTCAGCATGAGATTTCCTTTCCTGATTTAAGCCTTTGTGGCCCGTTTTTTATCTGATCATTTGTCTGTCTGATATCCTTGGTATGTTTTTGTAACATTTTTAACAGTTAATGTAAGTGCTATTTGTGGAAAGCAAGCTGGTCGCCTGTGAAGGGTCTCTTGTGATTTCTCAAGTTGTTTTCACATTCGACTGATACTGGCTTCTAGAACAGAAGTCTGGGAACTAACAATGAGTGTTAGACCACTGAACACAGGTTACTTTCCTTTCCAAGTCTGTCTGCAGGGGCAGAGAGAAAAGATGAATGAAAATGGAAAATAAATGCATGTAGCTGAGCAGGAGGTTAATTATATTAATTTCAGGCTCAACCCAGCTTGACGACAATATAATAATCTTATAAAAAATGGAATGCCAACAAGGAGCCAAACTCCTATTACCTTTTTCCTTTTGAGAGCACAGTATGTTATAGTAATCAGGAGCTCGTAAATTGCCCTTACAAGCAGTTCAGAAAAAGTTGCTGTACGAAGCCTACTTAAGAGTTGGAAACAGTGGGGAGATTCTTTTCCCTGTTGCACCTGAGGTGTTTTTTCCATGTGTTGAGTTTCATTTCAGTTGTTCAGTAGAGAACATAGGAATTCTGCTGTGCTTCTCGAACATGTGATGGGTGTGGAGGAGTCAAGCTGCAGTTGAGTTATTTTAAATACCGAGGAGCCAAACGTAAAGAGTACTCTGTAGTATGGTTCCTTGACTGTATATGTGAATACAGAGAAGCATCCTGTTTTCCCCTCATTTGGACTAGAATACCTGGTAAGAATTAAGTGGGGGATGAGAATGGGAATTAGTGGAGGGAGTGATGAAATATTCCAGTGCCTCCCAACACAAACCTCTCCCTTCCCTCACCAGGGAAGCTTCTGTTCCTCTCCTTCATCAATAAATTCTAAGAATCACCGAGTAAAAGACCAGTGATTCGAAGTGTTGACACCTTGAAGCAAGGGAATGTTTCTCAAAATATTTACAGCAGCTATGAAAGTAATTTAGAAAGTTGATCTGCCCTTAAAGTATTCAACTTTGTCAATTGTGCATAATGTCCTCAATATTTACTATTACTTAGTGCTACAAACATAAACAATCATTTCAATGACCCTTTGTATTAAAATATGTGAACCCTTATATTTCATTATTCGAGAGAACCACATGATCCCACAAGTCCATGGAAATTTTAGAGTAAATTTTACTGCCTCGTCACCTGTGTCTAGACAAATTTATTAGGCACTTGCTGACGGTGCGTAATACCTGTTTATTAAGCTGATTTTCAGTCTTCTTACAAGAGAGCTTTCATAAATTAGTACTTTAGGATTTAAGCTTAAATAGAGATTAGGCATTCATAAATTGAATCAAGCGATCATGGACTGAGAGGGAAGAAAACTATTTTTAATGCATTTTTGGTCTGAAACCCCTCCCTTTCTTTCAACCCCAAGAGCCTGCTCTGCCATAAGGAAGGACATAGTTAAAGTTAGATTCTCTGGTGCCAGAAATTTCTACTTTATGTCTTGGCTAACCAGTGAGGATAATCAGCACCTTGTCTCCCTTAAAACTGACAGGGTACCTTTTTAAAGTGTTGAAAGAGAAGTATACAAACGTTACAGGTTGAGCAGCCTCAATTCCCTGGCCTCGATGAAGATTCTGAAACTTATTTTCAGTCGTCAGGGTAATGCTCTATGGTCAGTAAATGAATTGGCTACCCTTAGTCATTGGCATTTTCTACGTAATGCATAAAAGGTGGTAGTGCATACTCTGAAATGTAAAATCGACATTATTCATAGGAATGCTCATTTTGTATAGTTTTATGGTACCTTAAACATAGAAACCATCTATTACCCAGTTTGGTAAGGCTGTCGACTGTTTAGTATATTAAGAAGGCAAACCATTTAAAGATTCAGATTTATTAATCTTTTGGAAATTAACCCAGTCCCAAGTTTTAAATGAAATCTGCCTAAATTCAGACAAGTGCAATGAACCTGCAGGTTTTTTAACACTTTTATTTGGAAAACTGTAGGATTGTCTATGCCTCTTGTCACTGTTTAAAACTTGGGTCTGTCTAATGCCTCCTCAGAAGAGCAGTAAGCACCTTTGTCTCTTGGGGTTCTGGAGGAAACTGCATTATTCTGAGGCAGGCTCCACCATTTGAAGTCCACCCCAGTATCTTGGAAATACTGCATAGGAGGTACATGGGGTGTCGTGGGAATAGCTAGCACATAAAATAAACAGTACCCCATGCTGAATTTCCCTGTTTCTAAAATCCTTTGTCGCTCGTAAATTTTCTTCTTGATTATGTCGTAGAAACAAAAATTAAGGGAGTATAAAATAAACTTTAGGAAAGTTTCTCTAGCAAATATAAGTAAAATATGCTTTTTGTCATCTAGCCACCCCTTTCTCTAGGAGAGTAGAACTTCCGTGGATGGTGAGGCATGGGATGTTTTGCATTTTAGCTGTGTTCTCACAGCTCCTCCATTAGCTGCATGTTCTCACAGTAATCAGGATATTGATTGCTAGCCATCAAGATTAATACGCTCCAAGTTATAATTTTTTGGTTTCTCCTTTTCTCCTATTCTACTCCTCTCCTCAGTGGCTGATCCACTACTGTCTTATTTGCCAAGTACTCAGTCTGAGGGTAGAGAAGACTGAGCTGGGTGGTTTGGAGAACGGAAGAATGGAATCAACACCGCTCTGTGTCCCCCCAGTGGGAGTCACCGCTCCCATTGCTCAGGTCCTCAGGTAATGTCTATGGGAGTGGCAACTGCAAGCATCCAGTGGCCTCTGGCAAGCAAAGAGCTGGCATTTCTCACATGATTCAGATCACTGGATATGGATTTGGGTGCTAAAGAAAAGGCAGGATCATTTCGGTCCAGATGCAGCTAGTTGTATCAATAATGCTGTCAGTCATGATTGAATCCTTATGGAGTGCCCAGTGAAGTGCAAGTACCCCAGTCATTGTCTCACTTAATTCTCATGGCAGTTCTAGGGGGGCACTTTGATGACCATTATCCCCAATTTACAGATGAAGAAAATGGAGCTTATAGAGAGGCTAAGGAACTTGCCGTGGTTATTCTTCAGGTCATTGGTGGTGAAAGGACTCAACCCTGGTCCCGAACCCATGCCCTTAATACAGCCTGTGTCCCCCCAACTGTCTTCTTCACTCAGCAGTGTGTATAATGCATTCCACAATGTTAGCTTCTGCATCTGTCACTTGTTTTCATGGTGACAGCGTGATAAGCAGGCAGTGCTCTTTTTCCAGTGGCAGAATGTTTAAGATATATTGTTCCTATCTTAGAGATGTATAGGGGATTTTTGCAATTGATATGTGGAACTCTATCTCTGTATTTGCCTTAAGTAAGGACAAAATAGAATGTCTTTTTCTTCCTTTCTCCCTAAACTCGTGATTACACTTGCATTGGAAAGGATCCCGTGGCAGATGGCGTCTTAGAGTAGTTTTAACAAATATGTTCACGTCCTTCATACCAACCAGTTTTCCGATGACACAATAAAAACTGAACATTTTCATGTTGAAACCTACTTAGGTACTTAGCTGTCAAACTAAATCAACCAAGTATTATTTTCTGCTCGCCTCTTAGATGTGGATAGCTAAATATTCACTTATGGAGTTTAACTCTTGCCAGTCAAGTAGTTTTCTCATGTTTCCTCTTCGTCTCACTGTCCTCCTGACAATCAGTACTGTCTGAAACCTTTCACTCAAGCAGCGACATATCATTACATTAGGCACACTTTTTTTCCTAATTCAGTAATTTTCACTGGAGACTGTTGAAATTAGTGCAAGTTTTAATTACAGGATATTTGAAGGAACAGATGACTTTTATATGTAAGCAGTTATTTAAACTGAAATAAAATATGAGTAATCATATCTTCCTTTAATGAGTCACTGAAAGCGTTCTGTAAGTAAGCTCTGCATAGATATTCTTTAAAAATGATATGTGGTTTTTTTTGTTTTCTCTTTGGTAGGTATTGAGTGTTTGGGAGAGGCCAAGCATGCCCCATCCTCTATGGCAGGGCTTCTCATCCTTGGTTCTACTGACATTTGAGGCCGGATCATTTATTGCTGTGTGGGCTGTGCCTGTGAATTGAAGGATATTTGACAGCATCTCTGGCCTCTACCGACTGCATGTGGGTAGCAACCCCCTCCTGCATGTGACAGTTAGAAATGTCCAGACATTGCCCAATGTCCTCTAGGGGCAAAATCACCCCAGACTGAGAACCACTGCTCTGTGGTTCTTCAGATGAGAAACCATAGTTAGAGAGGGATGAAAATATCAGCTCTGGTGTTGACCAAGCTACAGTGGATAATGTGGCTAACGTCTAAGGCCAGGATGGGTTTCTTTCTCTTGTTTTTTCAGACACCTTTACCCAAGTGTCATCCTACCAGAAAAATAGCACAGCCCTGTGACTGTCAGCCTCACCTGCTCTATTTATCTTCCTAGGACCAGTCTCAGCTGAAGTTATGTATTGTTTGTTGTCCTTCTCCCGTATCAAAATGTAAGCTACATTACCCTTAAGGCAGAAAATTTTAAATTGCTTTTTAAAAATCAGAAAAAAAAATAAGAAAAAATAAGCTATGTGAGTGCAGGAAATTTGGGTTTTATTCAGTACCATAACTGCAGAGCATAGATCAATGCCTGGCATATAATTTGCAATCGATGAGTAATTGTTGACTAAATGAGTCAATTATTTAGAGACACTTGCTGTGTAAAGGTAGAGTGAGGATATTACAGATCACAAATATAGATTAAAATAAATTGAGAGAATTTTTAATGAAGAAGTACAGCTTAAAGTATAATAATTCTACCTAATGATTTTATAATTAATTGCTTCATAATTGAGATTTAGGTTTTTCCCTCATTTGATGGAATTAGTTGTACTAGAGTCCATTTTTCATGTCAAGCAACAATGGCTTCAGATAAGAGAAAGCTTTGGGCTGTAAGGAAATGAGGAAAGAAAGTCCAGATGATGCATAAAGTCAGAAAACAATTGGAAAATACCAACATTTCTTGTACAAGCAACCACTGAAAATGTGTTTCACTGGAAGGTACGGAAGAACAAGTACAGCATTTCTTGGAATGCTTGTTTTGTAGTTTGAGAAGTAACAACTGAAGTTTGGAATTTAAAGCAAATAATTTATCTTTTGAGTTAAAAATTTGTATTCTATATTTTCAAAATTTTTCTTTATACTTTTTCAGCTCCCTAAATTTAACCAATTGCAAATGTTTTTAAGTACCATTACCCTCAATCTTTTGAATTGAAGTAGTTGCCTTTAATAGGAAATTTGCATTTCATCATAAAGATGGGACACAACATCCTTGGCTTAGTTATAAGGCCCAGAAATGAATGGGATAAAATGCTGTCAGCTTAGCAAATAGTAAAGACACACATTCCACCAAATGTGTCTTTGTCTTGAAGAATTATGGACATGTGTGCCAGGCAAGGTGAAGAATGCAGCCCCTTCAGGCTGTATACTGAGCACCACTTGAAATTTTATATGACAAGAATAACCAACCTGGCCATGGGCAGATGCCAGAATTCACTAGTACTGTCAACAAAAGGACCGTGACAATTTATCTTTCAAAAAATGTTAATATCAAATTTGTTGTAGGTTGATCAGAGTGCCCTCGTGTTTCTTAATTATAATGCCATTTAGTTCTTTCAAAGAACCTAATGTTTCTTACTTTTAAACATAGGATCGATATAATTAATAAGATTACTGTTTTTTTTTTTCTTTTTTTCATACCTGCTTCATGAGATATATGTAAAGTCCTGAAGAGTCCAAGGCAGCCCTAGGTCTGTGGATTGGGCACTGTTTATCATAGATTAGTTACAGAAGTAGAAGAACCAAAGTGAACTATCCTATTCCTTTTTTTTTTCCTGTGGCTTGGAGAGGAGTTGACTCACCCAGTCTTACACAGTATGTTGGAGATATAGGTGATACATCCTTGCCTGAGACCCTTCTCTGATGCTCTCTGTCCGGTGTTATTCCCGTCCAACATTTGTGGTATAACATGACCATATCTTATCCCTCTTGGGTTATAACATTGCTCGATGTCTGGAGCCAGGGGTTTTGGTATAGTTTTATAACTATAGTAAAGTTAATAGGATGAGTGGAGGTGACAGGGAGCAAAGGAAGAGGGAATAGAGTAGAGGGCTGCCATTCTCTGAAATTCTGTCTGATAGGAGAACATTTTAGGAATATATTCAATCAGTGGACATATTAAGTTTCCATTGCATGCAAAACATCATGATAGGTGATATGGGGATACAAAGATGAATATGATCTAGACCTGCCCTCCGGGAAAGCACGCCTTCTAATGATTTCCTTCCTTGAGATGGTCCACTGCAGCCCATAGCTGCAGCTACAGCTCTTTCTGGAAGTGTTAGAGATTTAAGAAAATCATGTTCCTGTGACTTTTGGACATCCAATAGAATGGCTTACAATGTATGGTTTGGTAGCATTTTTGTAGTTCTTTAGAATTCATCCTCTCAAAGACTTTTTTAAAACTTAAAAATGTATTTCATTTATCCCATGATTTGCTCTATGTGGCTTTATATTTTCTAAGCTCCTTAACATCACTAGAAGAGGCTAAAAGTAGGATTACAGTGTTAAAGATGAGGGGATAGAGTTTGTCTCAAATAGCTGATGATTTTTCCAGAGTCAAAATAAAACTTCCTCTTTTCTGTTCATTCAAGTAGGAGGCAGTTTGACCAATGAACTCAACTTCTGTCTTCTGCAAAGCATAGATTCATGGACTAACAGAGTTTTAGAACTCTAAAATTATTAGAGATAATCTCAGAGACAGCTGAATTAGTAGACACTTAAATACACATCTTCCTGCTAGCCACTGAATAATAGGACTTTCACATTCTTATCTGCTTATCTGATAGCTTCCTGGGATTTGGGTAAATGAAGGTAGAGTTGAAATGATCTATTTGATCTGTTTTTGACATGTCCAGTCCATAGCAGCATAAAGCTGAGAAGTCTATTCTAAAACCTTTTAGTAGCCACAAAGAAAGTAATAATATTGATTACTGAGATATATATGAACTGTGGGATTGTTGAGAGGCACTAATGATATGGATATAATTATGGATACAATGAAAGCAGTTGTCGATGGATTGTGTAGGTTTTTTTTTTAAATCACATTAACAATATTACCAAATAATTAGAACACAGTTTGAGGTAAGCTTTGCAGGAATGATTCCCAGATGTGAGTGAGCTAATTTTTTTTTTTAATTTATTTGTATTTAGTTATTTTATTTTTGGCTGTGTTGGGTCTTCGTTTCTGTGCGAGGGCTTTCTCTAGTTGTGGCAAGCAGGGGCCACTCTTCATCGCGGTGCGTGGGCCTCTCACTATTGCGGCCTCTCTTGTTGTGGCGCACAGGCTCCAGACACGCAGGCTCAGTAGTTGTGGCTCACGGGCCCAATTGCTCCGCGGCATGTGGGATCTTCCCAGACCAGGGCTCGAACCCGTGTCCCCTGCATTGGCAGGCAGATTCTCAACCACTGCGCCACCAGGGAAGCCCCGTGAGCTAATTTTTATCATTAGATTAGAGATAACTCAATGTTTTAATGCAGCTGGAGCAAAAGACATATACTTCAGTAGGACCTACAGGAAGCCAAAGTTGTTTAACTTTCTTCATTTTACTCACAGATTATTTGAAAAGATAGACTATGAATTCTTTGTCATCCGTAATATATTACAGCTTTCTGGAAGGTCTGTGTGAGAAATGCTTTTCAAAGCTTGCTGGGATAAAGTGGTCATCATAGCATCTTTACCGCAAAGAACATCTGCTTACCAGCTCTGCTTTCTTTGGTTGTAGGAGTGCTTTAGGGAATGATTTTTTTTTTTTTTTGTCTCTTGACAGGCTTCTGTGCTTGAGGACAGACTGCAAAGATAACAATAGTGTGTGTTTGTGTGAGTGTGCACATGTGCGCACATGTGTAGAGCATGCTAAAATCATAAGCCTAGCCATATAAGGATATGTTTTTTTCTCCAGGTAACTTGAAAGTCCTTGGTACTTTCACATATGTGTAGATATCCTCAATTTGAAAAAAAAATAAATATTGATTTTCCTTTGTCTCCCTTCTGATTATCAATTTCTAGTTATCAATTAAGTTATCAATTTCTAGAAATGCTTTACGTTTTTAAGTAAAATAACACATTCAGTGTGACACAATGGAATGATGAGCTCTATATTCAGACAGTTCTGTTTGTATCATATTTGTAGAATATTGTGAAAAGAAATACCTAATGCTTTTTCATCTAAAATAGAACTGTGAAGTTCTTTGTGGGAGGAAGAGTTTGAATTTGGAAACCATTCATCCTGATTTTTCCTCTGGTGCCATTTTGATTAAAAAACTAAAAATAAAAATGTTTCCCTTCCTATTTCCCCTTTTTCTCATCCTTTGACTATTCAACATAACCAAGCATATTATGAGCAAAGCAAATTATATGTATTTTGTCTTTACCTCTTAAATTAAAAGTGATTTTCAAATGTAAAAAATACTACAAATATTGACTCTATTTATATTTTTCTCAAATTCCTGAGATTCCCCCATTATTTCAGATTCTGAGGGACATATATCTTTCATTCAAAATATATTAACAATTGGTATACAAATAGAAAAATTTAAATTTTCCAAGTATTTTATATGTTCCTTAAAGAAATGTGGGACATAGAAATAACTGTTTATAAAGTTTATGCCTTCACATTTGTTAAGATATATTTGTTCATTAAAGGGAAAAAAGATTTATAAACCTGGCTTTCACTTTCTGGAACATTATGGTCTAGAGAACTACTGTTGTTCATTACCTGATGTTCTTAAATAAGTGTTGTGATAACAAGAGTCTTCATTGTCTAAGTCCTCACAGTTTGGTTACAAGGTAAGCTGTCATAAGCGGAAAATAAGTTACTGATGAAATTACTGGTTATAAAAGTAGCCTTCTAAACCCTCATCAAGCTAATGTTTTTATTAATCAGTTTTGGACTGATTGTAAGATGCTTACAACAATTTAATGCCAAAAATGCAATGTGAAAAATATAGTGCTCAGACAATCCATATAACAAAACAAATTGATTGCAAGAACTCATTAATTCAAAAAAACTGATGTTGGAAAACTGCCTGAATCACATATAAATCCATTGATAGATGAGGATCCGGCAGAGTGAGACCAACGAACGATTTAAAATGAGAGAACAAAAATGGATGAGGACATAAGTAGATGTTTCATATGAGAATTACTTTAGAATCAAAGGGTAAGAGAAACACTTGGGAAAATTGATGACTTTTTTGAGTATTCTTTGAAATAATAGCTCTAGTTTAGGCTGAACTGCTGTATAATTTTGTCAGAAAAGAAAAATTATGTCCACTTGATTCAGTCTTTACTCCAGTTCATAGCCAGAATTATAGCTAAGACTTTTCCCTTATGATATAAATTTAATGGATTTATTTAAGATAATAACCCAGCATGATGTTTTTCACTATTTCAATGAAAAAGTGGCTTAGCCTTTTCCTGTCACCAGATTTTCTCTGATAATGAAAATGTCATATTAAGCCACCACTCTGAATTATCCATCACCAGTAATTATGAGTAGAGTGTGCCTCAGTTGCTCCCTCCATTAAAAACCCAAATTATTTATTCGTCTCATCTCAAAATATTTATTTAGCACAGTAATTCTCAGCTCTGGTCAGACTTTAAAATTACTTGAGGAGTCTTTAAAAATACTCATGTTCCGGCTCCAGTCCCAGAACAGCTAAATCAGAATCTCTGAGGGTTGAGCTTGAGAGCAACTTTTTTTTTAAGGCTTCCCATGAGATTCTAGTGAGTACCACTGATAGTACATCAAAAAGGTATTAAAACCGCCAACAATTCGCTTTACAACCAAAAAATGAATATAGATATGATTTTCTTCCTACTAACACTGTTCTAATGTATTAAAAAGTTCTAAGGTTTTTCCTTAAATAAGTCAAATTTGAAAAAGTAATGGTAGCATGTGAGGTCTTTCTTGACAAGAAAGAGAATAGTCTTAAGCAAAATAACTCATATAACTGTATTTTGAACTATGTATTTCTTTAATTTTTTTTTTTTTCCTGCTGTAATTTCCTCTCTTTAGAGAAAACGTCCTAGTGCTACTGTGTTTCTGAGAGGTCAAGGACCTGGCAGGCAGGGTCTCTTCAGACTTGTCATACCTCACTTTCTCTAATCTCCTCTGCTCTACCTTCCCAGGAGGCATTCTACTGTAGCCACTAAGTGTACTGTTTATTCCCTAAACCTATGGTGCTTCATTGAGCTGGAATACTTCTGATGAAACTCTGCCTTGCCTGTGACTGTCCTGTTTGTCTACCTGTCACGGCCCCTCCTGGCCAGCCTGTAGATCACCTCCGAACTTCCACAGCCCTTTGCTCCCCCATCAGCTGAATGTTCTTTAGAAAGAGCCACTGTCTTATATTTCTCCCCATGTGGATATGACAATTTTCTCATACTAGGTAGACACTCAGTAAGCTCTGAAGTTAGGAAATTATGGAAAGGATCTAATGGCAGGGAGAATCTCAATGTTTCATTCAACTGTAATAAAAGTTTATTCTGTACAGATTTATTTCAAGATTTGCATTTTCTTGGTCATGGCACATTTCTACATTTGGAATAAGTTAAGCATGGCAATACCTGAATTCAAAGGTCCACCCCACCTGAAAAGACTTGCAAATACATAAATAGGTTTGCTGATTTTTATGTTTTAGAGGAAAGAAATATGAGAGGTAATTGTGTAAATCCCCTTCAAATATAGAGATAATTTCTTCTTTTTTCTTAATTCAGTTTCCCAGAATTAGTTTCAGCTAATATATTTTTTTAATTGGGATGACAAAATTTTTAATATTATTACTTTATTTCAGCACACACTAAATAGATATCCCAGTTTAGATTTGTGCATTTCTTTTGTGCACAAAGAATAATGCCTCACAAAGTGTTTACAATGATTAAAGAGTTTTGCCTGAATCATTGTCGATTACTAGGAAAGTCTTATAAGTCATCTTTCTGTGTTTTAGCTCAGACTCTGAGCTCATCATTGAGCTCATCGTTGACCAACCTTAATTGCAAGGGTTTGGGGGCAAAAACCATGTTATTTTAGTTTTTTTGTGCTTATGTGCGCAACGAAGCCAGAGATCACATAATGTGTATGATGGGGTCATGAGACAGGTCTCCAAACCAGTGTCACACTACTTCCTGGCAAAGCCTGACAAAAAGGTGGGTCCCAGATGAGAAGGTGGGATGAAAAGAAGGGAGGAGATGAGAGCAGGGTGTTCACAGTGAAGTAAGGAGAATAGATTGGGGTGGTGCTGAGGGATTTCTTGAGGCTTAACTGACGCCAGAGCACCAAAGACAATGTAATAACTAAGAAATTCAGTATTCTTGCTTATAGTGTTGAGTGCTGTTTACTTTCTTTACTCCTA
The DNA here is from genome assembly GCF_009873245.2 of Balaenoptera musculus. NCBI lineage: Eukaryota > Metazoa > Chordata > Mammalia > Artiodactyla > Balaenopteridae > Balaenoptera > Balaenoptera musculus. The sequence goes on from NC_045787.1 coordinate 99,855,259, forward strand.
AAGAGTTTTTTAGAAACATTAACTATGTGTCTAGCGCATCAGTTACTGTAACCCAGATCTTATTTTACCTCTGCTATACCTCCAACATTTTTCTATAGATTCAGCATATATACTGTTGTGTTCTCTTGGATATGAAAGTGTTATCCTTTTTCATGCTTTTTTGCCCTAAGTTGTGTTTTGTGGTGTCCTCTCTCCTCATTTTACATCTTTTCCCCCATTAATAGATGTGCTTTTTGATTCCAGAGGCAAATTAAGAATGTGGACTGATTAAAGACATTATTTCGTCTGTAGTGGTTGTGTACTTGGCATAGCCAGTAAGCAGCTTTTTTGTTTTGTGTCTAATGTCATTAGGACCTAGACAGGCCTGAACAAAGGGTACTAATCAGCAGCATGTAACATCTCCGTCTGTGTTTGGACCCAGCTCTCTAACTGGGATGGTTGTACTGACCTCATTGGGGAAGGCTGGCTGCTTAGCAAATTTGGCTAACCCTATCCCAAACCAAAAGAGTTTGTATACAGTATGTGGGCTTTATACCAGAAGACCAGATGATGCCCTTGCTCAAAAGGAAGGATTTATAGCAATGATGACCTCTTGTTTCCCAAAAAGCAAGGTACTGTGATCTCACCCACTGATATCCTCTAGGAGGCCGGCATGTCTGATTGATCTAATGGCTGTTTGGGAAGCAACAAGCCTTATGAACGATTGGCAAAGTGCAGTCTTCAAAATCTTGGATGCTCAGTGTTTGTTTATGATGTTTTCCCAAATGTATTAAGTTGGTACATGTGGTAATTTCTATGAAAGTCACATATTACCTTTTTGTCTCTGATCCTCTTATCGGATTTTATCTAATCCCTTCCAGAAAAATGAGTTCCTTGTATAACCAGTTCTACACTGTCATCAAAGAAGATTACACCACTGCTTGCATAAAAATCTCAAAGGGCTTCACAAAGTTTCCAATGATTTTTTAAAACTATGTTTTTTATTAAGATGTCTTTTTTAAAACATCCATAGATTGAATAGCTTCTTTTAAATTATTGGAATTTCTATTGAGCTCTCATTAATAGGATTAAAATCCAATTTTTTGCTAAGTTATCTTCTCTGATTACTGAGCTTTCTACTTCTCTTACTGAAGGGCAAATTGTAAATATGGAATTATAGTGATTTTTTTTTTTGATTTGCAATATTTTGTGGGATCATAAACATTAGAAACCTTTCTTCATGGTTCTATATAAGGATGAGAAAATAGTTCCTCCCTACAGAAAAGGTTCTTGGAGGTTTTTAAAAGTTTTTTAACCTTTTAAAAATTTCAGATAGCTTTTATATTTATTGATTTGATATTAATGCATTGCATATTAGTATAAAGAACATATACCATTATTTTGAGACAAGATTTGACCTCACAAACCTCCTAAGTCCTCTGTTCTAAAGAAGAACCGAACTTGGAAAGTAAATATTATTTGCCCTGGTTTATAATGTCTGTGTCTGAAAACAAGGTATGAGAATTGTTAAAATCTTAAAAAGTTTGCTCAGTTTGATGGCCTTGTTTCTTTGGTTTACTAATTAACGCTCTTATATACAAAATCAAAGATTATTATTTACTTTTTCATTATTTTTCTAGATAGCAAAACTTTTTAAGTAAGTGCTTTATTTTGACCTTATTATATCTTTGATTATTAAGAAAAAAAGGCAAAAATTTCTCACTTATGAAAGAACTAAGTTTCTTTTTAGTTTTATTTATCATTTTTGATTATTTTTAAATGTTTTCTTGTTACCTTGTTACCAAATATTGTTTGAAAGTCATCCATGATCCTAGCTCAATGAAGTGCCTACATTTTCTCTGAAAACTTTTTGAATTTTGCCTTCCCAAATTCAGAACCTAAATGCAGAAAAAATAAAATAAAATAAATTACCAGGATATCTTTTACACCTAAAACAATTTTTGAGATTTCAGAGACACTGGAACTATCACAAAGATTTATACTTTCATCTTATAAAAAGAGAAGTGCTAGAAGCAGTTTTGTTTGAAATGTTATTATTGTAAAAGTTCATGGGAAGAGCTGTCTAATAAAAATAGACTCTCAACCTTCCTCATGCTACAACTGTATAAATTATTAATATAAATATTTCAGAAATTGTATGATTTATGGGAAGTTCCTGGAAATTTGTCAATTCTCCCACTTTCCACAATATTTTTAATAGACTTTATTTTTAGAGCAATTTTTAATTCACAGCAAAGTTGAGAGGAAGATACAGAGATTTCCTGTAGACTTCCTGCCCCCATACCTGCACAGCCTCCCCCATTATCAGCATCCCTCACCAGAGTTGTGCATTTGTTAAAATTGATGACCCTATATTTGCGTATCATTATCACCCAAAGTCCACAGTTTACCTTAGGGTTTGCTCTTGGTGTCCTACAGTTTATGGGTTTGTACAAATGTATAATGGCCTGTATCCACCATTCCAGCATCATGCAGAGTAGTTTCACTGCCCTTTAAATCTTCTGTGTCTGCCTATTCCTCCCTCTCTCCAGATAGCTTTTTCTTGCCCACGACGAACCTTGTAAAAAGAATCAGGCTCTCATCCAAGTACTAACCAGGCCCGACCCTGCTTAGCTTCCGAGATATATGTAATCATATAGCTGATTCACTTTGTTGCACAGCAGAAACTAACACAACATTGTAAAGCAATTACACTCCAATAAAGAGGTATATAAAAAATAAATAAATAAAAGTTTCATTCTGGGGGCAAAAAAAAAAATTGGGCTTTTTAATCCTCATAGTTATAAGCCAAGAAAAAAATCACTGTGGGCAAATGCCCACAAGGACCATTGAGTTCCTTGAAGAGAGGATATTAGTCCATTTTTCAACAAATATTTCCTTTTGTTATCTTCATGCAATTGAGTTACACGCTATTCACTTTACACTTCACTTTACAGGTAAGTATATGGTTAACCATAGTTGATATGCTATGGCTCTAACTGAACAGTTAATAGAACTGTAGACTCTTGGGAACTTTATCTAGAACAGTTCTGGAATCATCACCAGCTTCCAGTTCCTCATCCCCTGTGGCTACAGAACCCCAACTACATGGGAAATCCTTTAGCACACATATAGACAAAGATGATATTGCCTAGGCTCTATCTGCTTATGGTTCTGTTTATTACTGTGATCAGTTATATTGCCCTGGATGTTTTCAAAAGTATTTTTTTTCTTGTGTATTGGGTTAGTAGTTAGTATCAGTAGAATTTTAGAGCTGGAAGGAATTAACAGTTATACACAACAGTATGGATGAATATTCCAAACACCTTGTTGAGCAAAAGAAACCAGACACAAGAGTACGTACTTTGTGATTCCATTTATATAAAGTCAGCAAGGCCAACCAATCTGTTGTGTTAGAATTCAGGACAGTGGTTAGCTAGGGTTGGGGCGGGCAGTGACTGATAAGGGGTAAGAGGGAGATGGACTCAGTTTGTGAAAATTCTTTAAGCTGTGCAATTATGATTTGTGTACTTTTCAACCAAAAGCTTGAAATAGTTATAACAGTTATAAGGTAACTGGGGGGGAAAGACAGCTGCTGAAGTTAAAGCAGGAAAAGTACAGAGGGCCCAAGATGGGGGTGAGGTGAGGCTGAGCCAGTGTGAAAACCACTGGTATGACCCAACCACCATATTTTGGAGCGAAGAAAAGAAAGGATCCCCTGGAGACAGTGATTTGCCCAAATTACACAGCTACTTGATGACCACATTTATTAACTTATTTAATGCATATATATTGAGCATGTGCTGTGTCTCAGCTATGGGGCAGGAAGCTAGGATATAGTTGGAAACCAGATTGACCCAGCCAGACCCTGCCCCTGTGGAGTTTAGAAGTCAGGCTTTCTAGCTGACTCATGTACATGACCTGCCCTGCCTAATAGACATTTGAGTTTGCACTTCCTTGATTCACGTTAATCTTCCTATTACAGAAAGCTGGCCACTTCATTTCGTTAAGGCACAGGCTAGAATTTCCTTCCCACTTCTACTTGTTGCATGTTTTGTTATGTTCAAGGAAGAACGTCCTGAGAATTGTGTGTAGTTTACTATTCTTTACAAGACACACTGGTCTTCCAGAGAGGCTCTGATGAGAGCAGAGAGAATTCTTGCTGCATCCTCCTCTGGGCCTGTATACTGGAGTCCCCATCATTTCTGTGCGGGTAAACTCATTCATAGCACTAGGCTCCCAGGCTTGTCATTTGATCAGGCTCTCATCTGCATGTCAATGAGGCTTAAAGCCCATGGAAAGAATTAACTGGACTTGGATGTTTATGCAACTTTTCAGCAAAGGCAATTGAAAGGAAAGTTGCCCTGACTGAGCTGATTGTCTTGGAGCAGATATATAGTGAAATAATCATGTTAACATTATGTGACTAGGGTTATATGATATTTTCAATGATCAGCCTAGTAGGAGTTTAAACATGAGCAAAAACACAAACTAATCAAAAACAGTAAATGAAACATCCCTTTTAAAGCAGATCAACTGGCCTTTTATTTATTTTTATACTTTTTTTTTTTTCAGAGTAAAGCATAGGACAAATTCAGATTTCCTTTGGAGTTTATGAACCATGTTTTCTATTGCATTTTAAAACCAACAATATTAATTTCCAGTTGTATTTCTTTTCCTTTAGGGCTAATTAAAGAAAACATGTTTGTTTTTCTAGGCATCACTCCCAAATTTGCAAGTGCCAGGATATAAATTCTGGTTTTATGTTCCAAAGGAATGTTTGGGTTTTGAGATCATATAAATCTTTAGTAGAATAAAAGTTCGTGTGTGAGGCGGGTACATACATTCTTTGTTCAAGAGTTTAGCCTCATACCATAGACATTTCTAGAGAGGTAAGCAAATTCCATGCAAGGACTTTCCTGTTACTTCTCCACAGGTTATATAAATAAACACACAACAAACTCAACTCATTAAAACCATGTTTCATAGGCCATAAATTTATTAGGTAAGACCCCTCAAAGTTTGTATATTCTCTCTTGTTTGTGTCAATGCCCTTCATATATAGGATGGCCTCCCCTAAAAAAAATCTTGAGAAAGCTTGATTTTCAAGTTTTTTCAAACCGAGAGATAGTCATATTAAGATCCTTCATGATTTTCCTTCTGAGTAAAGTTGAAGCAACTCTCTGCCAATAATGGTATAGAGTGAAGCCCCATCCTAAATGGCGATTAGGTTATAAACTCACGGCATGAGGCAGAAATTATGTCTAGTCAAAATGACCCTTGAATGCCCATTAAATTGCCCTTAAAATCCACCTTCCCATAGGCCCAGTGCTGTCAGTTTTTCCTCCAACGTTGGAGACACTTCTTTGTCTTTGCACATCAGATGATGTAGGGCCACATTATAGGAAAAAGTAACACTAGAAGGGCACCCGACATGGTAAGATCCCCACAGCATGAAATAAATGGGAACCAAATCAATGGGTGGAACAGCTAATTTCCTGTCTTGAGTCTCATGTTCATTATCAGGCCTAGATTCATAGAGGGGAATAGGGAGTGGAATTTCTCACGCTATGTCAATTGCTTTCCTTTCTTCCTCCCTCTCACTGTAGAGTTGAATTTAAGTTAAATGCATACATACAGTGACACCATTGTATCTATGAGGCCCCTCTAGGGCTTTTCTGTGCATAACACACCAATGGACATGTCAGGGAACATATGTTGTCAATTCCAGGGTTAAACACTTGAAAACAACACAGTAATGAGAGATTTAAGTGGTCTGTACCCCAACTCTCCTACTAGATAGCATATGATTATGGTTTAGAATAACTGGTTTTGAAGGTGGGTGGCATTTATGCATGTTTAAATATATGTAGATTGTGTTTAATACTATGCCAAAATGTATTTTGGCAACAATAGATGTTGCAAGAGTTGGCTTCCTTTTTAAAATGTGATTACACAGTTTATATGCCTAAAGTTAAAGAAGTTCTTTATGACTGGACTGAAATAATTGGGCACATTTTACTTAAAATTTTACACACACACACACACACACACACACACACACACACACAGGCTTCCTGACATATTGATAAAGGCATTTATGATTTGACTGCTCCTGGGAGTTTGAGCACCATTTTTTCTCACACTGTTCAAGGGTTCAAATGGCACTCCCTCCCCAGAGTCTGGTGATGCTGGGATTAGCTCTACAACTCTCTTTGGAATCATCCTCCTTGATCTCTTCCTTTCCTTTCTCTCACACACATATACTCTCACCACCCATCATCCATCACCAAGGCCTGTTGGCTCCACCCTCCTGCGATATTGGAGTCTGGCGCTGGCGTGGTCCTAGCCAAGCCACTGGAGCATCAGGCCTGACTACATGGTTCCCTCCGGACTGCTGTTTCCACTCTTCCACTTCTGCCGTCTGGTCTCCAACCAGCTGGTCGTCAGCTCTCATTAAATATAAATTAACTCATGATACTCTCCAGTTGGAACCGTTCTCTGGCTTCCCTCCACATCAGAGTAAACTCTGAACTCCTTTCCATGGGCCATGAGGCCATGCACCACACCCCTCCACCTGCTTCTCAGACTTGGTCTCCTCAAACTCATGCCTGTTCTCTTCCACACCAACCTTTCTGCTCTCTCTGCTGCACTCCCTCTCACCACAGGCCTTTTGCACTTGCAGTTTCCTCTACTTGGAATCCTCTTCCCCCACATTATGTGTGCCTTGCTGCCTTTTGTCTTACAGAAAATGGCCTTTCTTTATCCACCATAATTTAAAAAGTCCAACCTTCTCCCCCTAGTCATCCTCAACCTGCTGTTTTTCTTTATTGCACTTATCCAAACCTGAAAATACTTTATATACTTATTTATTTACTTGTTTATTGTCTGATTAATCCATTGGAACTGTGCTGTCCAACATGGTAGCCATTAGCCACATGTGGCTATTTAAAAAACATTTTTTTTTTTTTTGGTTGCACCAGGTCTTAGTTGTGGCAGGCGGGCTCCTTAGTGTGGAGCACTGGCTCCTTAGTGGTAGCAGGAGGGCTCCTTAGTTGCAGCTCACCAGCTCCTTAGTTGCAGCACATGGGATCCTTAGTTGTGGCATGCGAACTCTTAGTTGCGTCATGCATGTAGGATCTAGTTCCCTGACCAGGGATCGAACCTGGGCCGCCTGCACTGGGAGTGTGGAATCTTATCCGCTGTGCCACCAGGGAAGTCTCTAAATTTCAATGTAACAGATTAAAATGAAATAAAATCTAAAACTGAGTTCCTCAGTTGCACTGGCCACCTTACAAGTGCTCAATAGTCACTTGTTGCTCATGGCTACCATATCAGACAATGCAGGTATAGAACATTCCCATTATCACGGAAAGTTCTATTGTATGATGCTGCATTAAAAATGAGTTTTCTCATTTCTTTTAAGAAGATGTGGTGTGTATATATATATATATATACACACACACATATACATGCATATATATATATATATATATATATATACATACACACACAATGGAATATTACTCAGCCATAAAAAAGAATGAAATAATGCCATTTGCAGCAACATGGATGGACCTAGAGGTTATCATACTAAGTGAAGTTAAGTCAGAGAAAGACAAATACCATATGATATCACTTATATGTGGAATCTAAAATATGATACAAATAAACTTATTTACAAACCAGAAACAGACTCATAGACATAGAAAACAAACTTATGGTTACCAGATGGGAACGTGGGAGAGGGATAAATTAGGAGTTTGGGATTAACAGATACATACTACTATATATAGAATAGATAAAAAACAAGGTCCTACTGTATAACACAAGGAACTATATTGTAAAAAATGAGTTTTCTTAGGGCAGTGAGCCTGTCTTGCTTGTTCACTGCTGAATGCTCAATGGCTGTGTCTGACACATGATGCTCAATAAATGGGTGGCAGGAAGGAAGAAGAGAGGGAGGAAGGGAGGAAAGAAGAAGGAGGGAAGGAACAGCCTTATATCTTTCAGGAAGAGATATATTCATCACTTTAGTATTTGTCTCCAATCCTTCCATACCCCAAAATAGGCTTAAATTTCAGGCTTAAAAAATATGTTTTTTAATATATAAGGGGAGACTTGGGGGGAATCTTTAATCTTCATAATGGAATCCTTTTTAATTCCCCTCCATTTGCCATCTTTCACCTCATCTGCTTAGAGTCTCACTTTGGGGACTCCAACCTTCAAATAAAGACATTATCAGACTTCCAGGAGAAAAGCACATTTTTCCTGGTCTCTGTCTAACACGATAAACCATTTTCCTCCCTTTATCTCTAGGATGTATGCACAATGTTTTTTTTTTTTTTCTCTAAGGCTACACTTTCCAAAAGTTAGAAATATGGAATGTGTGTACCTGCAGGTTATTTGTGTAACCTTTCTGCATTTACCCGGTGGAAACCACACTTTTTAGAAGTGTCTTGGCAGTGTAAGAACTCACAGCACTCTACATCACACCGATTGGAGAGATGTTGCAGCATAAGGATTATAGCTGAGTGTTGATTAAAAGCAGCACTTTCCTTCTGGCTTGCTTCAGAGCTAAGACCCCTATAAGTTGTCGCTGTGAACTTTTGAACTCAGAGAAACTTCTAGATATATGTAATAAGAAGTAAGGTAATCCAGAGCTAAGAATTTGTGTCTTCCTTGTAACAAATCACATCTATTAAAACTAAGTCTGATTCTTGGCTTTTTAAGGTTTTCTTCTAACTTAATATTTTAAAAATTATCTGAAACCTTTAAATACACTCTCTAAAGGGTTTTTAAAAAACAGTTCTTAATATACAATTGTCTAGATAGGAAATCATTCCGTGTAGTTGATATGAAAATTATTTTCAAATAAGAATGGTTTTAAAAACAGTGATTTGTCACTTTTGTTTGGTTTTAAGCCAGAGAAATATATCATTTAAGCCCAGAATAATTTACTAAATTATGTTCTGAAGTCTAGATTCTAGGGACTCATTAGATTTGAACTATCAAAATAATGTCAGAACATTTAAATTTTGGAATAGCTTTCATGTTGAATGTTCTGTTGCCGTGAGTAACAACATGGGATGTTTAAATCTTGAACAAAACAAATACACTTTGCAGATTCACTATGCCTTTCTCCAGAAAGCTTAATGAATTAGTGAATACCTTTATTTAATAAGATCTTAAGAGAGAACTATAATAGCTGTTAGCGGAAAGTCATACTAATTTTTATTGGAAAAAGTAGAGCATAATATGTCTTTAAAAGCCAAGTGCTCAGCAGCCCGTGAATCTGTAGTTTTAGAGATAAAGATCTAGGTTTCTAGCATGCGTTGCTATTATTTGTTTCTGTTATTTGTAGCCACAAATAATAATGCCTTCAGCTTCTCAAGAGGAGGATCTATACTGCAAGGATTCCTGTGTATGGAACATGCTACATCTTGGAAAACCTACTGGATTTTAAGGACCTTTTTATGCAGTCAAGGTTGATTATTTGTACTTGTGGCCAGGCTGTTTCATGCAGAAGTGGGAAAACATTGTTCCAGGGAGCACCTGTAACCACTTTCCCACAGTTCTTTTTGGATTTTAACATTTTGATGTCAGAATTGCTTTTGGCTCCTTGAGACCTAAATATTTAGTAACATAGCCAGCTTTTCCCCTCAAAAGAGTATCCCACAACAAGCAAATACGTAAGAATGCCTGGAAGCGCTTCAGCTCTCTATAGCAGCACCAGTTGAACAGAATTCCTGGAGCCGCTTTGGAACTCTGGATCTTCTGTCTTCCTGACAGGCTGGATGTACGGCCATCCCCAGCAACTACATCGCAGTTTCCTTCTTGTGAAGACTGGTAATGAATAGGGTTGTATTAGCGACTGAACTGGAAACTACTGGTTCCCACCAACTCCAGCATCCAGCCCCCTGTATACTGTCTCCTCAGGACATTAGGAATCTTATTCACTGTGGATTGCAATCCTTTCTCCACCAATGACCTGCTCTGTGAACTAATGACTGGTACTTATCCCATGTCTCAGTTTTCCTGTCTCTAAAATGGGGATGGTTATAACAACTTTGCAGGGTGGTTGTAAGTTTTAGAAGTTAGGCATGTAAAGTGCCTGGCATGTGGTAGCTGCTCAAAGAGCAGTACTGTCTCTTTAGCTTCATGACATTCATTAGCTGGAACTCTACTTGGAGAAGAGAAATTTTTTGGATAGCTTTCACTTAGCACTTCAGTTTTATTTTGTAATGTCTCCAAGTATTCTCCATGAAAAAAAGTATGATTATGTGTACCAGAGGTCCTCATTATCTAAGCGTAATCAGGAGAGGAATAAAAGCCCACTTAAAAAGTCAAGTCAGTAAACACTAGAACATGTTTTCATAGTGAACAGTAAAACACACAAACAAAATTCATGTCATTGGAATTTGTCTTGAAAAGTTAAATTGAAAGTATGAAAATAAGTGCATCTATGCCTATATTTAATGAGATTTAGGTTAGATCTTTAGAATGAATTGGCCGTTAATTCTTTCAACAAAATTATACATTCATATTACACGACATCCTTTATTTTGTGTTCGTCTTTGCAGTACATAATGATGGTCATTTTTGCAAAAAAAAACCCAAATGTCCTTGTGCTTCATCAAGTTATCTAAAGCCTTGTCTTTTTCTTTTAATAGTCAAGTCATTCTCTTGTGAAACATCTCTTGCACCATCATCCTTGTTGATATGTTTCTGAAATTACTAACTGCTCCAACTTTTTCCAGTGACCTGATGTGTATTTTAAGCAGTTAATCAACATCACTATTTCTGACTTCATGGATCCTGCATCTTTTGCAAGCTTTGCAATTTTGCTTCCAATCCACTTGCATTGTATTTGTGTTGCATTGAAGGAAGGTTTGAAACATCTCACAGTCATTGTGGGACTGATTTCCACAGATGTAGATTTAATGGATACAGAGAGATGCTACTTGTAAGCAGGGTGGGATGTTGGGGGCAGAGGGGCTAAAACAGCCAATTCATGAAAATTTTCATATTATGATGACTTTTCTATCCCTACACAACCTTGAAACTGTGGGAAGTTGGATAACCAGGCCTCCCTGAATAGCATTATTTTCATCCCTTGATGAAGAGCTGTATCACTGACCTTAAGGTCCTCAGCATGATCTTTTCCAGCATGTTTGCCCATGCTGTCCCCTGGGTTTTCCACATCAGCTTTTCCATCAGTATCATTTGATCTTCTGCTTCCACATAATCAGTTTCTAATGACAGACCGGACACAGAAAAGGGGGGGGGGGGAAGATCTTTCATGCTTCCTCAGACCTGTGTCAGCACAATCAGCTTTTAACCATCCATAAAACTGGCCAGTAATGATTTTGAAAGAGTGACCCTTGTAATTTTCTACTACTGGACTATGGATGCAGTTTGGGAACAACTAAAAATGGAAGAAAACGTGTGAATGTTTTAAATTCCAGCTGCAGAGTCCTGATTTCCTAATTGTCACTGACCTTGGTACATTGAGTAATTTTTGATTATCATTGGGGATATTGTAGTAGATTTGTAGTGAAAATAATAATAAAAGCAGTAACAACTAACATCTATTGAGCGCTATTCTAAGGACTTTGCCTACATGAACTCATTTAATCTCCATAAAACCCTCAGGGTTACCTTATGATCCAGCAATCCCACTCCTGGGCATGTATCTGGAGAAAACGCTAATGTGAAAAGATACATGCACCCCAGTGTTCATAGCAGCACTGATTACAATAGCCAAGACATGTAAGCAACCTAAATGTCCATGAATAGATGAATGGATAAAGAAGATGTGGTATATATTCATATATACAATGGAATATTTCTCAGCCATAAAAGGAATGAAATAATGCCATTTGCAGCAACATGGATGGACCTAGAGAATACCGTACTAAGTGAAGTAAGTCAGGCACAGAAAGAAAAATATCATGTGATATCACTTATATGTGGAATATTTTAAAAAAAGATAGAAATGAACTTATAAACCAGAAATAGACTCACAGATTTCGAGTTACTAAACAAATTTACGGTTACCAAAGCGGGAAAGGGGGAGGGATAAATTAGGAGTTTGGGATTAACATGTACACACTACTATATATAAAATAGATAAACAACAAGGATCTACTATACAGTGCAGGGAACTATATTCAAAATTTTGTAATAACCTATAATGGAAAAGAATCTGAAAAAGAATATATATATTCAGATATAGGTATATAGAACTGAATCACTTTGCTGTACACCTGAAATTAACATTCTAAGTCAACTATACTTCAATAAAAAAAATTTTTAAACAACACTCAGAGGTCAAATGTTCCTATTTTACAGATGAAGATTCTGAGTCTCTATCACTTAAATGCCTGTGATCATTGGATAATAGAGATCTGTCAGGAGTGTGAGATGAATACAAATGTCATTGCCCACTGAGGTACAAAGATCACCAGTATAAATCACCACCGGGGGTGTGTTGGAAATTCAGGAATCTGGGTGTTTTTTGAACCCAGGAATGGAGCAAATGGAAAGAATAATGGTGGAGAGCCAGGTTTGTCCTCTGCTAAGCTCAAAGATGTGCAGGAAAACTACAGTATTGACTTGAAGAGAACTATAGTGGATTAGAACAGAGAAATTTTAAGGCTTATCAGTAGAAATGGAATGTTTGAAGTCAGAGCACTCATAGGAATGTGTACTGGTTAGCAAGCGCAGGATCAGATTAAATGGAGGAGGAGGAAACTGAGAATGTCTACATTTCACTAGATAACAAGAGTGGAACAAGCCAAGAACTCAATTGGAGTTTGACAAATGAAACAGAGGGCAAACTGAGGCTGAACTGAGTATGAACCACTCAGAGGCCTTGGCAATGCCCATCCCGCCCAGTAATGATATAATGATAACAAACACATGCAAATGAATTGAATAATGTAGCAACATGTGCTCCAGCTAGCTTCCCCTTGGAGGATGGAGTTTGAAAAGTTTGATAAGGTTTTTAGTCACAGACGAAACATATGGTCAAGAGGGAAAGAATCTATGTATAAAACATTGAGTTTCCAGGTACCGTGGCTTCTGTTGTCTCACTGACTTTGTTGCTCTTAATGCCGAGAGTTCAAGGAGTTAAACTCTTGTTCTGCAAGTTGGCATTGCTTCCCAGGAGGGACTTGGTCTGAAGTGACAGAGTTCCTTCTCTGGGAAGCCCTGTGTAAGGTGGCTGAGATTGACCAGGGCCCTGATGGTTGAGATTTGCTCCCTTTGCCATACCTCATCTGAAACAGTTAGGTCCAGGAGAAGGGGAAATGAATGTAGAACTAGAAGTAAACCTGAGTGTTTAAAATGTGGACCCAACATGACTTAAATACAAAGGGAAAAAGGAAGAAAGAAAACATAATCCCTATTTGCCCTAGCACCTAGAACAGTGCTAGAAACTGGTGAGGACTTGTAAAGCATCTCTTGGTTGATTTTAAATGGTTCAAAGCTGAAAAATATCTTAAAACAAGCCACCACATATAATTCCTCTGAAAAAATAAGCATCTGTGTTCAGCTGCTTATTGTTCAGTTATTTGACGTAGTTGTGAGACTCATTTTTTTCATTGAAGTATTGTTGATTTACAATGTTGTGTTAGTTTCTGGTGTACGGACTTTTGGTGCATAGTCTTAAAATGTTGTATTTAAGACAGATGTATCATTTGTACCACCATGACCTTTGCCTGCTTGTAGAAAAAGTGTGGCACCCTGTGTTTATGCATGTCTCACTAGTGAAGTCATTTGGACTAGGTGCTTCGGTATGAATGCGTGGGCAGTGGCCCACCCGAGGTCAAGTTGCCTTCATGTCAAAAAAAATAAGTATTTTTTCACTAATTTCATTTCATTTATTTTTAGTACTATTATTTACTTATATTTTTTATTTTTTAACAAATTTGAAAAGTGTCGCAGGCAGAACAACTGAGGAGACCTGTGTCCTCTTCTCAACTCTGCAGTTGGAAAACTATGCAGCCTTAAGCAATCACTTGTCCCTCCTAGATTTAATTTCCTTAATTTGCACACTGATAGGATCATGCTAGATAATCAGTATTTTTTAAGGACTTTATTTTATTAGGAAGTTTTAGGTTCACAGCAAAATTGAGAGGAAGTACAGAGATTTCCTGTAGACCTCCTGTCCCCACATGTGCACAGCCTCCCCCATTATCAAGATCCCCCGGCAGAGTGGTACATTTGTTACAGCTGATGAGTCTACATTTGCACATCATTTTCACTCAAAGCCCATAGTTTACTTTAGGGTTCACTCTTGGTGTTGTATAGTTTATGGTTTTGGACAAATGTATAATGACACATATCCAACATTATAGTATTGTACAGAGTATTTTCACTGCCCTATAAATCATCTGTGTTATGCCTACTCATCCCTCTCCCTCCTCCTCCAAACCCCTGGCAACCACTGTTCCCATTTTACTCTTTCTCTAGTTTTGCCTTTCCCAGAATGTCACGTAGTTGGAATCACTACAGTATGTAGCCTTTTCAGATTGACTTCTTTCATTTAGTAATATGACTTTAAGGTTCTCATATCTTTTGATGGTTTTATAGCTCATTTCTTTTTAGCGCTGAATTATACTCCATTATCTGGATGTACTCCAGCTTATTTATCCATTCACCTACTGAAGGTCATCATTGCGTCCAAGTTTGGGCAGTTATGAATAAAACTGCTGTAAACGTGTGTGCAGATTTTCATGTGGGCGTAAGTTTTCAGCTCCTTTTGGTAAATACCAAGGAGCACAATTTCTGGATTGCATGCTAAGTGTATGTTTACTTCTGTAAGAAACTGCCAAACTGTCTTCCAATATGGCTGTACCATTTTACATTCCCAGTGGCAGTGAATGAAAGTTCCTTCTGTTCCACATTTTTGTCAGCATTTGGTGTTGTCAGTGTTCTGGATTTTGGTCATTCTAATAGATGTGTGGTGGTATCTTATCATTTTAATATCAGTTTCTATCAGTTTCTCTGATAATATATGATATGGCGCATCTTTTCATATGCTTATTTGCCATTTGTATTTCTGATTTGGTGAGGTGTCTGTTAAGATCTTTGGTTCATTTTTTTAATCGGTTGTTCACTTTTTTATTGTTGAGTTTTAAGAGTTCTTTGTATATTTTGGATGACAGTCTTCTATCATATGTGTCTTTCACAACTATTTTCTCACAGTCTGTGGCTTGTCTTCTCATTCTTTTGACATTGTCTTTCACAGAGGAGAAATTTTTGATTTTAATGAAGTCCAGTTTATCAATTATTTCTTTCACCATTGTGCCTTTGGTGTTAGCTAAAAAGTCATCACCATACTCAAAGTCATCTAGGTTTCCCCTATGCTATCATCTAGGGGTTTTATAGTTTTGCATTTTACATTTAGATCTATGATCAATTTTGTATTAATTTTTATGAAGGGTGTACGGTCTATATCAAGATTGCTTTTTTTTGCATGTGGCTGTTCCGGCACCATCTGTTGAAAAGACTGTGTTTGCTCCATTGTATTGCCTTTGCTCCTTTGTCAAATATCAGATGAGTATATTTAGATGAGCCTGCTTCTGGGCTCCCTATTCTGTTCCATTGATCTGTTTATTTTTTCACCAATACTCCTCTGTCTTATTACTATAGCTTTATAGTACATATTAGGTAGTCCTCCAACTTTGCTGTTCTTTTCAATATTGTATTGGCTATTCTGGGTCTTTTGCCTTTCCATATAAATTTTAGAATCAGTTTGTTAGTATCCATGAAATAACTTGTTGGGACTTTGGGACCGCATTGAATCTATAGATCAAGTTGGGAAGAACTGCTATCTTGGCAATATTGAGTCTTCCTAGCCATGAAAATGAAATTGCTCTCCATTTATCTAGTTCTTCCTCAATTTAATTCATCAGAGTTTTGTAATTTTCCTCACATAGATATTGTACATATTTTGTTAGATTTATATCTAAGCATTTCATTTTTTGGAGTATTAATGTAAATCATGTGCTTTTAGTATCAAACTCCACTTGTTAATTGCTGGTATATAGGAAAGCAATTGATATTTGTATATTAACGTTGTATCCTGGCAACCTTGCTGTAATCACTTACTAGTTCCAGGAGATTTTTGTCAATTTTTCAGATTTTCTAAATAGACAATCATGTCCTCTACAAACAAAGAGAGTTTTATTTCTTCTTTCTCAATATGTGTAACCTTTCATTTCCTTTTGTCTAATCGCATTATCTAGGACTTCCGGTACAATGTTGAAAATGGGCAGTGAGAGGGGACATCCTTTCCTTGTTCTTGATCTTACTGGGAAGGCTTTGAGTTTCTCACCCTTAATTATGGTACTAGCTATAAGGTTTTGTAAATATTCTCTATTTAGTTGAGGAAGTTCCCTTCTATTCAATAATTTTTTAAATAGTAGCCTTCAATGGCTCTCTCTAGTGAAAGGAAACACAGAGGAGAATAGTAGTAAAAATAGGTGCATATAAGACATTCGGGTAAGGCTAGAGTTTGAACATGAAATCAGTTTGAACATAAAATCAATCTCAGAAGAACCTGTCATTTGTATTAGTGGTGGGGTTTTTTCCCCTTGGGTTCCTGCCTGCTTTGTTGCCCTCCCTGACCCTTGGTCATTCTTGTTTGGAGTGTTCATGTTGTCAGATGTCCGTCTTTTTCTTACTTTCCCCAACTCCCTGTCTGAACTTTTTGGAACTATGAACCCTAAATTTTTTGGAGTTATGACTTTGATTTTATGATACACGTCATTCCCCCAAATGCAGTATGTCCTATATTTATTTTAAAATATAAAAGTATGATTTGTTTTGTGATAAGACTTTTCTACAGTACTGGTGTGGAAAATTTTGGATACCTTTTGTGGCTAAGCTGAAGTTAACTTCTTATAAAAAATCTTTGTTTGGTTCTCTTGCTTCATTCAGTGAACTTTTTCATTCATTCAACAAATTTTCGAGTGCCTTTCATATGCCAAACTCTGCTGAGCACTGTGGATTATGGTGAACAACACAAAGTATCTTATCATGGGGGAGGCAGATGTGTGAGCAGATAATAATATTAAGTTATGCTGTATACACTGAATGTAATTTGCTCAGGAACTTTGCAGAGAAGGAAGGGGCGGGAAATAATCTATACTTGAAGTCAGGTGTAGGTTTGAATGCTTCCTTAGGAGTTACTTCCTAAGTAACCCCTCAGTTGAGTCTTTAAAGAATAAGCTTAAAGAGTAAACAAAGTGAACTAGTCAGGGTCAAGTCAGAATAAACAGAAACCACTGTAGGTACTTCAAACAGACGGAAATTAAAATAGGGCACTAGTTACTCTGGTGCTGGAAGAGTTGAGACACCAGAGTAAGCACGATAAGGCAATCCTGAGATTAGCAAAAGCAGGAATGCCACTACCACCCCAAGGGCTGAGAGGATAAAGGAAAGAGGTCCATTACCACCCACAAATTAGGGCCTTCTAGCACAATTGAGAATAATAAGAATGCTGCTAGTGGTGCTGCCTTGTGGGAGCTGATGATATGCAGGAGACACCGCCTGCAGCAGGGCAAGGGTGTGTGTGTGTGTGTGTGTGTGTGAGAAAGAGAAAGGGGGAGAGAGAGAGAGTGCTGCCCTCTAATCTTCTGCCCGAATCTGCCCTTAGCAGGACCTACCAGGAAGCCAGTCAGCTGGCAACGGTGCTTAGGAAGTCCAGTTACCTGAGAGAGTGGATCTAAAGTAAATAGGCAAGTGATTGCACCACTGATTGGTAAATGAGTAGCCAAAGGTGGGGGTTTGGATGGCTTGGGGTGGTGGTCATGAGAGGAAAAGGGTGTACACAGAGACATCAGCCTAAGCTGAAACCCGGGACAAGGAACAGCATGGAGTGTGCACAGGATGCCAGTGTCATGTCAGTTTCCGGTGTGAGTCAGACATCGGGAGAAGCTGAACAGTAGGCAGGCACACCCCCATGAGGGCCTTCATGTGCCTGGTGGAGGAACTGGCTCTCTGCCCTGTGGGCTGTGGGAAGACACCAAAGCGTTTTCAGTAGGAAAGTGTCAAGGCCATTTTTGTGTTACGAGTTGTGTAGACTCAGAGAATGATTTTGAAGAAGCCAAAATGTACCAGTTTCCCTGCCTTTAGTTTTGTCCTTCTCAAATTCATTCAAGCAAGAAACAATGGGAAGCTGTAAGTTAAAAAATGGTAAGAAGGATGGAAAGGATAAAATTTTAATTGATGCGATGTTTGAATGTGCAGGCGAGGGAGAGGGGATGAGGGAGAGGGAAGGCTCAGGAATAATACCCAAGTCTCTAACCTCAGCCGAATGGAGGATGATGGTGTTGCCATGTAAGGTCAAGTTTGAGTTGGGGAGCCTCCGGGCATCCAGGTAGTGATATCAAGGAGCAGGTGGATACCTGTACATATGGGGGTCAGTGGTTGAGTGGGAAGAGCAGTGGACCAAGACCTTTGACCTATAGGGAGGAAAAAGTTAGACTCTTAAAGGAAAAAGAAAAAGAATGTCGGACAGGTCCGGGTGTTATTGGATTTAGTGGTAGGAGCTGATCCTGTTCTAAATAATTTTCAAAGGATAAAGAAGTAGAAAATTGTGGTGGGTTAAGAAGTAAAAGGAGACATGAAAGTGGCAACAGTGAATGTATGTAGATGTCCCTCTTGAGATGTTTGGGTAGAAGGAGAGAAAAGATGGGATGGAATCCACAACTGGGATGGGTTTTATTTGTAGGGCTGGTGAGACTTGAGGATGTGTGTGGTCAGCTGCAGAAAGCCAGAGATGGGTTTAATCTTTAGAGGATAGAGTAGAGATGGAGACCAAGGGGCTCAGGGCTGGAGTCACGCCTGGAGAAGGCGGGGGGAATTTTCCACAACTTCCTGCCAAGGAACTGAGCTTATGCTGCAAAGACAGTGCGTTTAGAATTCCAGCCTTTGGCAAAGAGCCACGTAGCACCTTCCAGTTACAAGCAGAAAACACCTCTATGACTGTCTTAGGATTTTAGGAACTAGTCACAGAAAACTAGCAGTTATATAACATTTTGCAGCCTTCCGACTGGGTTCACGATTTCATTTGACCCGTGATCACCTTGTTACACACACCTTACATACACCTCACTGTGAGTGTATAAACATAAACATATACATGCATACAAACATATATTTGTGTACATATGTGTGTGCTGGTTTATACACACACACACACACACACGTACACACATGGCTATATATATTTCATTGTCTCTGGGAAATCCCTTATTAGGAATCTGAGGCTCAGAGCAGATATGACCTGACAAACCTTTCACAATCCATACATGATTTAACCCAGGTCTTCTGGCTTCAGGTTCCTAGGGACAGACTTTGTCATTCTCATAGATTGGCCTAGAGAGTGTCATGTATAGGTACTGCCCTCTACTTTACTTCCTGGTTCCCCGGCCTTCCAGCCTCAGACATCCGGGGGCCACTCTTCTTCCTCCAGCGGCAGGTCTTCCCCTTCTGCCCTCCTGTATTCTAATGGAGAGGCTTCCCCAAATTCTGCCCACAAAGCTACCCCATCCTGGGCCCTTCCTTTCCACATACAGCAAGGAAAGACACCACCAGGGCCCTCATACTTGCAGACTTTTTCTTCACGGCCTCGTTCTCAGATTCTCTCGGCTTTCTCTGCTACCACATTTTTTCCAGTTTTGAATCCAGTATTTCTCCCCATTCTTGCTCAAGGCCCTGCCAACCCACTGCTCTTCGGAGCCACATAACCCTGGTGGGCCTCCTGATTCAGTCACGTACGACTGGAACCAGTGGGCAAGTTACTCAGCTTTATTGAAGCTAATAATTCCTCATAGCTTACTGTGAGGATTTCAGGAGAGAACGTATGTGAAGGGTCCAGCTCGGTGCCAGGCTTAATCAATCTTAGCTCCCTTTCCCCACCAGAGCGGCCTGGAGCTCTTATCCACATTTCCCAGCACTCAGCACACTAATATAATTAGCAACATTAGTATATCTAAAAGGCAATTACCGTTTAATTGCTCTGGCCCCAGCCAGCCTGAAGTTCCTCTCTATTCACTTCTAATTTGGAGCTAGGGGGTTTTCAGTGCTACACAGGCCAGTCACAAAATCACTGCCTTAAGAGAGAATTGAAAAAAACCTTCAGGCAGTCATTGATTACAAGAGAAAAGATTTGGTGATTCCCTCCGTTTTGTTGTACATAAAAATGCAAATATCAGTTTGTTCCTGGCCAGTGAACAAATCGGACAATTTCAAGCAGCATCTTTCTGTGACTTAGTGAATTATCCTGCTTCGTTAGAGCAGCGCTGCTCTCCAGAAGGCGTGCCCTCCCCGATACGCGCTATACTGATCATTAAAATAAACTAGTGCCCTCGTGTAGATTCAGACTTAGAATCAAGTTTCAAGCATCTCTTCTTAAAAGACATTTATTTATATTACGTACTCAATTTAAAGGAGTAAATGCCCTTCCCTCAGCCTGCAAGATTTGTTTATCTTAGCGCTACTGTGAGAACTTAACGCCCAAAGGAAGGCAGTGTGTTTTATTTCTTCTCCTCCGACCCAACGTTGCATAAAGTAACAGAAGCCTCTAATCAAGAGGAACCCGAAGTACTTTGAGATTTCGAATCCAAATCTTTACTGTTAGAACTGCACACGTGCATTTGAGGGAACCTAGATTGCCTTAAGCCACACGGAAAGCATTTACATCTGTACCACTTTACTTGTGATTGCGAGTTAAAGTAAATTCTAAATAACTTTAGCTGTTTGCGATTTGGAAAACAGCCTGGGCCATATAAATTCTCCCTTAGTTCTTTTTCTTTTAAATCTTATGCCAAAGTAAATGGAAGCCGTAGAGAACCTTTGAACGCCTCAGTTCTCAAATGACCCCAGTGAAGCTGGATTGGCAGAACCAAAGTTGAGTTTCCAAAGGAAGAATTTTTTTCTTTCCTTCTTGAAGTGTACACGTGACAGTTACCTGCCTTGGGGGAGGATGCAGTCCTTGGAGGAGGAGGACGCAGGAGGGCTTCCTGGGTCCCCCTGCCCTGGGCCGTGTTTGTGCCTCTCAGAAATGAGCTTTCTGCCGCCGTCGGGAGCTCAGCACTGCCCTTCTTGGGGAGGCTTGGAGTTGGCCTCCAGGTTTCTTAGCACCTCTGCTTCACCAGTCAGGCAGCTTCACTTTTCCCCTTCCCTTTCCCTTTCAAAAAGACCTGTCGAAAGCAAGAGGTCTGGAGTTCACTGCCACCTCTTCCTGCTGGTTAGGGCAAGTGGCTTAGCTTCTCCAAGCTTCAGTTTCCTTTCCTGTGAACTGGATATGAAAAATAGTTCTGCCCACATGGGTCCCTCTCTTCTCTGAGTGTTTTATTCTTGTGCTCGTGACCACACAGTTTATTACATTACATTGTATTCTTCATGATTTATTGATTATTAGTAAATAATTTATTTAAATATATCTTATAAGAAATGATATATACGTGTATGTATACATACATGTTACATAATATAATACATATAACATGTATTATGCATCACTGTGTTCTTACAACTAGACCACATGCCTCTTGAAAGCAGGGACAGTGGCTTCCACTCCTGTGCATTATCCTTGGAGTCCAGTGCTGTGCTGAGCACCAGATAGGTTCTCAGTAGACAACCAGCTGAGGCAGTCTTACGAAGGTTCCTCTTTAGCCATACTGTGCCTTAGTTAACAAAAGTACTATCCATCAGTCAAGCCAACATTCAGAAAAATTAATTTTACTCCCCTTATATTTTAATGTGTGCTATTTTTCTAGTATATAAATAACCCTGAAGGAAAACAATGGCATTTATGTTTCACACTTTTGCTCTAATGCAAAGGAACATATGACATGTTTGCTAATCCTTTGAAAAACAAACGTTTATGTAAGCCTTTAGAGAAGGAAGTTTAAAAAACGTTTTTTACCCTTAGCCGTCAGCTCTAAGTCAGTAGTATTTGCCACAAATTGTTACTGTTAGGGCATGTTTAAGAGATAGCATCACATAATTTCTTACTTCATTACCCCAAATTAAATCTCACATTAAGGTGGGCTGTATGTTGTCTGCTATTTAGGGTTGTGTTTCACTGATCTACAAACTCACTCCAGGCATTGTGCCTCTGCTTAAACATAGTCAGGAATGGGGGTCTCACTACTGCTGGGAACAGCCCTTTTCTGTTTCAAGTAAGGCATCTTGAACTGGTGTACAGAATGTTTAAAGATCTTTCTGAGATGCAGAAGTGTAAATGCCCGTAATGGGTATTATTATTATTGAAGGAGAATGGAGAAGACTAATTGCTATCCAAAAATCTGCATGACTTGTGTATTATAAACCCGAGAAAACTCTTCTCAAGAGGAGCGTATTATAGGCTCTATAGCCTATAGAATTGGGTGTACCAATTGTAGATGATTAGGGAAAGATCGAGAACAGTCAACAGAAAATCCACAATCTCCGCAGCGTGGAGAGGCAGTAGTTTCAGAATCACTCATACCTGGCTTTGATTCCTGTCTCCATTACTTAGCAGCTTTGAGCAATTTACTTTTGTCTCTGGTCTTGTTTTCTCATCAGTGACATAAAAATGATATTAAGGATTAAATGAGGTTACATTTATTAAAGCAAAACACCAACACAATGCCTGGTTCAAACTGGCGTTAAACGGTAACCAGTATGAGCATTATTATTGTGTTGTTACTATATTATTATTACTGTTATTAGTATAAACTCAAGGGTGCCTGTTTGACTGCAGTTGACACTGAGGTTATGGATGTTTCTTAGGGAAGAAAAATGTGGTGGGGGGACTCTGAGTTGGCTACCTGTCTTAAGAGGCAACTGGGGATAAGGGGTTTAATAGGAAGTGTCAGCCCCCAAACTCCACCTCCCCTCAGTGGAATTGCAAGGCCCAGCTATCCTACTTGTTAACACTGCTATAAACCTCTTACACATACCCTTATTAAAAGGGTTGGTGGGTACCTAATACTGATCTCATCCTTATGTAGGTAAAATACCAGCTAATTTCTTATCACTCTAATCTGTACTTTTTGGTCAGGCCAGTATTGTCCAATTAAAACAACTCTTCCCCCACCAAAAGCCCTGAGGTGCAGCGTTTGCTAATTTCCATGGTGTAAATACTCTCAGCATACCCAATTTGAAGCTTCCAACGTGCAGTCACTGAGCACAGAGTTGGGAAGAGATGTGCCCAGTTGCTCAAGTCAGGGCAAGCTGGCTCCAGAACACCACTGGGTCAGAGTGAAGCCTGTGTTGTGACAGTACAGGATACGATGATTGACAGAGAAACTTACAAGCAAATAGAGTAGAGGGAAAAGTGTTTGTCTTCAGTATGGGCAACAGAATTCATCCAGAAAGCGATTACTTGAGCAGCGTGTTTCAATGACGTTTTTCTGTCCTTACTCTGTACTCTGCAGTCATACTTAGGACAGAAATCTTTTCCTAGCCTCTTGTGCTCACTTGGCGGTTGGGTGGGGTCTCCCTAATGACTTCCAAATTATCAGACTGTTTCTTTAACCACTAGTTTAAAGATTTGGTCTCGGACGTAATGCCCATGTTTATAAAAATGTCTTCCTTCCTCCCTTCCCTTTTCCCTCCCTTGCTTCCTTCCTTCCTTCTTTCCTTCCTCCCTCTCTCCCTCCCTGTCTTCTTTATTCCCTTCCCTGTGGCAGCACAGTATTTTCTATCATCTCTTTTGTAATCCTAACAACCCCAAGAGATCATCAGAACAGGTCATAGTATATCTGCTTTGCAAAAATGGTAGAGGAATTAGAAAACTGCTATACTTCATAAATCTCTATCATGTTATTAATGTCAAAATATATAATTTTGACATTAAATAATGTCATATATAATAACAA
Organism: Balaenoptera musculus; assembly: GCF_009873245.2. Lineage (NCBI taxonomy): Eukaryota > Metazoa > Chordata > Mammalia > Artiodactyla > Balaenopteridae > Balaenoptera > Balaenoptera musculus. Next base: position 99,879,123 of record NC_045787.1, read on the forward strand.
AATATTTTATAATAACAATATATGTAATTTTGTTATTTGGACATCTTCATTGTTATTCAGACACCCTCACTTCTTTAATATTTTTTATGAGTGGAGAGGGTCATTTCAGCCTCTGGCTACCTTTCTTTTGCTGTCACAAAAATTGAATTTTGTTCTCTCCCTCATTACAGTGCTATAAATACATTTCTGAGAACTTTTAATGAAGTGATGATACCTAGCACTTTCTCGTTATAGTTACATCCCCAGAGATGATAAAACAGAATCCTCTTGAGAAGCTGTTTTGTTTCTAGCAGCTCAGAGCTTGAGCAAGCAGAATTCTGTTACAGACCATCCCCGAACTCTTAGGGTGAGGGTTGTGTCAACGTAGTGAATTAGAAAAACCCAGGTCTTCTCACTAAAGACTTCTTAAAAGTTTTTCAAGTGCCTAGTGACTCAAACTGAAGAAGAAGACGTCTGAGCTCACTGATTTGCCGTTTACCATGAAGCCCTCTGCAGATGTGCTTGAGATCATTGCTTGCACTCTTCTAATCCTTGTGAGCTTTGTTGGAAACGTGTGTTTGTTTTATTCTACAAGGAAATGTATGACTGGGCGTTTAGAGACATCCTTTCTTCTGATTTTCAGTCTTATATTTGTCCACCTCATTAAAAACTTGGTGGTGAATGTCATAAAAATAGTTTATTCTTCTGGTTTCATGTCGGATTCAGCTGGCTGCAAAGTTCTACACTTCATGGCAGCCCTGACGACTTCCTGGCCATAGATGTTACACTTTGCATTGCTGTACCACCAGAAGCTTTACCAGACTGTCCAGCACTTGAGTGAGCCTCCAAACCCGGACCATCAGAAGCATTCCTTGAAGGTGGTTTCTGCACTTTGGATGGCTGGCGTGGCAGTGTACCTCCCAGTTGTACCTTATACTAGAAAATCAGAATACCTGAATGCAGGAAATGATACAGACCCCTTGTCTACTAACAGGATTCCTAACGTGGATTGCCTAACTGACTTTGGAAACAAGCAAGTAGAGTTTTACTATGGGAAAGTATTTCTGGTTCTAATTGATAGTCTTCCTTTAGCCATCTTAGTCTTTGTCTGTTTCTGGATGTCTTTTCTGCTTTCGGAAAGAAAGAAGATGACATATGGTGACATCTGGATTGGAGATGGTGATTCAGCAATTGAAATCCTAAGAGGGGCCAAGTTTAGTATTTTATTAATGTGGCTGATCACTCCACTTTGGATTTCTCACTTTGTCTTAGTCTATTTCTTGAAAGACTTGGCAGCCTGTGCCCTTTTTCCAGCTGTTCTCACAGCCCTCTCTTCAGGCTTCTCTGCTCTCAGTCCTTTCCTGCTTATGCTGGTGAATTACAAAATGAAGTTGATGTCCTTCTCTGATGCCAAAGAGGAAAAACCCACACCACAGCCTGCAAATGTTATGCTCTCTCCATATGCTTACTGGCAAAAAACTCTGTTTTAATCTTTGGGAAACAGACCCTATCAATGGAAGGTTCAGCTGATGTCCCCATAGGCCTCATCAATAGATATTATAGTTTCTGAAAGAGGGACTAGAAGATTGACACCTCCTCAGAGAAAAACTTCTGAGGGAAACTGTGCAAGAAGAAGACATATGAACACAAGGTTATTGTAAGTGGAAGAAAGAACAGTCATCTCAACGTTTGTTTTTCTAGACAATACCACAGTTTTTAGTGTAGAAATTCTTGACTGACTCAACAGTGATCACAATCTGGAAGTGAACTCAACAAACAATTGATTAAGTGTTTACTCTGAGTAAGATACTGTGTTAAAAAATAGCATATTGTGGAAACTGAGGATCGTACGTCCCAGCTGAATTCCTAAAGGTACTTAACAGTAATCTTGTGTTTTCATCTTATGTTTTTCTTGAAATGCTTTGACACATATTGGAAATGTATTAGTTAAGTATGCAATGTACAGTTTTTGCACTGTCAATTGTGGTACCTCATCTAAGCCAGAAATAGTTTTTGATCATTTTCCTTCCTCTGAGTATCTTTAGTAAATTCGGGCTAGATAAAAGAATTGGATGAAAGAATTAGTGCTTGCCAAATCATACCTGTGTGTATGTACAGATGTGCAAATATTTGGTTACTACAGACATTTAGCCTACTCTTCTTACTTAATCACCTAAATATCAAGCTATACTCCTCTTCAGAAAAAAAGGGATATTTATTTTACAAAGAGTTTATTTCCTGTTTTGGTTATTAAATTGGTACATTTTAATTGGAAGAATTGATAAAATATCCATAATAATCTGTTTTCTGAATTTGGTTTTAATAAAAATAAGCACATTATAATTATAATTTAAAACACATAACCAGGATTTTATTTTTTACAGTTAGCCAGTGTAGCCATTTGAACTGCTTCAGATTCAATGATTAATAATTTTAAATATCTTATGTTGCATACATGTTGTATAAGCATTGAATTTTTAAGCTAATTCTTATTCAATTCTTGTATTTTTTCATTTTCCTTTTATCAGTAGACATAGGATTTACTATATTGTAGTTCTAGTGAATGGATATTCCTAAATAGAGATTCTTGCTCTAAAAAGGCTGCATCTAGAATTATAAACCTGGATCTCATTAACAGGAGAAACTTAGAACATCTTTGTTACCATGAAGTGCTACCGAGAAGGGAATTTTTAAAGTAACCAAGGCCCAAATTTTGTAGGGTTTGGTAGGCCAATGTCTGTCCCTTGTATAGCACTGGGAATTAAAATACACACACACACACACACACACACACACACAGAGACTTAAGACCTTCTGAGGTTTCTGGGTGGTCTTCATGGGAAATGCTTAGTTGAGTCCTCTGAGGAAGTTTAATCAGAAGGGCACTAGGCATGGATCCTGTCTAATGAAGTTAACATCTGTGGAGATGGAGGATGTGGGGAAGAGGTCACCATCTTTTAATTAAGTGCAGATGTAGCCAGGGCTGGGATCAGCCATTGATCTTAGGTAGTAGTTCTCAAATGGGGTTCTGGGACCAGCAGAATCAACATCATCTGGGAACTTGTTAGACGTGTAAACTCTCAGGCCCCAACCCAGACCTACTGAACCAGGAACTCTCGGGGTTGGACCCAGCAATTTTGTTTTAATAAGCCTTCTGGTTGATTCTTTTGCAGGCTGAACTTTGAGAACCACTGGTCTAGGGTTACCCAGAAGTTTAATGCTCACAAACGATGAGAGATATGAGAACGAAGCCAAGATAACCGACTCCTGATGTAGTCTTTAATGCTCCCGTGCACAGTGCTCTTTTGTCTACTTCTCTCTAAAAGGAGAATCAGGATTCTCATCTGTGCTGCATACATTCTCAATAATAATTGCCAAACACATCCACTGTAGAAATCAAGCAATCTTTGCAAAATCAAGAGTAAAGCATGACCACTTCAGGTGCGCCAAAAATCTGGAACTTGGATTTGGAGAGTTTCCGGTACATAACTGGGTAAGGGATCCAGTTCCATAGTTCCTTTCCAGAAGCCAGTGCAGGACATGGTTGGCATACACCCAGGCTCAACTTCCCAGTGCTAAAAATGTTTCCTTTTCCTTCCCAGATATTTTCTTTTTGTTTGGGCCTCGTTAGGTCATAGTTTTGTCCTTGTGGAACTGATAAGTTTTCATCTACAACAGAGAGTAAATTGTATTCTCACTGAATGAACAACATTCCAGTTCGCTTTTTAAAATTATTCTCACTTTAACTCTCTGACTCTCTCTCTCTCTCTTTTCCTCTCCCTTAACCTCCATATTTCATTCGCATTCCTGGTGGGATCAGGATGGCAGATGAAATAGGATAAAGGAAGTTCGACAAAGGTTGTCATGGTAGCACCTTGGAGAGGGGTCAGAGTTGGTCAGGACGGTCGTGAGGTCCTGGATCAGGACCGCACAGAATCTCTGACTTAGAAGGTCATCTGTTCCTCCTTTCCAATGCAGGATTCTCATCTTTCTCCCTCAGAACATCTCTCCAAACCTCTAAAGGAACAGTTTCTTGCTGGGGTGGTTGTGATCTTATCAAGGAGCCCATTCCATTTATGCCATTATTAAGAAGTATTTGCTGAGACTGGCATCCCTGAAACTTCCTCCAAAAAGTTTCCTACCCTTGAAGGCAAATCCTCCTTTTACCCGATGGCTTTTTAGACTCTTAGAGAGAGAGGAGTGCTTTTCTCCAAGTTAGATATTTCCTTAGCTATGTCACATGAGGCAGAGTTTGCCAGCCACTGGCTGTCTTGACTTCCTTGCTCTGTCTTGGCATATTCTGGTTTGCCTGTGGCCTTCTTAAGTAGTGGCATCCAGAACTGAACACAATACATATTTCCTTGTATTTACATGTGTTTATATTTTTTTCTATTCTACATTCTTTTATCTTCTTTTGTTCAGGTACTGTGAGCATGGATTCTTCCCTTCCTCTTCCGAAAATAATTTTAAATATTAAACTCAGTTTAAATCACTCTCACACACACACAAATACAAATTTAAAAGTACCTTTGCCTCAGGGCTTAAAAACTAAGGTCCTTTCAGGCTCTAAAGTTCTGGTATAAGTTAGTTCATTCTCAGTGTCAGATTTTAGAAATAATGAAATAACCCCAAATCATTTGCAAGAATTTTAAACTACAAGCTAGGGCTCACAACTAAAAAAAAGATCATATTTTAAACCAAATATACTTCAATTTTTTGAAAAACTACAAAAAGACCAACCTTTAGAGGGTTTTATCAGAACATTCCTGATCTCTAGAATGAAGTTCCCTAGTACAGTGGTATTTTACTTGCCTTTTCTTTTTTTAAAAAAAAAAAATTTATTTTTTTTTTATTTTTGACTGTGTTGGGTCTTCGTTTCTGTGCGAGGGCTTTCTCTAGTTGCGGCGAGTGGGGGCCACTCTTCATCACGGTGCGCGGGCCTCTCACTATCGCGGCCTCTCTTGTTGCGGAGCACAGGCTCCAGACGCACAGGCTCAGTAGTTGTGGCTCACGGGCCCAGTTGCTCCGTGGCATGTGGGATCTTCCCAGACCAGGGCTCGAACCTGCGTCCCCTGCATTGGCAGGCAGATTCTCAACCACTGTGCCACCAGGGAAGCCCTTACTTGCCTTTTTGATAAGACATAAGGAAAGATGGTCATAATCAAATTTTCTTTGAAGATGAAGTTGAGGTATTAAATCAATTGACTATGGAATACAATGCTTTATTGGCCAGTTCAGGGACACCTGTGGATAAGGTATATTAGGTTCACAAAGGTCTATACACTTTTCTTTAATGATCCTCATGCCTACCATTCTCTTTAGACTCTGCTGGAGAGAGGAAAGAGCAATTTGTTTGGAGTTATGGTCCGTGAACACCCACAGCAGTACAATTCAGGACTGAGGATGCCTATGGAATTCTGGCCTAGATGGTTCGGAGCCACGGCCATGTTTCAGAATAGTCCAGGGGGTAAATCAGAAGAGCTCTGGACTTGCTATCGGGAAGTGGTTTGTCTGAGCTGGCTTTGCCCCTATTTAGGAGTACATAACCTTGGCCGACACATTCCTGAGTTTTGCTGTCTTCAAAACAGGAAAGATATGATTGCAAACTGCGATAGACACCCTCTGCTTCCCTCTCACAGAGTTGTACTTAAGAAAGGTAAAAAAAATATTTAAGGTGATTTGAAAAAAATAAAATGTTTGATACGGGCAAAGTGTTACCTTACCCCTGCAGTTTTGGCAAGCTGAAATAAGGGAGCAAGGCAGATGTATCACCAGAAGCCCTGTGTGTGAGGCGATCACAGAACCTCACTGAGCCTTGGTTTCCTTACCTCCACAAAGGAGATTGTAAAGATATTTGTCTCTCAGTCTTTGTGAGACACACAGGAGAGAGTATGCGTAAAGGCGCCCAGACCTAGCCCCTGCTATGAAGTTTTGCATCACAATTGTTTGTGAGCATTCAAACAGGAAATGCGGCTCCCCTTGCCCCCCAAGCTGGAGCAAGCTCAACATATTACTGTACATTGGAGTCTCCTGTTTGATAGCAAATACTCACTTGTACTTTCTCCAAACACGCCAGAAAATTTGGTATTCCAACACGTGCTCTGTTTACACTCTGGCTTTGGAAATACTCTCCTGACGGCTGTGCTTACCCATCCACGCTGGCCATCACCCTTTAAGACCCCTTTTTTGAACCAAAAACAGCAACGGGTGTTAAATCAATGTTACCCATTCTTCTGGAAATCCTGCTTCAGAATTCTCCCCTCCAGGCCTTTGCCCGTGCTGTAACTCTACCTAGAACACTTTGTCCTGCCCCTTTGACTCCCTCATCATTTGTATCCTCACCCTTCAGCTTTCAGCTTAGACCTCACCTGTACCAGTAGTCACACTTCCCTCATCTCCAAGTTCTAGGTTAAGTGACTCAGGTTCCTGTGTATTTATTTGTCTCAGCAGGGACCACAGTATACATTTTGTTTTGAATTCCTAGAAAACATACATTGTCTCTTTTATTATTTAAATATTGATTTCATTCTTCTCCACATTTTTTTTTAGCATTTTTTTAACATCTTTATTGGCGTATAATTGCTTTACAATGGTGTGTTAGTTTCTGCTGTATAACAAAGTGAGTCAGCTATACGTATACATATATCCCCATATCCCCTCCCTCTTGCATCTCCCTCCCACCCTCCCTATCCCACCCCTCTAGGTAGGACCACAGTATATTGTAATGGCTTGTTTTCTTGTCTATTTCCGCCTTGTACTGAATGCTGCATTCTGGAGTGGAGAGTAGTGTTGGTCTTACCCAGCATGTACATGCGGGAATATTCCATAAATGAAGAAGGGGATGAAATCTACACAGCTTGTGCTTTTCCCTTTTCTCCTCATATGTACTTCTTGGCTCTCCTACAGTTACCTCTTTCCAGTAGAAATTTCTTGCCTCTATCATTTTTCTGCTTCAAGACTAGGCATTTAGTGACTGCCATGCTTCTGGCCACTGTTGAATCAAAGAGTGAAAGAAACTGAGTCCAACATTTGGAATGAGTTGCTTTCTTGCCAGCCAAGCTACTGAGCCAACTGGGGACAACATTTCATATATTCCACTTTTTTCCACCCAAGCCTTCCAGTACGTAGTTCGTGATTTTTTTTTTTTGAACTCTTGTTATATGAAAGAAAGTTCAGTATCTATGCGTAGGCTTTCAAACTGAAAATGTATCCCAGTACAAATTTGGCCAAGTGTGTGTGTGAGGGTGTACACAGCTGCTGTGTTTTCCCAAGTATTGGTGAATTAAAGAGTAAAGAAAGAAGTTGTAATGCAAATCGACCGAGGTTACCTCATCACCGAATGTACCCTGCTCATTTATTTTGACAAGCCCAACTTACTTTTAATTACCAGGCCTCCTAGTACACTGGTAAATGTAGCAATAGTGACTTTGGCAGAAAAGGAGAAATCTGTGTAACATGAGCCTTCAGAATGAGTCCATGCTGACTCTTTATAAACTGGAGTGAGGCAATTCATTTTAAGAAGAATTTCAGTAGAGCAATTTATGTGATCTGTGACTGTAGTTACAAATCAGCGAGCCTTTTATGAGCCAAGCACACCAGACTGTGTACATTAAATGAGGGTAGTTTCTCAAAGAAATTTTGTCGGCCACTCCAAGCCATTACCCAACAGATTTTTGTAAGTCTTCATTCGGAATTATTTTCAGAGTCAGTTTTCAAGTCACTATAAAAAAATTTTTAAATGTCACCTGAAAATCCTAATACTGGAGAGGGGAGGCTATTTTTTAAATCGATGCCTACTTTTTATTATTCAGTTGGACTCCTAGTTACTTGGAGCTTTTTCCTAAATTGAGTCTTCTCTTGAAGGAAGCAGTTGGGCCATCACTGAGGTCACCCATGAGAAGGTGACATGGTGTTGATAGACCTATTAGGGCCAGAGCCTCTACTGTACATTTTAATAGGCACTAGAGGGACTTCTGTTCTTGGCAATTTATCAAAACTCTGAGAGTAGGAAAAATCCTACAGGCATTATGCACAGTTGACGCTCATTACTTCTTTGGTCTTTTCCCGCTCTAGCTGACCTCAATTTGGAGTTTGGGTAAAGTTTCTCCCAGTGCCTTGGACACATCAAGAGAAGGGGTGCGATGTGTCACCAATAGCTTCTACATGGCATTTGGGTCCTAGCCACCTAGCCCTGTGTCCTCACATTCTAATATTTGTATTCTTTGCCTCCCTATAATTTTTCCTACCCAAAGGAGTAGAGCTAAGCCATTGGAAAATGTTTCCTTTCCCTTTCTCTGCTTTCCCACCCCCTGCCCAATCTCTACCTTCACCTCTCCCCACACTTAGAAACAGCTTAAACGCATGACATACCTACTTCAGTGCATAACAAATTAAAACTTGCCAATGTCAATGAAGAGAAATTAAAAGCCCAACTGAGCTTGAAATGGAATGATTTCAACTGGTCAACAGTACCTGAGGTGCACGGCTCTCGTAAGAGGTGTGCTGAGGGGAGAGGTGTGGCAATACAGGAGAAAGTCCTCAGAGGACCTGGGACCAGTGACTGCAGCTTGCAGGCACAGGGCTGGTGGCATGAGGGTGCAGTACAAATTTATAAATGACTGGACTCTGAGGTCCCAGAGGGGTCCAGGGCAACTATGATGTGTAGCAGTAAAAATCTCATGTAAAGGCTTTTAAGCTGGACTGCCCTTTCTGGGGAGGCTGAAAAATATTTTCCACTGAGGTGTCCACCCGCTCTCATCGACCTTGAGCAGGGTCGGCCTTCTCGCATCCAAGCTGCCGGGCTGGCCACATGGAGGACGGTCTCAGTCTTTTTCTGGGCTTGTCACTGGCACAGCTTCCGCCCTCCCCCCAGTCACAATAGTGAAGTGGCACCGTGTGACTGCACAGCGCCAATGACAACAAGGCAAGGACCTCTTCTTCCTCCGGTTGTAAAGTGAAGGAAATGTAATCCCCACCTCGTAGCATTTTATTATGTTTGTTGAAGGTTTTCTTTTTCTAATACTAAGAGATAAAATGGAGGTTGTGGAAAAGCACAAATTGTAACATGCTGGTCGTTTATTGGGAAGAAATTTCATTTTACTGCTGTTGTGATATGAGAATTTAAAACAATTGTAGAATACAAATTCAACGTTAGAATACAAATGAAGGAAATAGCATTTGGCAGAAGGCACCAATAAGGAAAAGGGAGGAGGATGGCACTTCACGTTTAATACTGGGTTCCTTTGAAGGGTCAAAAACTCAAATGCCCCCAGAGCCAGGCAGGATGTGTGGATGAGGAGAGCCGATGGGGGGTGGGAGTGGGGGGGAGCTGGGAGCACACGCCCCGTAGACAGGGCAGCTGCAGCTCAGCTATAGCCAATTGTTATCATGGGGAATGCAGACCTGTGCTCCCAGAGCTCCAGATATTTTTTAAGTGAAGCCAGAAATCTAGAATCTTATGTGAAAGCACCAAAGGTCTACAAGTTGGCAACAGAGTCAATTTTTTGGAAACACTGCTAGGGCCAAACACATCACATCTGTGGGCCAGCCTTGGCCCCTGGGCCTCTGGTCTGTGCCCTCTGTAGCTGTGCATTCCATCGGCGCCTGTGTGTCAGTCAGAAACGGGGGCTCGCTGGGTCCCACTCGCTGGGTCCCAGTGGGTGTGTGGGGTGAGGCAGTGCCTGAAGAGCACAATAAGAAAAGCACCCACAGCCCAGCTCAGTTTTCTTATCATGTTGGATTAATTGCAGCAGCTGCTCTAAACCTGACCTCATCCCCTCCAGTCACATCCCAATTCCTCAGAAGGGAGTGCTCGAGGGTGCTATGTGCTCAGTGGAAGGGCAGATGGGGAAGGAAGAGGCAATATAATGATCCCTGGGACAACCATGGACTCACCCTCCAGTGAAAAGAAGCAATTGATGTTGGGAATGTGGCCAGGATTGGTGAACCACAGGGATTTCTGTACCTTATAAACGAGGATGTAATACTTTCGAAGTGGCACCTTGAAAGAAAGAAGCATTGAAACTAGACAAATGGAATTGTGTTGTAGATAGGATAAGGCATGTTAAAGGAGATGGCCACATATGGGGGTCCATTGGGAAGTAAAGGAGAATCCTGTATGCCTTGGACCACTTAGTCTGAGGCTGGACCATCCAACCCACTGAGATAAATATGACCTTCCTATAATGGGCTGGCACTGCTGTAACTCTTATATTCTGTTCTGTAGAATAAACAATCTCACTACCAACCTCCAAGTCCAAATATAAAGATTCTATGCCTTGGTGTCATGATTTATATTATCCACTGGATATGTTCCATTAGAATGTCTATGCTTAAAGGGAAATTGCTCTTCATGTTGTTCAACACACCTCAAACAGGGACTCAATGATTACTTGTTAATATGCTTAGTTAAGATGTGTCCATTTGCATTTTGTATTTAGTTTTGTATTTCCATATATTTAGAGATCCGCTTGGTCCCCAGCTTTGACTCATGTTTTTCTACTTCATCTTGTGTTTCCATGTTTGTGGTGATACTGCGCTTGTCTGTACCCCATCCTGACACCCAGAATTATCATTGTGTTCACCAAAGCCTTGGGAACAGTCTGTAAATCAACAGTTCATTGTGGAGTACAGATTTAGTGAAAAGAAATTGGATTGGAAGAAAGTCTGTTAGTTGACAAGTTGGAATCCAGAGTCTGGATTGTCTCAGAATCCACCAGAATGGAAGAGAAAGTTATTTTGAGTAATTTGCAAGTATGAGTGTGCATGTTTTTCTCTGAAAAGCTTTGTGAGGCTTAGAGGAAAAGTGATATATTTTTGCACCAAGAAATTTGTTTAAGAACCAATTTTTATATTTCTATAAATAATAAAATTTAATTTAGGCATCAAATACAAATTGGTTTTCTTTTTATTTTAAACTTTACTGTGATTTCAGAAGAATGTTTAATATTTATTCTAAATGGATAATCACATTTGTACATGGTAGTAGCATCCTAGTTCTTTTTTGGATCAACTCCGTATCCACTATAATTAAAAATATGTAAAAATGGTATATGCGTGTGGGAAGGGAAGGAAGGGAAGCACTGGAAATTGAGTCAAGTCATGGGTTTGAGGTATGGAATGGAGAGTGGTTTTCCCCCTTTGTTGCAATTATGCTATTTTTGTAAATTTTTTAAAAACCTCAGAATGAGAAATCAGTGCCTTCAGAGTTAGAGTTTCCTTTTAAAAACTAGGTATTTTTACATTCTTGATCTTATATTGATAAGCTCATTTTCATCAGCCTAGATTTATTTTCCCTTTCCAATAATGTACTCCTTACTCTTTGGCAAGGTACCCCTTCCTCTTTGGCAAGGTACCCCTTCATTAGAGATCCGAAAGAAAAAAAAACAAATTATTTCAGATACTCGAGTCTGAGTACATAAGACAGTTTTTATAATAAGAAAGACAAGTTACGGGAAATGGAATCTTTTTCGATATCTGAGAGTTTGCTCTGCGGAAGATAACTGCACGCCAAGGCACTGCCAGGAGATCTATATTTCTGTTCCTGACATCTGTAGGTACCACTGCCACTGCCAATGGTGATGAGGATAAGTGATGGGAAAATGAACTGGGAGGTGATATATCTTCCTTGACAGATTTAAAGAACTGCCACAGGCAGCCCCAAGGCAAGCGCTGACTGAGGACATTCTGGCGCCTGTGTCAGGTCACTCTGGCATCGGCAGGCAAAGCTGTTAGAAGCAGGGGGCGATGCAATAACTCTGTGGTTTAAATCTCTACTTAGATCCTTTTTTTGAGGGGGTGAACTGGAGGTTGTACTACAAATTCTGAAATATCCATTATTGTTGGTAAGTTAGTATCTGCCTTGTCCTTGTGTTATTACCGTGGAGATCCAGTATTCATTACTCCATGCCCAGGATCCAAAGATATGCCCACATAAACATTTAAATATGGTTGTCCTAAGATTTCAAGGTTTGCTCCCCATCCTCGAAGCCCCTGCATTCACCCAAGGTGTAGTGGTAGATGTGGGCTGGGTCAATCTTAATATTGATCACAAGGGGAGAGTCTGACCTGAGTTACTGCTCTGGCAAAGACAAACAGGCACAAATGCAATACAGCAAAGGACCAAGGCTGCTCCCTAGGGAGCCTCCTGGGGAGCCTGGAGGAGCTGTGCTTACTGCTTCTGGAGAGCCCGGCTGGGGACATTCAAAGGGAGGAAGTGTGCTCAAAGGCAGCCCTTGCACCCAATGACTTTTCTCACTTTGTCTAAATATAAATATAATTTTTGGTTATAAAACAGCTAACCGTTTTGCTTTTCTTTTGTGCCTCTGTCGGGTCCAGGACTTTATAAGGATTTGACCTTACTCAAAATGTGCAAAGAAGAATGATGGAAGCCCCTGAATACCTTGATTTGGATGAAATTGACTTCAGTGATGACATCTCTGTAAGTATCGCTACTTGCAAGCAATGCTTTCAGGAGATTCGGCCTTCCTCTATGTGGGCTCCTTTCTCTGTTGTAGTCTGTATATCCTAAACTCTTCCAACCACGTTTAGAAATTGACGGCAGAAATCCTGCTATGGCTGACAAAGTGTGGGTTGGGGGCCTCCTGGACCAGGAGTGAATCCCACTTAATTTTGTGTGAGCTTGGGTGAGAAAGACATCATTTAACCTCACTGGGCCTCCCCTTCCTAATCTGTTTCATTGTTGTCAAAATTATTCATTGAGTAAATTTATAAAGTGCCTGCATATGGTAGGCACCTTCATAAATTTACTTATGTACAGAATTAACCCTATCGATGTTCATCTCTTTTATACGACTGGCTGTGCCACAGCCAGCATGCTCTAGCGTTCACAAGGACACAGACTGAAGGACGGCCAAGTTATTAATTTATGAACAATAAGAGCTTCCAGTCACTGGAGCTTTCAAAACACAGGTTGGACACTTGGGAATACTGAGGAAGAGTCATGTGTTGATAAAGGGCAGGACGGGCTGACCACTGAGGCCCCGCTTAATACTGTAATGCTGTGGGTTGATGAGCTTCTTAGTTCCCACAACACTCACAGACTTCCTGCTGCCTCCAGCCTAACTCCTGGCAGCTGTGAGTGGATGGTCTGCCTGCCCTTTGCTCAGAGCTGCTTGTGACTTACCCTGGGCCACGTGATCTCTTCTGCCAAAGGCCAACCAGCAAACCTACTGGCCTCTCAAACCCTAGCCCAGTTGGGCTGACTCTCAGACTGTGTGATGGGAAGGTTGCTGTTTCTGGACTAGCGATGTAACTTTTCTTCCCAGGACCTCCAAGGGTGCACTTTCTCACCTTACTTTCCATTGATTTCTCAGTTTTTGGTCACCACTGGCAATTGTCTCAAAAGTATAAGCTTTAAGGCGCCTCTGGCAGCAGTGTTATTCTTCTAACTTACTCCTTACCTTGAAGTAAAATATGCATACTCTATGCAAGAATTGGATTCCTGGGATGCGTTTGAAGAATCACCTATTTAATGGATGAATCTTCCTACCTTTCCCTATTTGTGAATTCAGCCTTTCCCTCCTTCAGCTTCCAGACAACTTTTATTAGTCCTCATTAAGACTAATGTGAAGTGAGTGTCATTAAGACTAATGTGAAATGAGTGGTATCTCTCTCTCTCTCTCTCCCTCCCTCCCTCCCTCCCTCCCTCCCTCTCCCTCCCTCCCTCCCTCCCTTTTTAAATCACTGTGCTTGACTGAAATGTGGATCAGAGCATGGTTCTTTTATAACCACTCCCCTCCAGGTATTTTGAGCTGGCTGGGGAAAAGCAAGAAAAGTGAATGATGATGTGAGAGGTGGGGGTGGGGTGGAATGTGTTTCAGAAAGGGGCATATGTTATGATTATCAATTCAGGGTAGCTCTCTGAGCCTGGATAATAAAGTTGCATTTTAAGAGCATAGGCTTTGAAGGCACCAGTCCAGGCTCCAGCCTCGTTCTGACCTTTGCTGGCTGGAACACAGTAACTTCGTCTCTCTGAGATACCCACCTCATTTTTAAGATTGTTTTGAGGACTGAGTGAAATAATAATATATGGAAAGCACTTATTTTGGCACACAGTAAGTTGCTCTTAAAAATGGTAGCTTTTGTTATTATTTCAATGAATACTACAATAATATTTATATGACCAATGGTGAAGAAAGAACTCCAGGGAAAAGACCAGGCATCACGTCAAGACTTTAAAAAAACACAATAGAGCAGTTATATTTACAGAAGAATCATTTGGCAGCAGCCCTTAATTTAGATGAATTAGGAATCTCCACTTGCAAGATAATAAAATATGTTAAGCAATAACTAAAGCTGTTTAGCAAATTGGGATTCAAAATTATGCAATAGTTGAGCTTCTATAACCTGACCACTCAAACATAAGTAAAGATCTCCATCTGTAGTTGTGTAACTGCACTCAAACTTCCCCCCTTTAAATAGATTCCTGTTGTTTGTATCTTTAACCTGCATTTAAACTGAAATCAGAAAGGAAAAAAAATGAAATTGCATAGAATTGTTAAAATAATGATAATGGTTAACATTGAGCACTTCCCAGGGGATAGGCATTATCTTATTTAATCCTCACAACAATCCTGTGAAGTAGGGAATATTATTATCTTCCTTTTACAGATGAGGAAACTGAGGTGTGGAGATGTTACATAACTTGTCTGAGCTCACCCACCTACTTAGAAGCACTGTCTTTGGAATATCAACTTTTAGCCCCAGTACGTGGGTCGGCTTTACCCATCGCCCCTGGGGAACATTTGGCAATACCTGTAGACACTTTTGATTGTCATAACTGGGGAGGTATTCCTGGCATCTGGTGGGTAGAGAGCAGGGGTGGATCTAAACATCCTGCAATGCCCAAGAAAATCTCCTACAACGAAGAATTATCTGGCCTAAAATGTGGGCAGTACTGAGGATGAGCAATCCTGGTCTATTTTAATCCACTTAAAACTAAAGAAACTCTACTTTACCTGGCAACCTCTGTAACATGGTAGATTATTTTATAATAGTTCCATCTCATCCAGGTTCAACACCTTAAATGTGCCAGAATCATATTGCTCTATATAATGTCTTCATGGGAAAAGCAGTAGAGATAACCTCTAAAATATTGAAATGATTGTTCTCAGCCTGTTTAGGTAACCTAGGAACAATAAATTTACAACTGCTTTAGGGGCTAAACGGAGGCAATTCAAATACTAACACTGGGGGAAAAAAAAAAAAAAACACGCCATGATGTGTTCAGTTTGCTAATTCACTGGCGTAACAAGAAATGTAGTCTCCCATAAACATGCCTGTATTGTTAGGATTCTGTAAACCTCCTTTTCTGACAGCCCTTAAGCTTCTTTCCTGGTTTAGTGGCAGGAAGGGGGAAGGAAAATGCACAATACATTTGAAAAAGATGTTTACAAAAAAGATGCCCGAGTTTAAAACTCCTCTTCTTACTCTCCAGCCATAGCCCTTTCATATATTACAGGGTTTCTGTTTCATGATTTTCCCCTCTGGTCGTGAGCCTGGCTCTTGTTTTAATTTAAACACAAGCTGTATATTGGTACAGAAAAACAGCTAGAACTGTTTTTTTGCCTTTACCTAATGAAACAAAACACAGAAGGCAATCAAATTATTTTGAAGTTTCCCAGACTCAAAAATAATGCTCATCTTTTGCAAAATGCAGAGTTTAAACTATACATTCTTGTAACCCGGCCATCTAAAAGGGCAGAACATTGTGCAATAACTGAGGATCTGTGAAGGAGAGATGACGACACACATAAACATACGAGTTCAAAGTTGGGCTTTTCTGTCACTGCAAATGTGTTTACAGATTTCCTTCTTTATTCCTATGGAAGCCAGATCTCTCTGTCTTAAAAAAGAGAAATGCTCTGGAATATTATTTTACCATAGGGTTCTTAGTAGACATGATGTATTTTTTTCTAATTTATTTATTTATTTATATTTATTTTTGGCTGCGTTGGGTCTTCATTGCTGCACGAACAAGAGAAAGCCCGCAAGCTTTCTCGCAGCAAGCGTGGGCTACTCTTCGTTGTGGAGCGCGGGCTGTAGGCATGCGGCCTTCAGTAGTTGTGGCTCACGGGCTCTAGAGCACAGGCTCAGTAGTAGTGGCGCATTGGCTTAATTGCTCCGTGACATGTGGGATCTTCCTGGACCAGGGCTTGAACCCGTGTCCCCTGCATTGGCAGGCGGATTCTTAACCACTGCGCCACCAGGGAAGTCCCCCGTGATGTATTTATTTTATGAAGAGAGACCAATTTGCTGTCCTCAAAAATAGGATTATACACAGGACTGAATAAAGCAGAGGCCAAACCACAGATCCACTGCAGCGCTCCACTCGTGAGCCACCAAATGTTGGCCATGCCACGCACGGACTGAACTCTTTAAGCACTGGTCCTGTTTAAGCCTCACATCAAGTCTACAAGGCAAGCCCTATTTTTATCCCCTGTTTGGCAGATGAAAAAATGAGGCTTAGAGAGAGAGTCTGACTTTCACAAGGTTACAAGTAGGTAAGTGGCAGGGCTAGGATTTCAATACAGAACTGTTTGACTGTGTTACTCTTTCTCTTCTGAGCAACTTGGTTGAGTAGAATCATCTCTGGACCAGTCATCTCACCCATCACTATCCCCAACTGTCATTGAAGCAATTGCAAAGTGCTTTTTGGAAGTAAGGGAGTTGGTATATAGTGTAAATAAATAAAATAAAAACAAGCTAAGAGAACTTAAGCAAGTCTCTCAATTTTATTGTTCCTCAACTTTTCCATCTGTAAAATGATAATAATCCATCTCTACCTAGCATCCTGGATTTTATGGAGAAGATATGAAAATTTATATATATGTACATATGTAAACACACACACCCATATTTATATACAGACACAAATACATATATATGTACATGCGCATCTGTATACAAACACCTACATGTACATATAAACATGTACATGTAAATAGACACACACACATATGTGCACACACACATAAATAGAATTAAGTGCAATGCTGTATTCCTCAGCACAGGAAATTTTGTTGCCTTTCTGTGTCGCCATGACTGCAGCTTTGGTGAAAGTTGACATTTGTGGAAATTGCATAGCCTATGTTTTGTGCAAATCAAATGAGATCAAGATAAATAAGTGTCCTTCCACTTTATTATCTCCTTTGACCCAAGGCCTTGCAACCCAGAGTTATAGCACAGACTTATGTGGATTCATTTTCCTAAGGTGCTTAAATCACTGGTAGAAAAATAAATTCTTACAGCAAATAAATCTCACTCTCAGTGAGTTACATTTTCCCATCCCACAGACTGGGCATCACTTGCACTAAAATACCTGACCCCCTCTGTTTTGTGTGCACTACATTCCACTAACACTTCCCAGATTTCATTACATTCTGTCCAAGAGCTGCTTCACAGCAGTGGGAGACCTTAAGAAAGGGTGTGTAGGGCTTATCACGTGGACTTAGGCACTGAGTTAGGGAGGGTGAAGAATACAGCTTTTGTTCCAGTTTTAGGTGTGAAAAAGACTAGAAAGATATTCAAGGTGCAGAGAACCTGGCTTGCCCCTCCTCTCTAGCAAGGAATCTGTCTAAGATCCTATTATCCTTTCCTCTTTGCTTCCTAGAATGTGACCAAGACGTTTAGGTGGCCTCTGATTGCCTCCATCCCTTCTTCGCTGTCCCCGTCAATCAGCCCTGCCGTGCTTACTTTAAACTTACTTATATTTAAACTTAGTGCTTCTCAGTAGGATCTAGTTTCATCAGCTTTTCAAAATGACCCAACATTTTTCAGTGTTCTTTTTGCAATATCTTGTATTCAAGTCTCAATTACCTCTCATGGGTCCCCTCTCCAGCTCCCCGCTATCCAAAACCTCACACTTGTTCTAGTATTATATATGTGTTACCATTTTCTGAATACCTGCCAGGAAAGGAATTAGGAATAATCTAATCCAGGCAAAATGAATTGTAAATTCATGTCCCATAACTGCTGTTAGAGTCCAGGTCTAGAACCCAGGTCCTCAGACTCTGAATCTTGGACCTGACTGATATCTCTACCTGAGGTGGTAGAGAGCAACCTTATGGACAGAGTGATTTCCAAGAAGAATGAGCAGCTGCTGGATTTTTTAATTTGCTGTCCTGTCACTCTGCAGATAGCCCTGAACCTTCTCATCTTGCCCAATAGTCATGGCATTTACTAGATTGACTATGCAGGTTATTTATACAAACTATTTTACCATTTATGAACAACTAGATTTTATGTCAGTCTACTCAACAGGCATGTATTAAACATTTACAGTGCACCAGGCATGGTTCTAGGCTTGGCGTGAATGACACAGACTTGTTCTGTGCTCTCACAGAGTTTACAATACCCTATGATAACAATTGAGCATATTATGAAATGCCAGATTAACTTAGTAGTAGGTTACATTTAATCACAATATCAAACTCCATTTTTGACAGTCCGTCTTTATATTTTGGTAGTGATTAATTATTGGCTCACAATTAAAACCAGGCAATCACTGAGGTCAAACAAGATGTAAAGCCAGCCATCTGCCCTACTGTGAGATAACTTTCTTTTCTAAGTCTTTTGTAATTTGTGATTTTTGCCTCAATAGTTACCATTATTTTGGCTTCATTTCTAAATGCTCATTTTTGATACTTTTTAATTAAAAGATAATAGTAACTAACATTTATTGAACACATAACTATGCATCAGACACTATTCCTGATGTTTTACATTATTAGCTCATAATCTTCACAGCCACATTCTGATGTAGATACCATGAGTACCTGTTTACAGATGAAGAAACTGATGATAGACAGAGATGGAGTAACTAAGTTTAATTAGCTAGAAAATGGTGAAGCCAGGCTATAACGTGCAGTCTAGCTCTAGAATCCATGTATGTAACCACTGTGTTGAAAATGACTTCTGCCCAGTCCCTTGGTCACCTGTGGCCACACTCATTCACCCCTGTCTTTTCCCATCCATGACCACTTTTCACAGCAGGTGGGGATCATTCAATACTGTGCTCTCATCACCTTCACCAATGTGGATCTGAATCTTTTGCCTGATTACGCATATTAGCATTACAATAGAGTCATTCCTGGCATACTCTCAATATGGTCAGAACGAATTACTGAATTTTCCCAAATACCAACCACAAGCAATGTTTTAGCATAAAAGAATTTGATGATTATTAATTTTTTAAGTACCTCTTGGAACATAGGATAAAAACAAGGAACAAGAGCAAAAATCAAATGCATTTGAAAAGAGGATTATTCATAATAATTTTCTTTAATAGAGCCTGAATGGTGGAAAGAAATATATTTAAATCAGACTGGGATACTTATATGAACATGTAGATCACCAATATCTGTACTATGTAGAGGTGGCGGTTGAAACTGTGGG
The DNA here is from genome assembly GCF_009873245.2 of Balaenoptera musculus. Lineage (NCBI taxonomy): Eukaryota > Metazoa > Chordata > Mammalia > Artiodactyla > Balaenopteridae > Balaenoptera > Balaenoptera musculus. The sequence continues at coordinate 99,898,518 of NC_045787.1, forward strand.
AGTCCGTAAGGTCACCTGTGAAGCATGGAATGTGGAAAGGGAAGAATGTTCCAGGGAAGGAACTGTGCAGATGTATGTCCTATGAGGTGGGAGGAAAAAGAGGCTTCTACAAAAGAGACTGGAAAGGAGTTTTCAAAGATACAGGAGGAAAACTAAGGGAGATTAAAAAGAGGGGGAGGGATGATTTAAAGAATTTAAAAAAGGAAGTGGTCCAGAGTGGGAGATAGGTCATTAGAAAGAGAAGGGTTTGAAAAGTGCCACTGGATTTTCCAGTTAAAACTCTTTGGTGGCCATAATAAGAGCAATGCCTGTGGGTGATAGCACAGATAGCGGGTCGTCGTGGCTGGAGGAGTGAATGCAGAGGTGAGGAAGTGGAGACAAGAAGCAAGGCAGTTCTTTCAAAACAGATGGCTGTGAACCCAAGAGCAGGAAACTCCACCCATGGCCAACTGAGGAGGCAGCGTGTCTTGAGGTGGCAGGGGTGCTTCTTTAATTTTATGGGATCAGAGGAGAGAGCTGCAGTTGAGAGAGTAGCTGAAGAGAAGAAGAGGGGACGATGGCAGAGCATGAGTCTGAGATGGGAGAGGAGATCTGAGGGCAAGCAGCGGGCTAGTGGGATGAAGGCTTGCACTGTGGGTACCACATCCTCAGAGAAGGGAAAAGAGCCTGATCTGTTAGGGAGGGCACGAAGTCAGGACACCCCTTCCTGAATTGGGAGGTCAGGCCACTGGAGAGGAGGTCACAATTTTAGGAAAACATTGTGCTTCTGAAAAACTCACCTCAGCTGCGTGTCTTTGCTTTCACTACCAGCTTTGCATGTACACATTTCTGTCATTTTATTGTGTGACGTGGAGAGGCCTGCTTGAATTTTGGAAAGCTACGTGAGAAACCATGAATTTTAGTGTAGTTGTTTGGTTGACTGGCCTAATTGTTTCTTTTGAAAACTTAATGCGACCTTAGTTGTTTAAAACTCAAGTCTCTAGCTTGAAAAGGTGTTGGGATTTTAGTTCTTTCATTTTCTGTGGCTCATGACCATTTGAGTAATGCCTGCTTGTTCACCCAACTGGCTGCACTTCTCAGGTGCAAGGGCCAAAGCTTTTCAGTCCCGAATAGTATGTAGGGTGGTCAGAGATCCCCAAAGCCCAATGTAGAAATCACAGTCTGTTATTATGAATCCCACGCATGTTCAAACTATTTTGCATGGCAGAGTGACAACATTGATGTAAGCTGGGACATGTAGGACTGTCTTACGTCATAGCAACTCTGTGTAGCTTGTGAAGCTAAGTTTCAATGTCTGTTCTTGGCCGTGGGTTCTCTTGGATGAGGAAAGACCAAAGAAGCCAAATAAGGTGCTGAGACAGGCTGGCTGTCCTTCCTTTTTTCCTTTCCAGTCCGAACCTGGCTCCCCTCTTCCTGCTTCATCAGTTCTCACATCTTGATATACTGAGCTGCAAATCATGAGAGGCACGAAGATGAGAAACACACATGAAAAATGAGTTAGAGAGAAGAGACCAGAACATTTAACATCGTTTTACAGCTTGCAAATTGACTTCACTTACATTATCTCTTATGATTATCTGTGTTTTCTAGATAAAGAAACTGAGCCCCAAAGATAGGAAATGATTTATTTGTCCAGAACTACAGAGTTAATAAATGTCAGAAGTAGGACTCGAATCCAGAGCTTCTGGCTCCAAATCCATTGTCTTTATACAAAAAGCTAAGGCATCAGCCAGCATTCATGCTGTTAATATATGAGAAGTGTTTATTCTTTTAAATATAGCGTGATTACATTGCTAGACTGGTAGTTATGGGATTTTCTAAGAAGATTAGTGCTTTATAAATATTAAGTACTACCATTATTAGTATTATTATTGCCACCCAAATCATGGGCTACATAGGAGAATTCATTTCATTCAGTTCAACAAGTACCTAGTTTCTTTGGTAACTAAAATATTGTCCACACCCTCAGGAAGCAGAGGAAGAAATTAGGTAAACATATAGATGAAATGTCACATGATGGATTCTTTAATGGACATATGCCCAAGATAAGGAAATAAAGAGCAGTGGTTCTTGAACTTCGTTATGCATCAGAATCACCTGAACGGTGTGTGAAAACACAGATTGCCGGGCCCTGCCCTTAAAGTTGCCCAAGAATGTGAATTCCTAACAAAGTTCTTAGATGGTGTTAATGCCACTGGTCTGGACACCATACTTTGGAAGCTGAGATAAGCTCCATCCGGGAGGCTCAGAGAAGATACAGTGGGGGAGCCACAAGAAATTTACTGTTACTAAAGCAGCCTGAGGATGGAAAAATGTCATGGAGAAGTAGAGAAGAGGAATTACAAGGAAGCACAAGGAAATTGTTGGAATTGATAGATAGGTTCATTATATTGATTGTGATAATTTTATAGGTGTATACATATGCTGACACATTAAACTGTACACTTTAAATATGTGAAGTTTCTTTAAAGTTTATCAATTATACTTGGATAAAGATGTTTAAATAGATGAAGAACAGCAGATTCCAAAAAAAAAAAAGGAGAAGAGGACCGTGGGGAGAGATGTCTGAGCTGGTGGAGGGCTGCATGTGCCATGCTAAGGCATGTGGCCTTTCTCCTATAGGCAGTGCAGAGCCACTGAAAGATCCGAAATAGAGAAGCACCCTAGTCAAATTTGCATTTTAGAAAGCTAATTAATTTTAGAGCAAGTATGGAAGCATGGAAGAAATTGCCACTTACGACCTAAATATGAAAGAACTCCTTTGACCGTCTATAATATTATGCCCAGGGATTAATCAAATGTGTGTACAGCTTAGTATTTCAGTCGAATAGTTAATAAGTCATTGTGTGCCATGCATATGTACAAGTCAAGGATATCATCCTTTCCCTTAGACACTTGTGGGAGCCAGCACAGCCCAAGGGAACAACAGCACAGCCCAAGGGAACAACACCTTGCCTTGTCTTTCACAAGGCAAGGTGCTTTTTTATCAAGGGCAGAAAAGAGTCTTTCTCTTTCTGACTTAACTTCACTTAGCATGATAATCTCTAGTTGCATCCATCTGAAATGTGACACAAATGAACCTATCTATGAAATAGAAACAGAATCATGGACCTAGGGAACAGACTGGTGGTTGCCAAGGGGATGGGGGGCGGGAGAGGGAGGGAGTGGGAGTTTGGGGTTAGCAGATGCAAACTGGTGTATAGAGAATGGATAAACAACAAGGTCCTACTGTACAGCACAGGGAACTGTATTCAATATCCTGTGATAAACCATAATGGAAAAGAATATGATAGCACAGGGAACTCTACTCAATGCTCTGTGGTGACCTAAATGGGAAGGAAATCCAAGGAAGAGGGGATATATGTATATGTGTGGCGATTCACTTTGCTGCACAGCAAAAACTAACACAACATCTTAAGCAACTATACTCCAATTAAAAAAAAAAAAAAGAGGAAATTTAGACACAGATACCCAGGGAGAATGCCATGTGATGACAGAGGCAGAGATTGGACTGGTGTGTCTACAAGTCAAGGAAAACCAAGGATTGCTGACAACCACCCAAAGCTAGAAGAGGCAAGGAAACCTTCTTCCCTAGTGCCCTCAGAGGGAGAATGGCCCTAAAGACACTTTGACTTTGGAGTTCTAGCCTCCAGAATTGTGAGGGAATAAATTTCTTTTCTCTAAAAAAAAAAAAAAAAAGGAATATGAAAAAGAATGTGTGTGTGTGTGTATAACTGAGTCACTTTGCTGTAAGCAGTAATTAACACAACATTGTAAATCAACTATACTTCAATTAAAAATTTGATTAATTAATTTAAAAAAAAAAAGAAGTCAGTAAGGGCTGAAGCAATCAGCCAGGGTTTCACAGAAAATGCAGAACTCAAGCTGGCCTTGCAGAGCAGTGGCATTTGCCTGGCCAGAGGAAGGCACTGCAGGCAAGGAGGCCCCCGGAGTAAAGGAACTGAAGGGGAACTGAACTTTGAATGCACAGGGACATTGAAGAAGCGGAGACAAATGTTCAACCTTTGGCAGGGGCTTTTCTTGAGGCATGATGGTGGAGTGGAAAAGAAGTTTGGATCAAAAAGGGTGTTTCCACTGAAAGATGTTTAGAAAAAAAATAAATTAGAGAGCAACATAGAGGTAGGAAATATAATACTTCTCAGCCATCTGCAAGCCCCTCTCCTCTCTTATCACCCAAGGATAATAGGAATCAAGGGAACAGAATATAAAGGCTCAAGAGACAGGGAAGGTACATGGGTCTTTGGTTCTGTTAGGGCCAAAATAACAGTAGTTGCTACCCTGGGAGCTGGCCATTGTCCTGAGAATGCGGTGGGCTGGAGACCTAACAGCTCCTTATCAAAGGCCATCTGTCCTGTGAACTGGAATGAAAGCCTGGGAAGTCTTCCCTTTCAGCTCCCAGATGGTATCACAATGCACTTGTGAAAGAGACTTCCTGGGTCATTTGCTTATTCCCAGATTTGCAGATATGAAAATTTTTTTGCGTGTTCGTTTTGTGAATTGTGTGTTTCCACTGTATCGCTTCATATCACAACTTAACCATCTATACAGCACTCTCTTAAGCTTTATCTTCTACGCAAAGAGCAGTGTACTTGCTGAAAGAAATCTACAAATTGATTTTTTTCCTTGTGTGTCCTTGTAAAGAATGGTAGATTTGTTCACAGTGTAGACTGGAGTCATTGCTGAATTTGACATTCCATATACCCTTGCAGTTATCCAAAACTTTGATTTTCTGGCCTACACATCATCTTTTTCTTAGATTATTATACTTTTTATTTCCCTGACCGGGAGCAGCACCTGACTTTTTCTTCAATGGCTTTATTCCCAAATTATTAACATGAATGCCCGCACAAAAGTGGCTTCCTGTGTGACCATGGATCAAGAGGCAGAGCTGCCAGGTGTGATGCAGGTTGAGGCAGTGGATGGGGCTCAGCCAGGCAAGTCTCTGCCTGGAGCTCAGTCCCTACACCAGCCAGGCAGCCTGGGTTGTTCAAATTTAAACCTCATCAAATTAAAAGTGATTGCATACTGTGGACCTTGGAGGTCACATTGGAGGAGCTGAAGGTGCAGCTAATAAATTGTAGATTGTGACATGTCTGACTTTGGGGTGGGAGGTGACAGGATACACGTGGCTGGAAATGCAGATAGCAGCATACCCGGTTTAGTCAAATACATATCATGAAGCCCGCTGAGCAACTTATTGAACTTATCATTAACTATATTTAAAAGCACAATCAATCTGAAATTTCCTCTTTCTAAAATTTTGCCTTGGAAGAAAAGGAAAAAACAAAAGGAACGAGGGTAAGACTTTGCCAAAGGGTGCTTTCATGGGGCACATGGCAACCAAAACAAAAGGCCCAATTTTAATTGAATTACAAACTGTGTAATTATTTAACCTGTACCAGCTGGTCTCAAGAAGCTACCAGATTTCCTTAGAGAGTTTGTACTTGGCCAGAAACATAAGGTAACTTATTAGGAACAAGAAAACTGCCTTCTATACCTATGTTACCAGCCCCCACTCCCAAAGAGCATAATATAAAAGGGGAATAAAATCCCTGGAGTTCATTTTTGGCTTAAGAGGCAGTCCTCCCGCCCTCGAGTATGTGAATGGGTTTGCTAAAGCACCTGTAGTCTCTGAGGAATGGCTGACATAAACAGGATGTTACTGCATCAGACAGGTAAGAGTAAATTCTCTAATTAGTCATCTGAGATTTCATTTGTGACTTGGAAGTACTGGAAATTTAATTTGTTTGTGACGTGCAATTGGCGAACTGACAGTAGCTCCCACTGCGCCTCCCTCTGTCTTGCTGTCCTGATGCTGGGTGGAAAGCACAGGGGTGGGGCGTGTGGGGCGGTCTCGATGTAGACACTTCGCTTCATCTCTCAACATCAAGCTAACTAAAGCACCTTCGTATTGATAAATGTGTCCTAATTACACATTCCTCACTTGTAATGCTAGAATAATCCTAATGAGTTTCCCATGATCATTTTTCTTTTAGATTAAATGTTTTTTCTCAATCCCCCTTCCAGTTTTGTAACAGTGAAGTCATTCAGAATCCATGCTCATTTACATAAGAGCATTGTTCCATAAAGGTACAGAGCAAACTATTTTTAGAAAGCTGTATTTTATGAATTAAAGTATGATTGAAGACAGGACCTGACTTGGCCTTTGATTAAAGACAGAGTTCATCCTATTTATTTTGTTTTAAAACACCCTTCTCCAAAGAAAGCTTGATTGGGATCAAACTTCGGCCCCATACATCATAGCTATTGATTTCACATTTGTTGTCGCTCTGCTGATTTTATGCCCCTTTGTGTCACAATTTGTTATCCTGATGGCCGGCCCCTGAGTTGGTGCTGGGACTGAGCCTGCAAGGTGGCTTCTTTCAGTTCAGACTAATCTATCCATGAAACAGATGAGCTTTCAAACACAGAACTATGCTCTTCTCACTTTTCATAGCATTATCCTGGTATTTCCCATGGAGATTACAGTAAAATTTGTGGCAAGTAGCAACATTAGGGACATTTCTGTAGTCCAGGAGATATAGCTCCTGGCTGCCCTGGGTGCTGCAGGAAGCTGTGTGCTCCTCCTCTTGGCTTTTTTTTTTTTTTTTTTTCCCACACATAGATTCACTCTTAGGATTCAGAATGCAAATATTATGGCCATCTTCTGGAAAATGTCAAGGACAGAAAATCCTTCCATCTTCTACAAGTAGCAGAAGGGATAGAATGTCTGCTGGATACACCCCACCTTATTTGTTAAAGGACTGTCCAGCCCTCTTTTTAATCTGCATCTACTTACATGCTTATAGGTAGAGTCTGGGATGCTGCCAGATCACCAGGCAGCCCATTTAGGGTAAAATTAGACAGACTTTCTAGAGATATATGTTGTACTCAAGTATCACTTCTTGTGTTTTGATTTTCTGGCCAACTGAGTGAATGTAATGCTCTTATTTTAAATTGCTACTTTACACTTTTTCCTCCTCTGGCTTCCCATTCAGTATTCAGTCACGTCACTCAAGACCATCCCGGAACTGTGCCGAAGATGTGATTCGCAAAACGAAGACAGATCAGGTAAGCTTTGCTCCCCACCTCTTCTCCTTATCCTGCCTTTTAGAGTGTGTGGGGGGGGACTCCTCCTGGCATCCCTTCCCCCTCACATTGGTTGCTGCTGCTTTCTGTTTTCTTTTTCATTTATGGCTTCTCCACTTACCCCCGACCCTCAACAAACAGATGTTAGGTCATCCTCCAAAGACTAACCGGACAGGGAGGCCCTAATGAGGACTCAGCTGTATACAAATAAATGTAGGCGATCATCGCGGCAGCTCCAAACCACAGTATATGCAGCAATTTACTGCAAACCCGAGAAACCATTGGTGACAAAACATAATGATGCAGGCGCCAATGAAAAAATGTTGGATGCATTTACTACCCATATGGCAAGGACCAGCTTGGGGGATGGTGCTTTGCCAAAGTCTGAAACCCTATCAGGGATGCGACATGATAGAATCTGCAGTAAGGCATACTGTAACAGTTAAGATTAAAGCAAAGCTTTGGAGTTTAATAGTGTAAACTAAACAGAGAATTATGGCATATAGATGAAAACCAGCTGGCTGACCTTTTCTCCCTGCACACCCCCGACCCTTGACAAAAAAAGTACATTCAGGGTTGTTTTTCCCTCTGTAAATCAAATTAAGCCTCTCTACTTTTCTCTCTGTGATGGGCAAAAATGAAAATAAAAAAGGATATTGATGGGAATGATACCATAGCATTAAACTGTGAAATGATGTTTATTATTTTTCCAAGTAATTACTTTAAGGCATCACCATTAACCTTGCCAAAGCTGGACCTCTGATAGTAACTAGAATCCTGAGAACCACGGATGATGGAAGACTTAAGATAACCCTAGAATTATGTGTATCGTGTTTGAAAATAAATAGATCGTCCTTACCTATGCAGCTGCTAGAACTCTAGGCCTTTTGAACTGAAAGGACTGTGCAAAGCTAATTTACTTTTCTCTTGGGCCATTTGTTTTCTTTCAACATTTTGTTTAGATGAGATGGGGAAAATAATTAGTCTATCTAGGTTTGTTTATCTTTGTTTTGTTTTTGTTTTTGTTTTTTTGTATGAGTGAAAGTAATGCTTCAATGTTTGGGTCAGAAACATCATAGAAGATAGTTTGAAGTTCAAATAAAAGTTTTCATTTACCTCCATTTAAAAAAAATTTTTCTTATTTCAAATGCACTCAAGTATCTATGGGGTTAACAGAGGCTTTGGCCATAAGGCTTATCAGGATGTGCCTCCTTAAAAGGCATCACCAGGTTCAAAGTTAAACCTCTGTGATCAGTGACAAGGGCAGCAGACGCAGTGGACGGGCCCTCGGCCTCAGAGTCCGAAGACCTCCGTCTGAGTCAACATTCAGACATCTATCAGTTATACGACCCTGAGCCTGTGACTCATTATCTATAAAATAAAAAAGAAACTTGTTCTGCCAATGTTGCCAGGCTACTGTTAGGATCAAAATTAGGTGATGTATCTGAATGTACTTTGTAGTTACAAGATTTTCTTTCTTCTTTTTTTTTTTTTTAATTGGAGATGGGGCAAGAGAGAAGACATAATAGCAAACACTTCAGTAGTGCTTAATGTGCTAGGTATTGCTGGAAGCCCTTTACTCGTATTAACTCAATTAATCCTAAAATCCTTGTGAGCTAAGTATATTGTACTATTAAGATGTTTATATTATATAGATGGGCAAACTGAGGCACAGAGCAGAGAAGTAAATTATCTCGCCCAGAGTCACACAGCAGTTGCGTTACAGAGCTGGGATCCAAACCCCAGGAAGTTTGCCTCTGGAGTCTGTTGTCTTATCCATTACATATACTGTCATATAGCTAGACTTAGGGATAGTAATTTAATTTTAAGATATTTTCCTTTTAAAACTTTAAAAGCTAGCATTTTCCCTCACTGATGAAGTGGAAAATTTCTTTTCTCTGTTAAATAGCTTCTCTTGCTTACCAAGTTAAGTGAATTAACCGAAGCTTTTAAAAAGAATTTTCCTGGGGCTGGTTTATTCCATTTTCTCCAGGTCTTGTGACTTGTAGTCACTTCCACAGTAGGTGATGTTAGACATTCCTTCTGTGGTTGAGAAGGAGGCCAATTTCAAGTTCAGAAACCTTTAAACTCACCCAGAGCAAATATCCAGTGTTCGAGGTAATCACCAATAATTAGACCTGACAGGAAATGGATATATGAGGGAAAGACTCAGGCCTCTTTAATGGAATCCCATGTACACCTCCAATTTGATGGACCATTTGGAGGCTGGTAAACCACTTTCTAATAGAGCAAGAGGGATCCTAGAAAAAGAAACACATGAAAAATCAATCTCTCCAAAGCACTGCTGTAGAATTATCTGTGAGCTGCTTCGAAAGAAATCTCAACATAGTAAAGTTTTCACCCTCCATTTCTGAAAGAACTGAGGCAATCTCAGTTAGTGTCATGGGCATGCAGATGTGGAAATAACCCTCCACCCCCAACACATCTCCTTAGTCTTTCCTGTTTCAACAACCTAGGAGGAGTTTGCTCCAGGAGCACTTGCACAATTTCCATCTTTATGGTAGTCTTTTCGAACAGATGGCGGCAGAAGACACATTGGCTTCTGAGAAGGGTCCACATCTTCTTCTGGATGGGACACCCTCTGGGGGAACTTTTCCCTAAACCTCCTGTGACTTAGAACATACTCTACCGGATAAAGATGTGTCTCTTTACCTTTCTAAAGTTTGTTAGGCACTTTCTGTTTTGTGTAGGTTGTCAAATGTCAACACCCATCCTGTACTAACAGGTCTTTGACTAGATAGATGTTCTTGGACCCAGTTGTTCTTTTATTTATTCATTCCTCAAATAACTTTTGTGTTTTCTGTCCTATGCACTGAAGACAGGGTAACAAGCAAGGGGTAGACAAGGCCCTGTTCTCACAGCACTTACATTCTGCGAGGTGACAGACAAAAGGCAGGCAAATGAAGACATAAACCAGATTTTTCCAGGTAGTGATAAGAGGTGACATGAGGCATGTGATAGAGTAACTTACAGTGGCTGGGGAGGGAGGGGGGTTTGGGGGATCAGGGAGCGTTCTTAGGGCCCAGCCATGGGAAAGCCAGTGAAGAACAGTGAAGGCAGAGGAACTAGCGAGCGCAGCGCCCCTGAGTCAGAAATGAGCTTAGCATGGATGAGGAAGAAAAGGAAAACCAATGTGGCTGCATGGGGCAATCAAAATGCGGATGAGACCAGGGAGCCGGTCAGGGTCAGACTCTACAGGGCCCTGAGGGTCATGGTACGCAGAGTTCAGATTTTACGCTAAGTTCTGTGAAGAGCGCTGACAGCAGGATCCCAATTTTTCTAAAATGCTATTTATTACCTGGAAAGAAGCCGAAAATCATAACTCTCAGTAGAAGAAGGGACCCTAAAAACTAAACTCTTCTCCAAACTAAAATTTCCCTCCACAGTTTCTCTCCCTCTAGTTTAAGAGGGAGAGAAAGTGAGAAAGTGCAAATAATAAAAGCAGAAGGGTACGGTGTTGACAGGGGATGGATGTGGGTAAAGGGTATACAGGTGTTCTTTGTACTGTTCTTATTCTTTCAACTATTCTATAAATTTAAATGAAAATGTTTTAATTATAAGTGAATTTTTAAAGGCCAATAATAATAACAATGTAGTCCAAAGTCCATCAGATCTTGGAGTGACTCTTATTATCCTGATGGGGTCATCAGCCTGTACTTCATCACGTGAGTGACAGGGAGCTCACAGTCTCACAAAGCTGCCTATTCATAAAGGTTAATTTTTGTTCAGCCAAAATCAGTGTCCCTCAGATGTCCATCCCTTACACCTGGCTTTTTCCTAGGGAACCTTAGAGAAGGAGAGTTCCTCCTGGGCAAGGGTGCCACTGAGTGTTTGGAGATGGCAGTCACCCTTGGTTTTGTCTTCTCCAAACTAAAATTCCCCTCCACAGTTTTGAGTGTATCCTGCTCATGCTTCTTGCTTTCTTGCGGCTGTTGCATTTACCAGCATCCCTCTTAAAAGTGGCGCACCCAGAACTCCACCCAAGGTTGCTCCCCGTATGGTCTGATCAGAACCTGTCAACCAACCACACAGATCAACCTCAGGACTTACCACACACCTTTCCTGCCTTCGCTCCTGGGCTACAAAGACAAGACTGGTGCCTCCCCTTCCTGCCTGTTATTTTTAAAGTGTTCTGAGAGGAACAGGAGTGCAAATGAGCCCAGTTGTTGGCCCTTGGGAGCCTCTCTATGAGACATAGAGCCCAGGGCTCACCCACTTCATCCCTGGTCCCTGGGTCAGCTCCACAGTGGGCTCTGAGATAGGCAGATGGCAGGGTGTTTTGTCACAGGCCTGGGGCAGCATTCCTGCACCTTCCACTCGCTCACCAACGCCCACAAGTCTGCCCTGGGAGTGCCCTTCCTTTAGCCGAAAGCACGGATTCCTGTTAAAATCTGTATTTCCCCTGACAAGGATAGTATTTTAAACTCTTTTCCATCAGTTACACTACACTATGCCTAAACTGAATTTTTGTGAGAAAAAGAAGTTTTGAAAAGAAGTGTGAAGGATTTGCAGATACCATAGGAAGGCAGGAGAGAGGGGAAGAACTAGGAATTAGAGGCTTGAGAACAAACTTTGCTGGTGCTTAGAGCTGCACAGGTGCTACTGAGATCTCCCAGTTATTTCTTAGGTGCTCAGCGTACCAGGCATTAGGCCAGGTCTTCTGTGCACAGCTTATTTGTCCTCAAAATAATTCTCTGAGGGAGGACCATTATTATACCCATTTTATGGATGAGGAAACTGAGGCCCACAGAAGGCAAATAATTTGTCCAGAGTTCTGCATTTGAAACCAGTTCTGCTGACCACAGAGTCCCTATGAAGTTGAGCAACTGAAGAGCAGTTGTAGTCTGAGGAACCACGCGCGGCTAGTGGAGTGGGGCAAGGATTAGCATTAGGGAAGTTACGGGTGAAAAACTTGCACCTCTAAAAGGGAGCTATTTATGAATTGTTGGCGTGTTTCCTCTGCTTAATCCCTGCTCCTCATGTAGGAAAGGAGGACAGCACGAGGCAGGGCGTGTTAACTCTGCTCTATATTTTCTCCGTATGAGGACTAAATACGTATGAGGACTAATACTAAATCGACATATGGTATTCAAATCAAACATATTCAATTTCATTGACTTCGAGCTTCTTTTAATTAATTGGACATTCAAATACACAGTTGTTTCAATTTATGGTGCTTTAAATGTCTTGTGATTCTTTCAAAATATGTATCTGCTCAGCTCATTGTATAATTTTCTTATGAAAGAAGGCATATAAATGTTAATGCAGCTTTGCATCTGAGAACTTAGATGTGTTGAGGTTGGGAAACTTGGTTATGTAACAGTAATAAATGGCCCTGGGGTGTGTTCGAGAAGAGATCCGGAAGGGTTTTCAATACCTAAATAGTAGAGAAGATCACTTGTCTGACAGTGAGTAAAGGAAAATCATACTTTTTAAACTCAGTATCTGGTAAAAGCTGTTTTGGATGTATATTTAGAAACATTGCAGATTTGCTATATTTTTAGCCCTGTGCCTGCAAATTTTGTGATAAACCCTGAAAATGTATGGTTTTCTAAGATTTTCAGGGATTTTGGCCAACACCGAAAATAATACATTGACATGAAATTTATCCTCTTGACGCTGCTGTGACATAGCTGATGATGTTAAATATACAAACCTCCTGCTTTCAATTTTATTAAGGTTTCATGCTAAAAGCATGAAAGTTGGTATAGCAGTTTAAATTGAAAAGCCTGCTGACTAATCCATTTCACATGATCTAATATAAAATGGACTTAAAGATTCGGGAAACACATTTGCTAAGATCTCAATCAAGAAAATGAACACTTCACCCTGATGCAGCAAAGAATCTAACATTTATGACAAAAATCTATTTAACTACAGTAAAAATTTACATACTGTAAAGCATGTAGATGAGAATGTTAGTCAAATAATTATTTTTGCTTTTTCTTTAACAAAATTATAATTATAAAGGTGACATAATTCATTTTTTTTAAATGGTAAGTAAAAACTACAATTAACCACGCTACCAAAACAAAATTGCTGTATTTCTTTCTAGTATTTTTTTCATGAGGCATATTTTTTGTATGGTTGTCATCATAACATAAGGGCAAATTTTTTTTAAACATCTTTATTGGAGTATAATTGCTTTACAATGGTGTGTTAGTTTCTGCTGTATAACAAAGTGAATCAGCTATACATATACATATATCCCTGTATCTCCTCCCTCTTGCGTCTCCCTCTCACCCACCCTATCCCACCCCTCTAGGTGGTCACAAAGCACTGAGCTGATCTCCCTGTGCTATGCGGCTGCTTCCCACTAGCTATCTATTTTACATTTGATAGTATATATAAGTCCATGCCACTATCTCACTTTGTCCCCACTTACCCTTCCCCCTCCCCATGTCCTCAAGTCCATTCTCTACATCTGCGTCTTTATTCCTATCCTGCCCATAGGTTCTTCATAACCATTTTTTTTTTTAGATTCCATATATATGTGTTAGCATATGATATTTGTTTTTCTCTTTCTGACTTACTTCACTCTGTATGACAGATTCTAGGTCCATCCGCCTCACTACAAATAACTCAATTTCGTTTCTTTTTATGGCTGAGTAATATTCCATTGTGTATATGTGCCACATCATCTTTATCCATTCGTCTGTCGATGGACACTTAGGTTGCTTCCATGTCCTGGCTATTGTAAATAGAGCTGCAATGAACATTGTGGTACATGACTCTTTTTGAATTATGGTTTTCTCAGGGTATATGCCCAGTAGTGGGATTGCTGGGTCGTAGGGTAGTTCTATTTTTCATTTTCATAAGGGCAATTTTATCCACTGCTTTTTTCTGCCGTTGCAGAATGTTTATGGCCAACACTTTGAATGAACGACAGAACTTAGGAAAGCAGAGCCGCCCCCTCTGTCTGCTTTTAATCCATTAACACTTTGCTAATGTCTCTGAAAGAAAGGATATGAAGTCAATGCGGGGAAAGATAGGAGCAGGGAGTGATAGAAAAATTAAAAATAAAACTCTAGTAGTGTCAAAAATAATGTAAAGGGCTGGCAGCGGCAGAGCTTAAATACAGTGCATCTTTGTCCCCTCTTCTCTCCTTGAGCATTTCTTCTCTTTGTTTAATCATAGATATAAGTCCCCTAGCTCCCTGACTTTCTGGAAGGTTGTGGAGTTAACAAAGTCAGGAACGAGGCAGTACTAGAGGGAGAGAAAACTCTGGGGAAGAGACCCAGTCTCCTTTCCCATGCTTTGGTTTTATTGGACTCTAAGAAGCATACCTCCCCCCCTCAAAACTGGTGGGGAAACCTCTTGGTAGAAATGAGTTCAAGGGAATCGGCAGTAAGGAAGGATGAGAACTCAGAAGTAGAGAGAAAAGCATCGTGGAGGCAGGAAGGGGAAGAAATGAAGCACAGGGACAAGGAAAAACCGGTACGGAAGCAAAGTGCCTTTCACCTTGTGTGGCCCTGCAGTGACTTCCTTCTCAGAAGTCAATCCTGTCGTTAGGGAGAAGCGGTTTTCCCTGCCCCATGTTCCCAATCAAGGCAACAGTAAGACCGGGGAGAGGGAGGGTTGTTACTAGTTTGGGATCTTCATAGAGTCTCTGAGAGCATCCCACTTCCTGCTGAAAGTGTATCCTTTTTCTTTTGTCTCCCAGTGGGCAATTTCTTCCCATTTAAAATGAGCGTGCTTTGTCCACATACCTTCTTTGCCCTGACTCTTCCCCTAAAAAAAAAAAATCACTAAAAAACTCAAGTAATAGAAACAGAATCCTAGAATCTCATAGTTGAAGGATCCTCGGAGAGAGTAAAGAATCATCTCCAAAAGTCCAGACCCTTCTGTGGCATCGATTGCTCGGGCCCTTGCATCTCACAAGTGCACTCCAAGACCGGAACCAGCGCCACCAGCATCACGGGGAAGCCTGTTAGAAATGCAGACCCCGAGGCCTTACTCCAGACTCCAGCATCAGAATCTGTATCTTGACAAGCTCTCCAGGTGACTCATTTGTGTATATTCGAGTTTGAGAAGCGCTGACTTAGGCCACCTTTGGTGCTAATCCATCGTCCCTGATGAGGTATCATGTCACTCTGTGCTCAGAATCAAGCAATAGTTCCCCAAGATGGTTCTCAGGATACACAGTGGGAAACTCTCTTAGTGGGAAACTCTTATGTGGTCTTCAAGCACTCTTCTCCTGGATCCGCAAGCTTCCTCGCATGCCGCTCTCCTCCTGCTTTCTGCCTGCCAGTCTCATCAAGGGACTTCCTTCGGTTCCTAAAATGTGCTGTGTTCTTTCACGTGACACGTCCTTCCTTCTCTCCTTTCGCCTCCAAGGTCACCTCCTCACAGCCCTTCACCCTACTCCCGCGACCACCGCTGTTCAGTAGAAATGTAGTGTAGGCCGTTTCCATAATTTAAACTTCTTCTAGTAGTTATATTAAAAAATATAAGTAGATGAGATTAATTTAATAATACCTTATATTTATCCCAATAAATCAAAGCTATTATCACTTTGATATGTACCACCAGCCACATTTTAAGTGCCTAATAGCCACAGGTGTCTAGTGGCTCCTATTTGGACAGTGCAAGCCTAGATTATATTAAAACCCCTCTCCCAACTTACTATATTATCTCCCAACTCCCTGTACTTTTCCACCTCTTTAAATATCTGTGTTTTAAAAATTATTGGTAATGTCGTTTAATATCAGTTTTCTCTAGTAGACTAAATAAAATCTCTTTTGGGTAATTTTGTTCATTATGGTATCTCCAGTGCCTACTGCTGGTGCTACATATACCTCTGAGGTAGGATGGATGATTGAATGTGTAAAGAGGTGAAAAGGAAGCCGACTTCTTTGGGTTTTGTATCATAATTGAGGTTTGGGACAGCTGCTTTGCTTCTCTTCATTTGGTTTGACACTTTGATATTCTTTGGATATTTGATTCCTCTTTTATCTGCACCATACAAGCACTCTCTAATTATTTCCTGTCTTAAAAAACGAGCAAACAGTACTGCTCTGGTGGCTCCACCCTAATTCTCTGCTCCTTTTTCTTCCCATCCCAGGCCCCACTTGTAGCCAACATGCTTTAAAGAGTTAACGGAACCTCGATCTCTAGTCCTCTACCTCCTGTTCACCTTAAATATCTCCAGTATGGCTTCCACCTCTTTTGGGAAGGTCACAACTTCCAGTTGGTCAAATCCGTTGGCACTGATGTTCTCATCTTGCTTGGCATTGCTGTGTTATTTGAGGCTACTGGCCGTGCCTTTCTGGAAACGTTCTCCTCCCATGGCTTTGTGATCCCGCCTCTCTCCTTGTTTTTCTTCTAACGCTCTGACATCTCCTTAGTCTCCTTTGCAACTCCTCTCCTTCCTCTACTTGACCTTTACATATCCAAGTGGTATGGAAGTATTCAGTAGGATCCTTTCTCCTCTCAATCTCTAAGTCTCTCTGGGTTGATAGCTCATTTGTTCTCATGGCTTCAGATGCCCCCTACTTGCTGCTGCTACTCACCTCATCACTCTAGCATCCTAATTCATGACCCACTCGATATCTCCATTGGATGCCTTGTGGAATTCTGAAGAGGAATTCTTGAATCCCCATCCCCAACCTGTTCCTCCTCAGACCCCCCTCAGCAATCAGCACTCAGTTTACTGAAACACCCACTCGGTGGCCGAAGCCAGGATTCTGCCTCTCCCTCGTCTCCACCTCCATCTATCAGCAGGTCCTGAGTCGTCTGTGCTCAAAGGCTATCCCCATCTGTCCACTTATCTCCATCTCAACAGCCCCCAGCCAGGCCGGGCCACCTCTATGTTTCATTGGGTTAACGACCATGAACTAATACTTTGACTTCTTTCTTCACCATCAATCCTTGCCACCCCATATTTCCCCCAGAGGAGGCACGAGGATATATTTTTAAATGTAAAGCAGACCATTTCATTCTCTGTGAAGCCCCTCTAAGAGTACCCCATTTCACTTAAAATATAACCCAAACTCCTTTTTGTGGTCAATAAAACCCTCAAATGAGTTGGCCCCTGACAACCTCCCCCAACTTCATCTTTGATCTCCTTCACCCTAGCTCACTCTGCTCTAGATAGAAGAACTATGGAAACTGCCAGATTCTCTCCTGCATTAGGCATTTGAGAATGGGCTTCCTTCTACCCAGATCTTCACAGAATCATCTTTTCTCTTGTATTTTCCCCCAGATCCTCACATAATTGTCTTCTTCTCATCCTCAGGTCTTGGCTTAAATGTCATCTCCATGATAAGGCTTCTCAGCTGTTCTCTATTCCAGGACCCTACTTGTTTCCATCAAAGCGCTCTGCATTTTGTAATTTCTCATTCATCTGTATACTTGCTTGACTGTCTGCTTGCCCCATAAGGACAGTGGTTATGTCTATTTCATTCCACGCTGTACCCCTACAGCCATGTGCACAGAGAACATTCAGCAGATGTTTGTGGAATGAGTGGACCCTGTAAGAGTCTTTTAGCATTCTGCCAATTACTTTAGCACTTCTGAACAAGCTCTATTATATTCCTATATCTCTTGCTTATATTGGAAAGAAATTGCCACCTTTAACCAGTTGAAAGAATTGGCAGCTGAAATCAGAACAAATTTTCAGTGATAAGATGGCTCTAAATTTAGGCTGATGCCACTAAAGATAAACAAAGTAGGGAAATTCTTCCACTCAACTGTTTCTAAGAAAAGTTGTTATTAAAAACCATTTTCCTAATGTTACTTCATAGTCAGTGGTTACCAAAATCTAGGCAGAGGGTACAGTTTGGGATTTAGCTTAAAATGAATCTGAAATGAGTACAACCAGGTTTTACTACTGGTTTCTGGAATTCCATTGCCTTCATGTGACCCAAATAGAGAAAATGTGAATTGCATGGTTAGGGAATAATTTTAATTCTGATAAGGCAGTTCTGCGGTGTTATGGAGAGAAAGTTGGAGTCAGGGAACCTCAGTCCTGGTTGAGCAGTCAGCATAGTATGTAATTTTCCACATAACACTTGAAACTCCCTCAGTTCACATTTATTTTCAAGTGAGAATACGGAAGCACTGCTCACCGATCCTCCGGAGTTGTTGTAAAAACGTCTAGTGACATCATACACTTGACTTGTGGTCAGAAACATAGGAAGTTTTACACAAATATATTGTATTTGTAATTTTAACGATAGAGGACATTTTAGGAAAATTCTAATTAAGAAATAGCATTTGGAGGAAGTTTTAAAACACACGTAAGTGTTTTGGTTTTCTTCATTGTTTGTAACAGTGCCTGAGAAGTGTGTACCGAAAGGCAGTAGGAAAGGAGGCAGTGTGGTTCTGCCAGGCTCTGTCCTGCAGGGGCCTCTATCTGCACTTTGCTGCGTCCCTGCACCTGCCCTGTCCTCTCTGCAGCCTGTAACGGAGAACTCCACCCGGCCACCAGCTTGCTTGGGCGGACCCCACGGGGCTGCCCAGAGGAAGAGGAGGCTGCAGGCTGGTCTAGTTCTTCCTCCCATTTCTCCTCCCCTCCAGTCCTTGAGGCGCGTCCCTCTCAAAGTGGGACTAGGTTTCATACACTTACCACTTTGTTTCTGGAAAATAGAATTTATTTAATGTTTTGTAAAACAAAAAACAAACAAAAAAAAACACTCATGCACCCTAAAGATATATACCCCCTTTTCCCTTCTTGTTTCTAAAGTTGTATTCCTAATGTGGATACATGACTTCACATCAAGAAGGAAAATAAACATTTTACTGACGGCATTCTGGGGGCCATCTGTTGGAGTTGGCTAGTAGAGGGTAGAGGATAGGGATTTTTCAAACCTCCCCCATCTGCCTCTTGTTCCCTTAGCAAGGAGCAGTATCTTGGTGTTTCCTGCCCTTGACAGATCAGCACTGTAGAACATTGCCACCTTCAGTTAAAACTGGTAAGCGTGGTTCTGCACTTTCCAGAAACTACACTGAGTTTGCTAACACTTTCCAGAAACCACACTGAGCAAGTTCTCCCCTGTTTCCACGCTTCTCTGCTTGATGAGCCTCTGCACCATCCTTGGATGTGTATCTCTCTCTATAATTCAGCACTGAGAGAGGAAAAAACAGAAAGGAAATCTGGTAATGGGCCTGGAGTGGATGTAAGACTTAATCCACTCAGGAGGTTTTGCTGATGTCAGAGTGAAGGTCAGCCATGCTTTTCAGGCAACAGAATAACTCTGAAACCATGTGCTTTCTTCAGAATCACTCATTTGTCTTCTGTGGGAACCATACTTTCAAGGCCCAAAGGTTTAAAGTTGTCAAAATATTGAGTCTGATTTCATGATAGAACATGCGTCTTTGGTGAAGAAGTATCTTTTCTACCCAAGGTAGTAAGGGCTTTTGAGTATTTCTGTGAGTTTTTACACAATAAAGAAATGGGTGCACATGGGGTACAAAGTGACATGAGCAGGTCTTGACAGTTCTGGGCTGGGCTGGGAATCAGGAAACGGGAAATTATGAAATTGGGAAACTGGGAAACCTGACTTTCTACAGCTGCTTTATATCAGTAGCCACTTAGGAAGTTTAGAACCAAATCAATGAATCTTTTCCAATAATATTTTAACATCTCAATGTGAATAAATCATTGGTTGATATTTTTATAAGAAAGTCCTCTGTACTTGCCCTTCAGCCTCACAACACCATCAATAAAGGTTCTGTGACACCAATGAAAGGGATGAGTGAACAACTCCATGGGAACATTTCTCACACCCACTCGCTCTTCCCAACATCATGGCCTGACACAGTACTGCAAATTCAGAGTTAACCCAGCCCTTTCTTGGATCAGGTTCCAATCTAGTCTCCAAGGGTGGTACAGAAGAGCACCGAGCAAGTAGCCTTCACTCAGGCTCCATACCCTTCTTCTTGTTGTCATGAGATATGTATACCTGTCACCACGCCTCAGAACCTGGAGTGTTTGTGATGAGTAAGCCCACGATGGATTTCATTTACATCGGATTAAGGAAACTCTTGACTCTAGCATTGACCCTCCTAATCTTTCACAACGTCCCTCTCTTAGGTATAAAAATGGAAGGAAATGGAACCTTGGAGAACTTAGAAGTCATGTCCTTGAAGGTGCCTAGGTTTCCAGTAGCTGTAGATGGGAAGTTCATTGTTGTGTACATTTTAAGGCAATTACAGCTAAAGCTGACCATTTTGTTTCTCAAGGAAAATAGTATTCCTTTCACTTCTAACAATAAATAGTAGGAAAAGAGTATTTTTATCCTAAAGACACATCCTTTTCTTTCTCTTCTTGATGTCTAAAGCTAATTTTCTAATATGGACACAAAACTCCATATTTAGAAGTAAAATAGGCATTTTGGGAGCCAGCACTGACGTTCAGTCTTGAAAATTGGATCCACCGTTGCAATAGCAAACTGTACATTATCTTCCTAAGAAAATACTAATTTATCAGTCCCAAGAGCCAAAGAGTTGTTCTGTGTCAGCAATCAGCTTAGCCTCATAATTATAAATTTGTGAGGATCTGTTGAAATACATGGATCCAGAAGAATTATAGTGTTTCATAGTGAGTCATTCAGAATAAAGAGCCCTGTTATTTGTAGACATTCCATACAGTCATAGAAATTTAGAGGTGGGTCAGGTCTTAGCAATCATGTGTCTAACCCCTTTATTTTACAGATGAAGAAGTTTTGGCTTAGAACTTAGGAAATATATGAAAATACTTTAATATGCAGCACATCTTCAATAGCTTTACCAAGACTGTCTTTGAAATATTCAGCACACTCAGTGTGTCCAAAATGTGGCGAGAGTGACTCATTGTGACAAGACTCATATGTATTTAGTATACTTTGCATCTTTGGTCTAGCATATTCCTTTGTTCCTTCTTCCCCCCTCCTGCTCCCTCCCTCCCCCTTCATTCATTTATTCTTTAAAAGGTTTAGCCCTTGAGCCCCAATATCTGTGAGATGCTGTGCTAGACAGAGGGCTGGTTATAAACACAAGGAGGTTCACGAGCAGTCTTTGCCCTTGAGGGGCTCTCAAGAGAGAAGGTGAGACAGATGCATGAGTGAATTGTTGAAACAGAGCTTTATAAATGCGTGACTCTAGGTATGGGCAGATGTATCTCAGGACACTGAGAAGCAAAGGACAACGATTCCCTGGGAAAGTCAGAGGAAATGCACCAAGGAGGTAACACCTGAGGGGAACCCTGGCAGATGAGCTTCCATCTCAGGCAGAGAAGGCAGGAAAGGCGTCATAGGAGAGGGCGAACTTGCCCAAAGGCAGGAGAAGAGAAGGAAAGACCTGGGGTATCCAGAAGGGGGTGAGTTTAGCAATGGAAATGCAGAGAAAAATTAGTGACATGGGAATGGTGGCGCTGAGATGGGCAGATAAATTAGAAAATAAATAAAAGAGCTGATACCTACCATGATAAAGAATTTAGCTACTATCCTGAAAGTCAGGGTTTCCCAAAGCTTAGTTGTTTAAGTATTATTTCCACAACCTCTCTTATTTTTGTTTGACCTGTAAACCACTT